>NC_136795.1:33369315-33626815 GCF_951216825.1 Electrona antarctica
TATTACATATATAACTAGAAAAAGTGCCCTTCTGGGCACAGGTCTCCACCAGGAGGATAGGACTGTGTGAGATGTTTGGCAAAATAATATAAACATGTTTTTTTGTTTTAGTTTTTTGCAACAATTTTCTTCATTTTGTTGAGGAAATGCAGAGCCAGATCACTCATAGCATCTTTGAGGATAGAATTCTGGATGAGCAGGACATGTGCAGCATTTTGAACGAAACGGGCCACTCCTGAAAACTTTGGAAGGCAATCTTAGCCAATCAGTGTAGAATCGGAGAAATCCAACAGACTCGTCTTGATCACATGACTACAGAGATCATGTGGACCGATTTGCGTGAGATTTGGATGAAATCTGTGCGACTAACATAAGCAATGTGTTTTGCAGAAATTGGCCTCATGGTGGCGCTATGACTGGCAGATGTGGAGCGATGCAGGGACAATGTTTTTCCATGGCCTCTAGGGAGTGCGCATACATAAGTTGTATACAGATCGATGCAGTTATAGCTAAAACAGGAATTGGCCTGTTATAGCGCCACCGTGAGGCTGATTTGGGGAAAAGAATTGTGGCATGTCGTCCTCGGCCTAGTGGAAATGTGCGTGTATAATTTCACGGAAATTGCACACTGTGTTTGTGATTTGTGGCATTTTGTTCGAAACGGACCAATCGTGTGAGCTTTGGAAGCCAATCTTAGCCAATCAGGATGGAAGATGGGAAATGGTGCCGCTCCGTGTTGATCACATGACTATGGAGATAGTGTATAACGAATTGTGTGATGTATGGATAAAATGTGTACGAGTAATCTACATAAATGTTTTTTGCCTAAATCGGCCTCATGGTGGCGCTATAACAGGCCGTTGAGGAATATTTGGGGCAGAGGTTCGTCGTTGGCATCCAGGGAGTGTGTGTGCAAAGTTTGGCATGGATCGGGCCAACGGTGCCAGAGATTAGCTGATAACGGACGGACGGAAGGACGGACGGACGGACGGACGGAAGGAAGGACACACACACGGACGGAGTGCAAAACATACTCTCTCCCCATGCCTTCGGCCTGGTGGAGACAATTATATTATTATTATTTATTGAGAAATCATTGGTTAATGAAAACATGCAAGCATGCATTGTTTATCTGTGTAAAGCAAATCTCGGATGCTGGACCAATTGGCATGAAACGTTGCACACACACTCCTAGTATGGCCAAGGAAGAACCTCTATTCCAATTTATTTAACAGGCTTTGAATATTCTATACCTGTAATTAGTGTAATATGAACACAACATCCAATCCTACCCAAATTGGAATTCCACTTCTGCCCAAAGGAGACGCCACAACACAAACCAAAACTATTTTCCCCCACAGCTTCCTTGTGTCCTTACAGATGCACTCTACAACTGAGACAGCTCTGGGTAGGCACTTCAACCAGGCATTTTCTAGATAAAGCTCCTAAAGTTGGCTTCCCTGTGTGATCACTGATCAGCAGTCGCTGGCAGGTTTATGTGTTGTATCATCACAACTACAGAATCAGGCTTAAAAGAGCTGTACCAAGCAGTGCCAAAACAAAGCCCAGCTTTGTCACTGCACTGAACATCCTCAGTGCCAGAATCCTGAATACTGAGGCACGGTTCCATCTCACATGATAGAATGTTTCATTCCAGGTCTTCTGCAGGGAAAGTCTGCTAGTCTAAGTCAACATAAAATTCCTCTGATCCTGGTTGAGAGGGCAGTGAAGCTGTTTTAGTCAAGGGCATGTTGTCACTGCCTGACATGTCAACCTGATGTGTGTTTATCATATCATTTCTTTCTCCTTTATATACAGACATTAGAATATGGAGTCATTCATCATAGATACAGTATGTCATAGGTGACTGACCGCCACACATGTCCAAGATTCACACGCGTGCGCATAGATATAGACGTGATACTTATAAGGGCTGTGAGAGAGAGATAGAGAGAACGGCAGTGTGTGTGTGTGTGTGTGTGTGTGTGTGTGTGTGTGTGCATGCGGGCGTGCGTGTGTGTGTGTGTTTACCACTGTGTGCCTGTGCTCTGTATGTGTGTTTCAGCCAGTCATGCTGATGTGTTGATGTTCATTCATGCCTGCCTGTTTTATCTAAAAGCATAGATGCCAGCGTGTGTGTGTATCAGTGTGTGTCTGAGTGTTTTGTGAGCGATACTCTCGACAGGCCGGGTTATAATGAGATCCCTGGGGCTGAACGCAAGCTGCCTGTAAAACAACAGATGTGACTGGACTCACTCATGCTCTTCGCTCCACACTTGTCGACAGAGCTGTCACTCAGCTGGAAGTGAGGATGACTGACGCGTGAGGGTGCCACTGGCTTACAGGCAGCGATGAACAGGAAGGAAATTCACCTTGGCTGACATTTGATCTTTTGGCTTGGTGCCTCTCGGTGGAATGCTCTCCAAACAAAATAGTTGGGCTGCAGGAAAAACATCCCCAAAAAACTGTTCTATCACACACCGGAGATGTTATATGCTGATGATACCTCAAGGACGTTTGTCCACCAAAGCGTATTGGTGCTCATCTAAAACACCCAAATCACAGATAACAAATAATCACTGGCATGAATGCCCAATCATCTAATCATCATCATCATAGCGCGGTCGTCTGGTTGTGAGCTTGTCGATCTGCTATTTTCAGCGAATGCTTTCCCTACAATAACAGAAATCTGAAAAAACATTAGTATAGAGCCCTGAGGGAATCCGTTCAACCGGATTAAGTGGTTAAATTATGGACTACATAAAGTTTAAGTTGTGGCATCTGTGCCTTTCCCAGGGCGACATCCACCAACATAGCCATAAGGTAGCCTACGTTTTCCTTATGCATTAAAGATTGTTTACTTTTGTGGAAACTATACTGCATAACCCATGAATGGTCAGACAAGTCTAATATTTGATTATTTGTGATGTTACCGTATGTAGTGTATGCAGTTCAAAGATATTGACATCTTGAAATTTGATTCGTGGTAGCAGTAATATTTGCACAAATGAAAACCATGTTCCTGCTGTGCTGTAGAAAATGTCTGATATACAAAGTGAAATTGTGCCTGAAATTCCTTGTTTTACTTACTTCAGGGTGTGCTTTTTCACCTGTCTGTCTTTTTAAGACGGCAGAAACCCAGTCTGGAAACTGGCAAAAGCCCCCAGTCAAATGTTACTGCAGACTGCCAAAAGCATCACAATAGTGGATCTGTGTTAGAGAAAGAGAAACCACACACCAACAGACACATATGGACACATGTGTGCGGGTTCGCGCACACGCACGCACGCACGCACGCACGCACGCACGCACGCACACACGCAAATATCACCTCTGCTCCTGGGCACGCAGCCACTGCAGCCTTTCAGTCAATGGAAGCTTATTGTGGCCCCTCCAACAGGAACCAGCTGTGGTAACCTGTGGTGGTGTTGTGTGGTGAAACAAAACAAGCAAACTGGGGGAAAGTTGTTTTGTATCAAAAAGGGATTGATCCAAGCAGTGGCTTTAGGGTCTTTACACAAAATGTTGCACAATACTGCACTGATACAGTGATACAGTGATCTCAAACTAGCTCAGCGCCTGGCTTATAGTGAAGTGTATATTACCATTGGCCATTGGCTTGAAATGGAACAATATAATCTTACAGTCAATCTTAAAATATTTTTGGCAGCCCAGTGTTAAACTATAGTTAATCCCCATGCTGTGACAGGCTTATTGCTCAGCTCCCCCGGTTTCTCTGCGAGACATGTCATTAGCCAGATAATCAAACTTCTTCGCATTATCAGTGCCTCGTTTTAATGAGCTGTGCAAATCCACAGCACAGCCGCCAGAAATGAGCCACCAGACAATAAGGCCCATTTGCCTGCTCTCTCACATACTCCAGTGCTCTGTTAATGTATCAAAAACAAGATAACAAGTGCAACATTTTGTTATTTAACAATATTTTCTTATTTATCTGTTCACTTGACTTTGGGGTTTTGGTAAACAAACAAAATAATGGTGGAGATTCTGTTTAACCATGTGTTACACAGTGTCCGATTGTGGTGAAACTGTGCATGCATATTCCCACTAGGCTTTGGAAGAAATGCCACTTGACAGTTTTCAAATCAGCCTCATGGTGGCGCTACAACAGGCCAAGCCACGTCTCACACACACGCACGCATATACGCACGCGCACACACACACACACGTTTATATTGCTCCTAAACATTTTACCAAACATCACACTCACACTCCTATCCTCCTGGTGGAGACCTGTGCCCAGAAGGGCACTTTTTCTAGTTATTGACTGTAGTGGAACTACTACTACTACTACTTACTACTACATTCGATCAATTAAAACAAAACTATCATTGGAGGTTCATGTCCATTATGAGAGGATACTACCTAAAGACACATACCTCTGGCTGTATTTTGGTATTGTTCCACTGTTTATGTTGACATTTCCACTGTTTATGTTGACATTCATCCCTTGCTGGGACTTTTCTGTGAGAGGAGGGGGAGAGCTCTTAATTGATCCCATTGAACTGTGTGGAGAACTTGAATCAACACCGAGTTGATTGATCATAAAAGTCCTCAGATCGGTGAACCAATAGGATCCACCGCTTTTTTTGCGCCGGCACCCGTCCCTCTAGACCAGATATCACACAGCCTGGGCCAGTTTCCGAGGGTATACACACACACACACACACAGACAGACCTGCCTAGTATCCCTTTAAGTGCAGGTACAGTACAGGGTCTTCAACAGGGGGTCCAGGCCCCTTAGGGAGTCCTCAGAGTTACTGCAAGGGGTCCGTCAAATCAGATCTACAATGCCGCGCAAGCAGACCAGTACATAGTACATATCCAACAGTCAAGTTGACTGAGTTTAACCATCTGAAAATATACATTAACATGAATCCAACTATCCAACTATGGAAAGTTGAATCTGCAACACTTACATATTGGATACAATATGTAGGGGAGGGCCTTAGCTCTCTCAGCTAAGGGGGTCCTTGGCCTGAAAGACGTTAAAGACCCCTCAGAGCAGAAAGCTGGCACACTGTTTGCGAGGCAGGCAGATGGTGTCTCTGACAGCTGTGAGTCACTGGAAATTACACTTGGCCTACACTTGTGATACTCAGACTTCACGAATTGTGATTTCTTTTATTTATTAGCTCTAATTTCAACATGCAATACACTGCCACACACTACCTGAAGCCCTCTTATACAGCAATTCAAATGACACACAGGGATCATTACAGGTCCATTTGAGAAGATTTATACACATTATACACAAAACTGAGGGTTTTACTGTGTAGAAAAGCAGTGTGAAGACAATATCAAACTTTCTGTTTAAAGCTGACCTTGGAAAATTCTGTTAACCCCTGCAATACAATTGCAGTGTAGATGATTTTTAGATATTTTAAACGAAAAAATGTCAACATTTTGATTAAATTTATGTAGGTATGTTATCTTTGTCATAAGACATGGCCAAGTGACTACAGAAGGGCATGTATCTCTGCTAAGGCTGGGTTGCCTATAGCCAGGGCTGTGCTGTGCAAGTCATGGGTTACAAAGGTACAAAGATCTTTTGTACCTAATTTTGTGAAGAAACATTGAGGCGCTCGGAGCCGATTAAGGCCTATTATACTCCAGTTGACCTTTCCACCGAAAACTGGAGTATGAAGGACTATAGAGGCCTCTCAATGTGTGATTTGGGTAGATGGGTTCATGTGCTTTGTCAAACAGGCACCTCCTGCAAACTTTGGAATGGAATATGAAAAATCTGAGTGTGATACAAAATTCATATAGGACTAGTAGAAAAACATGTGTTGGAAGCTAAACTAATGCAAAAGCCGACCACACCGCCTTTTTGAGGTCTGGTCCTTAGTTAAAATGTTAAAAATGTAAAAGGCAACCAAGGTTCTTTAGACAACTTGAATATTAATAGGCAAAAACTTAAAACAGAGGCAAAGTACTTTATTTAAATTAAACTTCTAGAATGCCAAACAATACTGACAAACACTAAAAGTGGGCTGCTAAACTAAAATATTTTAGGCAAATAAAAAATACTTTATACCAAATTTCCCACTTTAAACAAAAGAAGCCTGTCGGCTGCCAGACTACTAGTAACTGTGCACAGTCGATGACTTCAACTGAAGTAAAGTGCAGACAGTAGCCTACAGTTCTCAAATCGGCAAAGTGGCAATGCAAATACTAAGGGGGGCTGAGTAGGAGACCAAGCCAAGGAACTCGGGAACATCTATTTTGTCGTCATCATCACCAATCTCAATCTGCAATCACAAAACAGGGTGCCAGCTTCACTGCTCCAACCAATCTACAGCTACATATGGGCTTTGCAGGTGTAAGGAAGCAAGTGTTGCTTCCTTACAATGGAGGCACGGTCTGAACCCTGCCTATGCGTTGATTGTGCGTGCAACACTTGCAAACATCTCTCTCCCTCTCGGCACCTTGCCTGTGCGTATGAAGCCTTGGTTAACTGGCTGCTCCATCAGTCACATGGGAAGCCCCCCACGGGCAAGGTCCTCTGATATACAGGCCGGGCACACACTCTGGGGGTCGTGGCCGTGACACTTACAGTGATGAAGCGCATGGCTACCACAGGCCCCGTACAGGGGGTCGTGGTCGTGGCACTTAAGTTACGACCCTTAGTATTGTCAACGGTCATGGCTACCACTGGCCCCCAGCTGCCATCCTGGCCCTCAGCCCATGGTAGCTGCCTGCTCTCCCTCAGCTCCTTCAACCATCTCCTTCCTCAGCCACTTCCCTCTGCTGAGTCTGCTCTGCTCTCTTCTGTCTCTCATATACCTGTATAGGGCTCTGGATTGGTGGTTGTCTGTCTGTCTCTTAATTTTACTTGTACACATGGGTGTATCTTCTCTGACTTAGTTTCTTACTCTCCATTTCATGGAACACAGGTGCAAGTATTCAAAAGGGTATAGACAGCAGAAGGAGTGAGGTGGAGCGGGGGGTGGGTAACACACCAAAACTTGAGCTTTTGCCATTGCCATAACAAATTGCAGCTGTCAGCATCACAAACGAAATGGTGTTAAGATTTTTGGCTCTGACAGATATGTTCCGTTGACTTAGAATGTAACTGGTGTTTTCAACAGATTTTCCACCCATTCAACCCATTAAAACTGCAGTGTTAGAATATCATTTTCCAGAGTGAGTGCCCCAATCAGGGAGAGTGTAGGCTGTCTGGCTGCTCTGAGAGGGATTCGTTAAAGACATTGGCATAGGAAAAGGGAGAGAGAGAAAGAGAGCGAGGGAGGGAGAGAGTTGCAATAGAATGAAAAAGAGAGCAAACTAGAAAAACCCGTCTTGATCACATGACTATGGAGAGCATGTGTACCGATTTGCGTGAAATTTGGATAAAATCTAAAGGAGTAATATTAGAAAATGTGTTTAACATATGTCGGCCTCCTGGTGGCGCTATAAAGAGCAGATTCCAGGCAAAGGTTTTTCCTTGGCTTCTAGGGAGTTGGCATACAAAGTTATCCACAGATCTGTGCAGTTAGAGGTAAACACTTTTTGGCCAGTTATAGCGCCACCATGAGGCTGAGTTGAAAATGTTCATGTGGCATTTCTTCCTCGGCCTAGTGGGAATGTGCATGCACAATTTCACGGATATCACACGATGTGTTCATGATTTGCAGCATTTTGTTTGAAACTGAGCACTCCTGTGAACTTTGGAAGCCAATCTTAGCCAATCAGGATGGAGTCTGAGAAATCTGAAACACCCGTTTCGTTGAATGGCTCTAGAGAGACTGTGTACCAATTTGCGTGATGTTTGGACCAAATCTGTAGGTGTACTGTCCAAAAACTTGTTTTGCACAAAGCGGCCTCCTGGTGGTGCTATAACAGGCCGTTCTGGACATGTTGGGGCAGAGGTTCATCGTTGGCATCCAGGTGTGTGTGCAAAATGTGGCATCGACCGGGTTAACGGTGCCCGAGATTAGCTGTTCACAGACGGAAGGACGGATGGACGGACGGACACACACACACACGGACACACGGACGGACGGACGGAGTGCAAAACATACTCTCTCCCCATGCCTTCGGCCTGGTGGAGACAAAAAGGGAGAGAGTCTAGAGGTAGAAACAGACAAAAACAGACGGAGGGGGAAAAAGAGTGGTATTTTTTAGACTGGATGTGGAGGAGAGGTGTGAGCGTGTGTGTGATTGGCTTGATTTCCCCCGCGTCTTGCATGTTGGGGGGGGGGGGGGGGGGGGGGTCTGGCTGAGTCTGGCTCTGTCAGGGATCAGGTAGAGCTCCTAATGCTGTTTTCAAATGCATCACATTGTGATTTGCAGGAAGGCGCTTCAACTTGGACAAAGATTACCGGTCATCATTGCCTTCTCAGAGGAAATGAATGTGTGGAGAAGCAGAGTGGATCGGGGAGGGGAAGGCAATTTCTTGTTTGCTTTCCCCCTCAACGCAAACTCCCCCACCACCATCACCCCTGCCCTCTTGCCTAGAAACACAGAGTGAAGATTTCCTCTATTATGTTTAGTCATGCTGAAAATCTTTCATTAGGGCTCTTTACTTTTTCGATATGTTGACCGCCTGCCAGTGCTCCGTCTTCTCTGTTTCATCATGCTTCCTTTTGTTGGCTTGTTCTTTTTGTTATTAATCTCTGTGTGTGTGTGTGTGTGTGTGTGTGTGTGTGTGTGTGTGTGTGTGTGTGTGTGTGTGTGTGTGTGTGTGTGTGTGTGTGTGTGTGTGTGTGTGTGTGTGTGTGTGTGTGTGTGTGTGTGTGTGTGTGTGCACACGCCTCCTGGCTGCCTTTCTGTTGTTTTTCGTCAAAGTTGTGTGAAGATTTGTTCTGTTTATTGCCTGTCTGGTTCCCCAGAAGCATTTGGCTCTACCTTAGGTTCCTGTGATAGTAGTTGGATGTCTCTCAGGAGTCCGATGTTGGCATGTCTTGGTGTTTATGAGACAGCGGGCATGTGTTTGGTCCCACCTGGCAGGGGGAGATAGAGGATGGGGGGGGTGGATTGCAGGGGCAGAGCGAGTGTGAATGAGAGGCCTGTTGTGACACTGTGGGGAGCGGGTGGGCATATTGGAAAGCAGCGGGTGCCCAGCCAATCTGGGAGGCTGCCTGTGCACCCCGACGCAGCCGCCCCAGCGGAGGGAGGGGCTCTGATTGGCTGTGGCTCAAGATGGACAGGGGCAACGAGTGAGGAGCCTTGCCAAGGACCCAGTCAGGGTGCACCTGGTCCGCTGTCACATGACCGGAGATGTCTCAGACTGACAGAACCTTTGTGCTTCTGTGTGTGTGTGTGTGCGTGTGCGTGTGCGTGTGTGTGTGTGTGTGTGTGTGTGTGTGTGTGTGTGTGTGTGTGTGTGTGTGTGTGTGTGTGTGTGTGTGTGTGTGTGTGTGTGTGTGTGTGTGTGTTCGACTGCTTTGAAGTCCTTGGTTCAACTTGGTTTTGTTGTGACCACAAGAGGAATGAAGGCCCACCACTTCCCTCCTCCTCCTCCTCCTTCTCCACAGGAGAAGTTGTAAGTTTGCCAGTAACCAAAGATTGGACGCTGCCTTCACTTTTCAGATTCCGTCTGTGTGCCTCTTTGTTTATCGCCTAATTTGATTTAATTCTCGCGTCTTTAATCTCTCCGGGGCTCTCGGGGAGGCCCATTAGAAGTGTGCTGCCTCTTTGGCATTAGAATACCAATAAAACACCCACTGAATAAAACATCCCATAACATTCCCAGAGCCACTGCCTCTTCATCTTGACCCTTGCGTGTACACTGGCAATCCAGAATAAACATTTGGCCACTGTGACTACTTATCACTGTGACAACATCTCCATGTGCATGTGCATGTGCTGTGTTATTGCAGATAAACAAAGCATTTTCTTTCTTTTTTCCCTCATTTTAGACTAGGTTTGGAATTGACAACTAAGGTGCAAATGCATATTTAATAGACCATGGTACTGTATGTTCATCTGAACCCTTTCAAAGGCATGTTATAACGATATACTCCCATATGACACTTAATGGGTTTTTGTGGAGCATGGACATGATGAAAAAACTGCATATTCCCACCGTTGCGATTCATACTGACAGCTCCAGGCAGCAGACACGTATCTGGGAATTCATTACACTGTGTCAATGATTTAAGGATAGAACCCTTCAGGGTTGTATACTGTAGCAGGTCTATATACTACTGTATTTGAGGATGTATTTGCTTTTGTAACAATTCATATACTGTGCATTGTGCGTGAGCGTTTACTTAATTTTAGGGAAAGAAGAACAGATTGGTATCATCTGTCATCCAAATCTTCTGCCTTAATTGTTCTTGGCTCTTTGGACTCGTGTCCTTGATCCCGAATGACCTCTGGCTCTGGAAGGATGTGACCGAGGAAAAGGAAATTACCCAGAGGAGCTGCAGCTATTAATTTATTATTCCCAAACTCGAGAATGAAGAGCTATAAGGGACAGGAGAAAATAGGAACGGGAGATGGAGAGGCGGGACTGTATACTGTTGTGAAACGTGTTGTTCTGTGTGAGGACAAAAGGGAAATCAATAGCAAATATTGATGTCAAGCTCAAGGCTCACTTCACTTGTATCATTGCTGCATTGTCACTCTCCTCTGTCTCTGTCTCTGTCTCTCTTCCTCCCTGGTTGTTGTGCTTTGGCCCGGTGTCTGTCTTGGTCTCAGTTTCATGATACAAGCCTGTTGAGAGGATATAAGTAAGCGAGCTCGTGTCCACATGTGGACCATCAGCCACATTACAACTCACACATTATAATAAGTGCCAATCATGATGATTGACAACAGCTTTAGCCAGTTAATGTCCCGGTATGAAAATGTCTGTCAGTGTTTTCCAGAGATCCACTAACTAGAGAATGTGTGTGTGTGTGTGTGTGTGTGTGTGTGTGTGTGTGCGTGCGTGCGTGCGTGCGTGCGTGCGTGCGTGCGTGCGTGCGTGAATTGTTTAAGCCTTACTATATGTGGACACGTGCACTTGTCTTGTCCACACATTAAAACGGCATGTGTGAACGAGCAAGAGTAAAATAAATGCCCAGCACTGGGGTTATACCAAAAATGTGGCGCAGAAATTTGTAAACAATTCAAAACCATTCAAATGCATGTTAATTTAACTCTGAAGACTGTGTAAACTTGAACACTTAAGAGTTAAATGACCACTGGGTTTTTACTGTGTGTATTGCTTGAGACTGGTGCAATACATTGCACTGGGTCCTAGAACTGCGGTCCTGGGGGAATGCCCTACTCCTATCGGTCTGCTGGCTCATACATCAGCCGGGTGGTGAAACTGCCTGGGCCAAAGATCTGCCTGCTCCATGTCTGCAGAGTGCAGACACCCAGGTCGTCCTTGAACCGCAAAGCCATGCCCATTGTCACGTTAAAGACAGGGTAGCACAGGTCATTTTAAATGCTGAAAATCAATGTGAACAAACAGTGCATGCCTATGTCATAATATACCATTCTCGTAAAGTTGTACATTGTGGAAATTGTTTGAATAGTTGGGGGGGGGGGGGGGGGGGGGGGGGTCACAGACACAGCTATAGTGTGAGAGTAGAAGTCGGATCTTAATGAATCTCCTCTGAAGTTACCATTGTATTTTCCAATCAGCCTCATGCGTGGAGATTAGGGGAGTTTGGTACTTTTACATGCTTTTTAAACAGGCAATTTATTTTTAAACACCTAGATTTCCCTTGGCAAGCACATGCTGTGCTGAGGAATGAGCTAGGGCTCTCTCTGCCCTTGCATTTACTAGGTCTATCTGGCTCGGACCGAGAGAGATATATATGTGCTGGATGCATAATAAAATATTTGCATTTTACTTAGGCATACAGTAATGTCTTTGTAAACTTCAGTCAGTCTTGTATACAGTACCCGTCAGGGTCATGTGAAAATACTGTAACTTAATGTTTAAAAACATCACACTCATGTGAAGTGAGGGGCGCTCGTTATCATCATACATCATTACATTCCAGCCAATCACAATTGGCGTCCTCACTTTTCTGTCCTCACTTTTCGAGGGGCGCTAGCCCCTCCTATGTCCAGCTTTGAGGGTCTGTGTAAACACAAACATTGAAGACAAAAGTGAGGACGCAAATTGTGATTGGCCGGCATGATTGGATGAGAGATGTGCCATTGGTTGAGAATGAGATGATGTATGATGACGTATGATGATTGAAGGGCGCTAGCCCCTCCTATGCCCAGCTTTGAGTGTTTGTTGAAAACACAAACATTGAAGACAAACCATTATGATGATAAGAGCACCCCTCACTTCACATGGGTGTGATTGTTATCCTCAATACGTACATTGCAATGCTTGCTCAGCCAATCAAATCATCGCTATGGGGTGCTCAGCCAATCAAATCATCGCTATGGGGTGCTCACTGCTCAGCCAATCAAATCATCGCTATCGGGTACACAGACACAAAGCTGGGCATAGGATGAATGAAAAATGTGTGCGTTTGTAATTCATATTTTGAATTCGTAAAAAAAAATGTGTGCATCAAGTCACCTTGAAGTCGGTGTGTTAAACAAACAACTAAACAAAAAGAAGGCATCCAGCCCCAAACAGAAAGAGAGAGAGAGTCAGAGCCGGCCTTTTGAAAGGCTCCTGCAAACCATAGGCCGGTGGTTCTCAAAGTGGAGTCCGCGTCCCTCCGGGTTCTTTCAGGGGGTTCCAATGTACTACATGTCTGTAACTCTGAGTGTGTAAATGGATTATGGGTCACATTTGGTTCCTTACATTTAAAAGTTTTGGGAACGACTTCCATAGGCTAATCAGCTGCTGGTAAACAGGCCTCATGCTGGAATTATTGGTATTGAGACATGTGGCATTAATTGACATGGATTCATTCATCCAATCCGACATTTTGTGCGGAGACACTGGTGCTAATTCATTTTATCTAAACTGGTTGAAATCCCTGTCACCAGAGGCGCCAATCTAGGGGTCGCTCTGGTGCCAGTGCACCCTTGGTAAATTCACAGCACCCTTGATGATGCAGACTAGTCCATTCACTTTAAACCGGTTTGGGTGGGGACTCGGGAGCGCCCCCAGCCCCCCACATACGCACTTTGGTGTGTTCAGCTGCAGCACACCTGTCACAGGCCTGTCACACTGTATACATTTTCAATGTGAGCGTGTCCATACGTATGTTTGGTCGCCTTAGACCGCACTCTGAAACTCTTGTCACACTGTTTACGGCAGTATATGGTTTTTCTCCAGTGTGAACACGTTGGTGTTTCATCAGAGTACCCATCGCATTGAAACTCTTGTCACACTGCTTACAGTGGTAAGGTTTTAGTCCAGTGTGGAGACGCTGGTGGATCTTCAAGTCACCTGACTGACTAAAACTCTTGTCACACTGTTTACAGTGGTATGGTCTTTCTACAGTGTGGAGACGTTGATTTGTCTCCAATGAACCTAACTGACTGAAACTCTTGTCACACTGTTTACAGTGGTAAGGCTTTTCTCCAGTATGGATATGCTGATGTATCTTCAAGTCACTTGACTGACTGAAACTCTTATCACATTGTTTACAATGGTATGGTTTTTCTCCAGTGTGGATATGCTGGTGTCTCTTCAGATTACCCATGTCATTGAAACTCTTGTCACACTGTTTACAGTGGTATGGTTTTTCTCCTGTATGGATACGCTTGTGTACCTTCAAGTGATCTGACTGTATGAAACTCTTGTCACACTGGTTACAGTGGAAAGGTTTTTCTCCAGTGTGGATATGCTTGTGTCTCTTCAGATTACCCATGTCATTGAAACTCTTGTTACACTGTTTACAGTGGTATGGTTTTTCTCCTGTATGGGTACGCTCATGTACCTTCAAGTGATCTGACTGAATAAAACTTTTGTCACACTGGTTACAGTGGAAAGGTTTCTCTCCAGTGTGGATATGCTGGTGTCTCTTCAGATTACCCATGTCATTGAAACTCTTGTCACACTGGTTACAGTGGAAAGGTTTTTCTCCAGTGTGGGTTTTCTGATGTCGCCTTAGACCGTATGGCTGACTGAAACCTTTGCCACACTGGTTACAGTGGAAATGTATTTTACCAGTGTGGTGACGCTGGTGTAACTTCAGATCTAAACGTTGGGAGCTCTTGTCACGTGGTTTACAGATGTGGATCTTCTTCCCTGTGTAGGTCAGGCGATGATTAGATCTTTGTTCATTTGCGTCTTCTTGTCTGGTCACAGAGCTAGGGGTTTGTACATTCATCATTTGATGTCCATTCATCATTTGACAGTCGATGATGTCACAGTGGTTGCTCTTCACGTTTTAATGGTTGAAGATCTGAGACAAGAATCAGAAGAGCAGAAGACCAGAGCTGTCTTGGCCTTATACGACCCTTACTTTCTCAATTATCTCTCCTCTCTGCCTCTATCTCTATCTGCTGCTGACTCTCGCTATGTTTGTCCGGCTCTTTCTGGATATGTGTGTCACTCCACGTCGTTCCTCTTCACGTGTAAACATAGATTCCTAAAAGCATCTTCACTCTTTATATATACGCTGAGCATATAGGTATGGTCTAATGTTACACACAAGACAAACCATTGCCATGCATGCCAGCATAGCAACCACAATTTGTGCAGGTGCCACTGCAGCACACCTGAAGAGCTGAAGAGTAGGTCCCCAACAAGGTGCCACTGCAGCACACCTGAAGAGCTGAAGAGTGGGTCCCCAACAAAATGAGGAACAGTTTAAACACTTGTAGTTTGGTCATTTTTGAAAGTTTGGAAAAACATGAAAAGAAAAAAAGAAAGAAAGAAAGAAATTCCCACCCAATTCATATGGGTATCCATGACCAAATACATATCAATTTGGGGCAAGACAATGTCTAATAAATCAATGGATTATTGATACGTAACCTGATAAACTGATAGACTGATAGAATGCTGGACGGACCAATATCCAAGATCTGTCTCGGTTAACAACCCTGCTTCCCAAATAGTCTAAGAAATCACACCTGTGTGAAGTGAGGGGCGCCCGGCCCACTGTGGCTGCCACATTAAATCAAACATTAAAAGTCCATAGACTTGGCTGCCACATGACGTCACGAGTGGGGACACACACAACACATCTTGTCTGCCCAACATGTAATTCCTGGAAACGCCACTGCGTTGGAGTGGCTAGCACCCATCATAAAGACAGGCCTGGGCGAATGACCCAAGAAATGTGGCATCGGACTGGGTGTGAACCTTCACTGGGTGTGAAATCGCAATGGTTTGAATCCCGCTGCTGTCACTATTTTTCCAACAACCTCATGACGCACACCAACCCATGTCATTAATAAAAAAAGCCTTTGGTCATATTTTAGCTTTAACTAGCTGTGCTGTTCGGTCAGTTACTGACTAAGTCGATGAGGGCACAAAAATCACTGTCACTGACAGATTGTGCTCAAGGGTTTTGGCTTGTCTCCTTGCAACATGACCATGACAGTGTTCAGATGAATGTGTCCTATATGTCAACGGATGGCACACTCCTGTCATGAGCTCAATTCCTTCTGGGATAGGGATAGGGTTTAAATTTAGATTTAGAAAATGTATCTGTACATACCATGTGTACATATCTGTCTTAAATATTTGTCCAGATCATGTGACAATCCTCTGGTGTCTTGCATTTTGTTTTATAATTCAATTTTGGGTCATGGCCCAGGGTGGGATGGACGACGACGATGTTAAGATGTTAAGAAACAGTATAAGTGAAAGTAATATTTAGTTCTTCTATTCAACTAATTGTCAACTGCGTAGCCGTTCACTTCAGTGAAAATTGACTTTCAGTCAAAGAAAATACATTTATGAATGTTGTTTTGTTTGTTTTGTGTTAAGGCCGTGTGGTTTAAGACTCCTCTGGTGGAGGAGGTGATTTATGTGCCATGCAACAGGAGTTACTGCATGTCCGCCCAAACACCATGCTCACTTTGAAGGTGGACCAAAGCAAAGCATAAACTAGGTTTGTGTCATTACCACAAGAACACACGCACGCACACACACAAGCAAGCAATTGCCATCAGGCACATTCCCTCCACAGAGCATAAACTAGAAAAAGTGCCCTTCTGGGCACAGGTCTCCACCAGGAGTGTGTGATGTTTGGAAAAATGTTTAGGAGTAATATAAACATGTTGTTTTGTTTGTTTGTTTGTTTGTTGCAACAATTTTCTTCATTTTGTTGAGGAAATGCAGAGCCAGATCACTCATAGCATCTCTGTGGATAGAATTCTGGATGAGCAGGACATGTGCAGCATTTTGTACAAAACGGGCTACTCCTGAAAACTTTGGAAGGCAATCTTAGATAATCAGTGTAGAATCTGAGAAATCCAACAGGCTCGTCTTGATCTCATGACTATGTCATCCTCGGCCTAGTGGAAATGTGTGTGTATAATTTCATGGAAATTGGACACCGTGTTTGTGATTTGTGGCAATTTGTTCGAAACGGACCAATCATGTGAGCTTTGGAAGCAAATCTTAGCCAATCAGGATGGAAGATGGGAAATGGTGCAGATCCGTGTTGATCACATGACTATGGAGATAGTGTATACCGAATTGTGTGATGTATGGATAAAATGTGTACGAGTTATCTACAGAAATGTGTTTTGCCTAAATCGGCCTCATGGTGGCGCTATAACAGGCCGTTGAGGAATATGTGGGGCAGAGGTTCGTCGTTGGCATCCAGGGAGTGTGTGTGCACAGTTTGGCATAGATCGGGCCAACGGTGCCGGAGATTAGCTGATAACGGACGGACGGAAGGACGGAAGGAAGGACACACGGACGGACGGAGTGCAAAACATACTCTCTCCCCATGCCTTCGGCCTGGTGGAGACAATAAACATGGAATTGGAAACACATACATACACATACCTGAGCATTAATATGAATGCACATGAGGCAGACGAGCAGTCCAACAAAAGACCCCCCCCCCCCCCCCCCCCCCCCGCCCCTTGCGAGCAGTTTATCAAAACAAAACAGACATCAATTTCCACTTTAATGGGAGTAAATGAAATAATTAGCAATACGTTGTGTCACTTATTAGGAGACTCTGAAAAGTATACAGTATTTCTTGTGAATTAATGATGTTTACATCCGTCCTTATCAGAAAGACACAGACTTGAGGGGAGCTGGGGGGGGGGGGGGGGACTGTCATTCCAAACAGAGTGAAGCAGAGCACTTAATGGACATGCTTTGAATGTGTTTGTGCATAGGAGTGTGTGTGTTTGTGCATAGGAGTGTGTGTGTTTGTGCATAGGAGTGTGTGTGTTTGCTGTGGCGCGCATTGTCTTAAAAGCTGTCAAGTCTTGTCTTTACATTCTTGAATCACTAAATACAAAGATGTTACAGGCAGTGGGAATTCGTTTTAGGGCTCTATTTTCGTCCATGCTAAACCCCTTATCCCTAAACTACTTTTTTGTACTATTTTGAAATTTATTTTTGAATAGCTAAAATAGCCAATCTACAAGCTCACAACGTGTCGATGTAGATTGTCTATTTTAACTATTCAAAAATGTTTTTCAAGGGATAAGGGGTCTAGTAGGGACGAAAATAGAGCCCTTCATTTCCAACTGCATGGTAATAAATATGTAGAACTGGATCCTAACCAACATATTCTTCTTTATAAACTACTAGGTTCACTGAGCAATGCACAGCTTGACTTGCAAGCATCATGCATAGTAGGCATACATACAGTATGCCTTTATGTATGCACTATGCAGTACACTATGCAGTATGCACATACTGTAGTGCACACCAGAACAGGCATGTGCATCAGCACCATCATACTGTAGTAAATGTATATAGTGCATACGCACGCACGCACGCACGCACGCACGCACGCACGCACGCACGCACGCACGCACGCACGCACACACACACACACACACACACACACACACACACACACACAAAGCTCAAAGCTCCTCAGAGACTCAGTGCTTCTAGTTTGAAGCCTGTCCCATTGGCGTCACAGTGTCCTGAATACCAACAAGAAGAGAAAGGACAACAGCAGTGACCTTTCATCATGTTGGAGCAAGATGGGTTATTTACTATGAGCGGCAATTTACAAGAGTAACACACTATGACAGACAATTAGCACAATTAAGCAGTAGGCACTCCTGCCTTAATTTGGATTATGGTGTAGTGTGCTCAGGGCTACATGGGTGTGATTAGGAACAGCTCGAGTTTCTCCTGTACCTGTAAACTACCCATCCTGTCTCTGTTGGTCTCCATCTGCCTCTGTCTGGATCACTGTGTCTGTCTTTGTACAGACTGCAGGCAAACACGATTAGTTTCTGAAATACGATCTAGGACTGACGCTTTATTTATTATTATAAGCCTACTGTATATAATCATTATTAGTCGTAGTAATGCTTAACTATTGTATGACACTGAAAATCACTGAAAATAGACGTTCTACAAGCTCACAACGTGAAGGTGGCCCTTCGTCTTGTTTGCCTTCGGCTGAATGCCAAGAAAGCTGAAGTTATCACCTACTGTATAACACCCCTCGGAACACCCACCTCTGACAACAACAGAAGGCACTGCTCTGAAGGAAGTCAAGGACTTCAAGTACCCATGGGCTCATGGGTCAACTCAATGGAGCAAGATCTTGAAGTGAGGAAAGCACTTGCATGGAGGACCCTGAACGGCATGGCCAGCGCATGGAACTCCAACCTACCTGTCAAATCAAACTCGGCTTCTTCTATGCAACGGTAGAGTCTGTTCTCCTACACGGCAGCGAATGCTGGACCCTGAAGCCACAAAGCACCAACGAGCTGGCCAGATGTATGGCGAACCGGGATGACTGGAAGCAACGTCTGAGGACGGCCTAGAGAGACAACAATCTCAACATGTCTCATTCAAACTGAGACACATCTTTAGAAATCATGTCAAGCCGCTGTTTTTTTTGCTGTTCAGACTTGATGAACCAATCTGAGTCCAATCTGCATAGGCCAAAAATGTGATTTGGGCTTCCAGTCGGAACACAGTCAGTCTCTGTGTCTCTAGCCTGGTTTGTACTTTGTCGTATGACAAAGCATATTATTCAGCATCTCTCTCCCGTTCTTCATCACTCCTTCTTTTCCTCTGCCAGTACCATGCTGTTCCCTGTTTGTCTTTCATCCTGCTGGCCCTGCAATGCACTCCGCCCTTCCCCCGACATCATTACAGAGATGTGCAGTGTTGGAAAGTAACTAAGTTTATTTACTAAGTACTGTACTTAGAGGTACCTTACCTTTAGATTACATAAGTATACTTATTACACTTCTATTCTACATTCTCCACTCTTATTTTGTTATTTTGGTAGCCTACTTTAAGTATATTCTCATGTACTATTTTGTACTTTTGAATACAGGGCTTTTACTGGTATTTTCCTGCATTGTGTGTATTTCTACTCTCGCAACATATCAGAGTACTTCTTCCAGCGCTGTGTTTTGTATTTCTGTGCGTGACTCACCTCGGTGACAGTGAGTTAACAGTTACCTCACTGCTGATGTAGACGTCTTAAGACCTGCTCTCATCTGTTAACTGACAGCAGGTCTCGGACATCGGCAGGTTCATTAACATTCTGCAACGTTCCCCCCAATGGCTACCGTGACGTCAGTGTCTCTGTGGAAACTTCATTCAGGCACCGGGGTCAGATTCTCATTCCGCTGGCATCATATTACTATTCATCTGATCTCATCCTATTTATTAGACAATGCTATTTTAATATTTCGTCTGCATTCTAGCCTGATAATGACCTTGATGGAAAATTCCTATTACTGTTACCCTCTGTTGGATACATAATGTAATAATCTAAACTACAGGTTCACATACTGTACCCCCGTGGGACATGACCATATGCATTTGGAAATTAAAACCCTAACGGCAGTGGGGGAAAAAAAACACGTGATAGGCTCACTAATATGTGTTTAATTGGTCAGACCGAGCTCTTTATTGCACATCAGAGAACCTAATGTATTATGTGAGCCATAGCAGGGATTTCAGCTGGGATTTGTATTAGCCAGCCAGACAGACCTGGAGGGTAATACAAGAACTGACATGGTTTTAATTACCAAGTAATCACCCCTACAGAGATGCAAAACCCGAGAGACTCACTAGTCACTACCCGAGGGCGGTACGGTTTGGAGCAATCACACACACCTTCAGAGAGACGAGTCTTCCTCTCTCCTGTATTTTTTTAAAATGGCTCTTATTCTGCTTCAGTTGTACGTATCAGCAGGACTGTTCCCCAACATATTCAAACAATTAGAATGATGTTCTTTCTCAGTAGGATGTTGCATTGATGCTCCCTCAGATTAATTAATCGATTATTTGAACGTAGAGTCGATAGGAAAAATCTGTATGGGTTTTGATTTGGTAATGTCTTACCTTCCCCCAATAGTTGACAGTGCCCTAGATCAAGCCACTGGACCATTGCTGCTGTAATAGAACAGCTCTATAGCCACTGGCACAAAACTGAAGCCAGTAAAGGGGAACTCCCAGGTGTGTGGGTGTGTAAATGTTTGTACTGCTCCCTGTCTTTCAACAGACTCCAGAATGACAGATGAAGCCATTTAATTCTCATTGGATCCTCTGCAATCCCTCCACCGATGTACAGAGTCATTTAATACCTCGTCCAATAATGCCACCTCCTCCACTTCTCAGAACTAGAGGACACCACTATTCTCTTACATCTCAGTCACGTAGGGTATCATGAAACCTATAATTTCTTTGAGAAATGCATGTGGGTACCCCTGACAACAAATGGAGAAAATAAAAATGCTATCTGCCAGAATATCAACTCCTCCTCTCAGTCAATCTTTCCTTGATCTCCTTTTGACCTAATAAGATATGAGAAGCTTATGCTTCCCTGTCCTCAGAAGTGCATGAAGACATATACAGACACGGACACTCACATGTCACGCACACGCACACTCAAGCCATAAACTTGAACTCACACACTTACACATTTTAATTTGCTGCACTGTTTCATAGCGGGGAAAGCGCTAAACTGTAGGCTAATTAATCTCCACAGTCAGTGTGTTTTCCCTTGCTAGTCCACCTCAGGGAGAGGCCCTGGTCAGTCTCCACTTGGCTGAGTTTATCTGCCGGCAGACAGGAAACAATGAAGTTAGAAATCTTGTAGGTGACAGGGGAAACTCAAATTAATACGCTGTTGGAGTCAATTGACTGTGCAGTACATTAGTGGTTAGTTCCCAGAACCAGATTGTGGAATGCCAATCGTTATCTGAAATATTGGCTTTCGTGCGTGTATATGTTTGTCTATGTGTGTGCACACGTGTGTGTGGGGGAAGTTGGTCACACGCTGCTTCTCATTACAAATCATCTCATGACTGTATGCAATTTGTGTCTCCTCAATAGCCTTTTGTAAGCAGACTGTCCAATTTCTCTCTCTCTCTCTGTACATGCATGTATTTGTAGACTACTCCATGCATGCATGCGTTTATTATACATGTCCCAGACATTTCTGAGAACAGAAGCCCCATTCATAATATCAACAAATTCTGCTTGGCCTTCCTTGAATGTCTATGACTAATCATTTCCTGTGGTAACAATGTCAGCTATGGCCATTAAGTGATAGCTGGGGCGGTCTTTGTTTGTCACAGTGCTGGTATAAGATCACATGAAGCGGATGGAACTTGAGAATGCAGAAACCCACGATGAACTCACAAAGGTATCTCTAATCCTTAGTTTCCTGATGGAAAAGGGCAAAATGCGGATCAGTTTACTTAGACAGAGGATAGGTTAACAGTAATAAACCTGCTTTTATTTAAGCTGGTCAATATTCAACTCAAATGCAAGACCACAAAAGCAAGGCAGGTTACTTCCAGTCTATTTTTGTGTATTGTATGAGGCTGCTACACCCCCGCAGCAGTTCAATATTAAGAAACATATTAAGACATGCACGCACGCACGCAAACAAACATGTGTACACATTCGATTATTTCTCCCTCTCTCTCACACACACACACAAATGGTCACAAATACATTTTATATTTCTCTCTCACACGCATGTACACACACACACACGGATCGTGCGCACGCACGCACGCACGCACGCACGCACGCACGCACGCACGCACGCACGCACACACGCACACACGCGCACACACACACACACACACACTCTCACACCACAAGACTAATCCTCTTTAAGTGTCAGTCTTAAGTCTGAACTGTAGGTGTAGGGCCACAGTGGGTCTCATGCCCCTGCTGTGAGGCCCGCCTCATGGTGACTGTTCATTTCCTGGCCTCGGTGACACCATCCCAGTTTCTCTCAAGTCCAAAAACCACCCACAGTTTTCCTCTGCTGATACCCCTCCGGATACCTTCTGTCCTTTCACCGTCTTTAATGTGCTTTTTGCTTTCTCATAAATCTTGAATTCTTGAACCTCTTCACTAGAATCCTGTATCCTTTGTTTGTGTTCATTTTTATGCGTTGTGTTTTTGTTTCTCCAGAGTAAATATTGTATAGCCATCCGTCCATGACCTTTCCAAATTATTTCCACCCGTCTCAAAGGTTGCACTGTAAAATCCTCTTTGTTAAGAGAGTATTTTGGCTTTATTGTGTTTTATTATTCATTATTATAAATTTGTTATGTACATACATAACAAATATATGTATGTACATAACATTGGCATATTTTCATTTATAAAGCCATTCTGGGTGACCTGCCGTCTTACATTTCATCCAAATTCGACTTGGTCCAAAACATCAAGGTCAACCTCAGGTCAAATGCTTGGCTGCGGTGTGTAGTACCAGCATTCAAATCCGAGGGGGGTAAAAAATGTCTGGCCTTCTTTGGCCCCTGGTCGTGGAACGATCTACAGTCCAGACTAAAATTGGCTTTGAAAGTTCCCTTGAGAAGTTTCAAAAGGATCATCTTAGAAGTACAGTCCAACACTTGCACACACGTTTGGATATGTACTAGCCTATGTTCATGCCTATATATTTATTATGTCGGTTCAGATCGTGTATATTGTGTATTTTGCCCTGCTACTAAAAAGTAGGACTTTGGTGAGGTGTTGTATTTATTCTTTGAGGTGTATTATGGATGTTGTATTTGCTGGTCCAAAACATTGAGGATGTGGTATTGAAGTGTAATTTTATTTCTGCCTCTTGGCCAGTTCCCACTTGTAAAAGTCTCAATGTGTTTTTACTGGTTAAATAAAGGTTAAATAAAAAAAAAGAATATATATAATAATGAATAATAAAACACCAATCACCACCTCCACTCATATGTAGTACTGTAGGTCCACCTCACCACCTCCACTCATATGCAGTACTGTAGGTCCACCTCACCACCTCCACTCATATGTAGGTCCACCTCACCACCTCCACTCATATGTAGGTCCACCTCACCACCTCCACTCATATGTGGGTCCACCTCACCACCTCCACTCATATGCAGTACTGTAGGTCCACCTCACCACCTCCACTCATATGTAGGTCCACCTCACCACCTCCACTCATATGTAGGTCCACCTCACCACCTCCACTCATATGCAGTACTGTAGGTCCACCTCACCACCTCCACTCTTTTAAATGTTTTTTTTTGTGGCTTTCGCCTTTATTTTATATATCAGTAGGCTGACAGGAAATGGGGAGAGAGATGGGGGGGTGACATGCAGTAAAGGCCGTCGGGATCGGGAGTCGAACCCGCGGCACACTGCCAGACTGGATTACCAGCCAAGGTGCCTGGACCATTAAGCCATGGCCGAGGCACCACCTCCACTCATATGTAGGTCCACCTCACCACCTCCGCTTATATGCAGGACTGTAGGTCCACCCACCTCACCACCTCCACTCATATGCAGGACTGATACACCACAGCAATCCACTGTCTGTGATGCCACACTGACCAAGTGGTTTGTGCAGACAGGATGGCTGACTAACCAACAGCCTGCTTTACACATGCAGCTGAGAGACAATAAAATTAAAAAAGAACCAAGATCCAGAGTGTTTTTCCTCAGAGGACAGAACGAGCATGTTGTCATCACCACTGACGGTTGGAAACCTTGTGAAATGAAATGAAATGAAATGAAATCTATATTTACCCAGGGTATCTGGGCTAAGCTCAAGAACTTGTTTCCAGCCAGGCCCTGCTCATAGAACACATTTCATCGTAGTGGTTGATGCCTTGTTCAAGGGCATTTCAGCGGTGGTAATTTTTTAACGTGTCGGACGGCTGATTCGAACTGGGAACCTTCCGGTATCTAGACCGCGCCGCTATCCGTTCGGCCACCGCTGTATGTCCAAAGCCATTCATTTTCAGGAGAAAAGAAACCCTGTTGTGTTTCAATGGATCCAATGAAATAATAATTATTATTTAGTCTCAAGCTCTTACTACTATTCATTGGCTAAATAATTGTAAAACCCTCAGACAGACTTAACCACTTTCAACCTGATGTTCCTATTGTAACCACTTTCAACCTAATGTTCCTATTTTGGGAATGTCATTACAGGTGAAACCTTTCAAAAAACAGAGTAATAAACACCCGTGTGAAGTGAGGGCACTTTGTGTTGCCACAAATCTACGTCATTATTGGCGGACATTTGACCTAATTTCACTTTTACACAAGATTCTCATTCGACAAAGTATGTGCCATGCATTCAATTAAAAAATGTTTTATCAGGAAATATGTAGATAAATGTACAAGGTTTCTTCCGACATCATGTGACGTAAAGCTCCTTTTGTCTGAATCATTCCGCATTTGAAGTCACTTTAGCGAAAACAGGTCTGTTTATTTAGCAGCTGCACATCTCTATGACTATGTGGACACAGGGTTAGTGGTAACCTTGGAAACTGCCAAGTGAAGCTTATAGGCGTGACATTAGCAGGATGGCTGACGGAACACGCACACAGATAAACACACCGAACGTGTAGCTGTGAGGAAAAGATGGATGCTGGTTTGTTCCAATTCAGTAATAATGAGACAATTAGTCAGACTGCAATAACTGTGTGCGCATTGGCATGGCCACACTGGTGGAATGAAAAAAATACAATTAATCAAAAAACTTCAGGCAGAAATTCTCATCTCCCTATGCAGAAAAGCTGTTGCTTTATTTTAGACTCAGTAAGTGAAAATACAGCAAAATAGCCCTAATATTTTAATGCTATATTTTCCACAAATAAATAAAAACTGTTGCTGCTATTAATATAGCAATAACTGCAATAAGCTGAGTAAAGTCAAGGTCAAGGTGATTTGAGTTGATGAGAAGGATATAGTTAAGTAAAAGAAAAGAGAAAAAAAAGATATGTTGTGACTTTTCTTTTTCTAAAATGCACTTGTGGTTGTAATACTCCAAAAACGTCACAAAGACCTTCACAATATTAATTTCAATGCTCACAAAAAGCAATTTCAGGCCCTTGGCTTTCCTACGCCAGTTTGCCCCATTTTAGGCCTTCTCACTAAGATCCCTTTTCAGCACTATGGTACATAGCATAGGTTTGCCTCTGAAATATGGCAACAGGAATTGACTTGACAGAGTACAGTACAGCTAGGCAACAGTAACCAGTGTTCGCTGAAATTTTGTCTGAGCTTCATCCTCAAACACCCAAAGTCAATATATTCTTCCATGTCGGTCTCTTCGTCACAGCCCTGGTGCTGGAGAGGATTTGAAAAGTAATTTCTTTGCTAATATCCAGAACTCTGCAGCACAATGCCAGTATCTTCTCGTCCAGTGGGTTAGTCCGCTTTGCCACCGTTTCAAAAACAAAACAAATATGAAAACGGCTTAGAAAATAAGCACACACACTTACACCCCCCCCCCCACACACACACACACACACAAACACACACACAAAGCATTTGTTTCCACAATGTGTATTTTCTTATTTTTCCTTAGTCCTCAGCAGTGCAAAAAATGAGAAAGAGATTAAAAAAAAGAAGAAAAACAATAAATAGAGTTCCTCTGTTATATATTTCCATATATATACTGTATATATATATTTATATTGACTGGTCTCTACATGAGCACACAGCTCTTGGCCCGGTCCTTCCGCATTGCTGGGGCCGGCTCCATGTGTTCAGTCCGGCCTGGTAGGGGTGGTAGGGTCAGCTGGGACACTCGCTTCAGCCCCCTCCGAGAGCTGCTGCGTTTCAGCTGGGGCTTGTGTGGCCGCCTCACCGACGCCAGTGTGGTGATATGGAACACGTCCCGCACGCTGTTCTCGGAAACCTTGGAGGTGCACTCCACGTAGGCCACCGCTCCCATCTGTCGAGCTATCATACTGCCCTGCAACGCCCGGACAGACAGATGGAGCAAAAACAGGGGGATTAGTAACAAACGACGTTCATGATTTTCATCAGTAAAGCCCAACCGATATACAGGTATATCAGTTTGGCCAATATATCGTGGCCATTATTTGACATTTATTCTTACAACATCAGCAATTATGCAGCCAATGTGTCTGGATTTTTAACCACTTTCAACCTGCACTGGTGTCTCTGTCTTGGGCATGTCAGTAAATTAAGAGAAATTGTCATATCATTGGGTGAACATTTTCCAAATGCATTCACAACAGGCATCATTCCCAACGGGCACGTGAGTGAGTGAGTGAGTGAGTGAGTAACGGCTGACTAATCAACTTCAAACGAGCCTGAGGGAGTGATGTGCCAAGTGGGAAGTGGGTCAGATCGGCGGCTGTCCAGAACCGATGTGTGCCAATGGATCTCCATATCGTTGCTGTAGGGCAGAAACCTCTTATCTCCATATTGTAACTTTTTTTCCCGTAAATTAATGTCCTACTTGATCAAACTACAGCATCACACAAAAGTAGCAAAGGTAGCAGATCCACACACTGGAAACGTGAGTTTGCAGATCTGCTACTTCTGCAATTGTTTTTATTTGAATCCTACAGTTTTGGACATAATACGTTTCCACCCGACAGAGATGATATGGAAAGCTCAGTGTACATTTAGAAATGTAAATCTATTAAACTAAAATACATTTAAAACTATCAATTACATTATCGCTGTGTGTTAGATGTGTTGATATCATCTCATGATGTTGTGGTCTTTATTTGTATCTATTGCTCCCACTCTGACACTGTATCTATTGCTCCCACTCTGACACCCACAGATGACAGACATCACTGACCTTCACAGACAAATATCATAACATTACTTTTGACTGCACCCACATGGTGCACTCGTCTCCTGCTCTCCGGCTTTTAGCGTCCCTGTCACACACGCGTGTGTGCGCG
Source organism: Electrona antarctica (assembly GCF_951216825.1). Taxonomy (NCBI): domain Eukaryota; kingdom Metazoa; phylum Chordata; class Actinopteri; order Myctophiformes; family Myctophidae; genus Electrona; species Electrona antarctica. The sequence goes on from NC_136795.1 coordinate 33,396,520, forward strand.
CGTTAAAGTGCAGAATGCATGCATTTCTAAAGAATGTCACATTTCTTGACACAGACACATAGTGACCTTCACTGTATCTCATACCTTATGCCCGGATCACATGTAGCTACAGTGAAAGCCTAAGGATACTAGGAGAGGCAGCGATTCAGAGACCAAGATGTTAATCTAAACATGTCAAGAGACAAATGAAGCCACTCTATCTGAGGCATGAATAATGCAGCACCCCTGGCTCTTCAGTCTGGTGCTGACTGACTGTGGTATTAAAGAGGATCTGGAGGGGCGTAGAGCCTTCCGGGCCGGGAAAAACATTATCTATATAGCTATTTAGAGAGTAGACAAACCTCCACAAGAATTACCCAGGGCAAAGTCACAATAGCCGGTTAATTGAGGCTGTAAAATGTTTGCTTGAGATCAAATCAGCGAGCAAAATGTAATTTCCAGACCCTTCCATTTCTACAGTAAAACCTTCATCTCTCGTTTCACTATTTGACTTTAGTCTTTATTCACACTGCATCAACATGCACTAATGCAGTGACAGATGAGACAGGGACACCATTTCCCATGACCCCCCTCTCCTGGGATTGCATGCACTCAAACACAGAGAGAGCTTTTCAGACCCCTGGGGCCTGGTTTGATTTTATCGAGGGTTACATATACGTATGAGAAGCATAGTTTTCATTAGGTGGAACGGTGGATTTACATTCAGTTTGCGGTGGCGACGGTGGTGGTGTGTGTGTGTGTGTGTCAGGGGGTGCGGGATGGGGTTGGGGGGTAAGAAGAGAAACTGTAGTGACAAGCAGAAAAAAAGCTCTTTCAGATCTCACGTCCGGAGTTCACAGAGTGGTCATTCTTGCCCGTGACTCCTGGCTCTGGTGTGGAATTCAATTTGAGATTGGCTATAGGATAAGGATGCAAGCTATTGGATTGGAACGCCCAAGCAGTTTATTGGCCAAAGCTTTGGCGTCTGGTGTGTGACACATATTGCCTGCCTGTATTAGTGGGTAATATTTGAGTAGCTGCCTTAGACAAAGAGTCTGACAAAACAATGGCCTTATAATAAGCCTTGTTGCAAAACCAGTCCCCGGCGATATAACATTAGCTTCATGGCTTGCAACTCTATCTTTTGTTTATGTATCTTATTTACAGTAAACTGCCTTTTTCCCAGCAGCTGATTTTTGGGAGGCTGTGTGTTCATTTAGCCTCCAGGCAAGCTCAGAGACAGCCATGAAAAAAATACTTCTTTGTTCTGCAGGCCTTTGTTCGGAGGGGGCGAATAAGCCCCTCCACTTTTTGTGTGTCGTACACGGGAGTGCACAAAATGAACATGCAAAAAGCTGATTAAAATTCACGGATTTACAGGACCGTTTATCAACCTCCCGAGCCCTCTTCTCTCTATTCCTGTGGCTTGGAGGTCATGGCGGCGTGTGATAAAAGGACTCATTCATTTATCAATGTCCATTTTCTATTCAACACGCATTTAGAAAATCCCTAAATCTGCATGAATATTTCAGAGAGGGGGGAAAATGTGACACGCACGCACGCACGCACGCACGCACGCACGCACGCACGCACGCACGCACGCACGCACGCACGCACGCACGCACGCACGCACGCACGCACGCACGCACGCACGCACGCACGCACGCACGCACGCACGCACGCACGCACGCACGCACGCACGCACGCACGCACGCACGCACGCACGCACGCACGCACGCACGCACGCACGCACGCACGCACGCACGCACGCACGCACGCACGCACGCACGCACGCACACACACACACACACACACACACACACACACACACACACACACACACACACACACACACACACACACACACACACACTTACTTTCGTCGGCCCTCAACACAAGCAACCTTACATCACTGTCAGCAAATTGCAGTCAAAACGCCAACCCCAGCAATATGCCCAGAGGGGTTTCATGCAGCTCTTACTCTACTGTAGTTGATTGTGTTGCGAGAGCCTCCTCTCACGCTCCCCTCCTGAGGGAGGCAATTGCATTGCTGATCCACGTTGGAAAAACTGCATATTATTGCTGGATTGGCTTCTAATTTCCTTTTTTGTGCCCCTTGTTGTTCTTCAATCCCTGTTGTTTCCTTCCGACTGGCTTCTCGATTTCCCTCTTCCTCTCCACCCCGTATCTCTTTCTCATTATTTATCCTCCTCCGTCCTCCCTGTCTGGTATCCATCAAGCGCTCCCACCACTCACCTGCTCATGTGTGACGGGGATGAGGCGCTGCTTGGACAGTTCTCTCAGTGTGCTGACATCAGTCCTCATGTCCAGCTTGCAGCCCACCAGGACCACTTTGGCATTGGGACAAAACTCCTGAGTCTCCCCCTGCCACTGTGGATGGATAGATGAACAGACAGAAAGAACAACATTAGTGTTTTCACCCAGCAGTTGCTATGCTGAAGTCCACTGCAGGGGTTGAAGTGGGTTGGGGGTTGGGTTGTTGTGTTGAGCAGCGAAACAAGGCTACATTGAAAAGAACTTTCCACTCCCTGGCCATGGACACCCTGGGCCCATACAGACAGACCAGTAGGTGACCTGAGCTGGATTAACCAGGGGAGAGACTCTTCTGTTTCACTTAAAAGGTCATTATAAAATACATTACTAGTTCAATGTACTGAACCACTAAGACCCATATACAGTACTTCGTCATATGATGCAATGTGACACATTATGAGCTTGTAGATTGACTAGAACAATGTTGAAAGATTTTCACCTACAATGACATACCCAGAAATAGGCACGCCAGGTTGAAAGTAGTTCAAGTGACAATAATATTTCCACAATATGATTGTGTTACTGCCATTTCTGAGACTGAATGAATAGCTGATGTTCAGTCCTATATATTTGGTATGGAGTGAGTTTGTTTTGCTGTGTCTAACAATGTGTCCTGCAGGTGTGTGTGTATTTTTATAATTAAGGCTATTCTTCCTGCATTTAGGTCAGGTGTCTTCCATATGCATACATCAGCCTTCATCAACAAATCTATTTCAAGTTGTGTACAGGAAAAGGTTGCACGTCTCCACCTGAGGCTCGGCATCAACACTGAAACTCAGCTGCACGAACATGCAATATTTCCCCTGCAACACTACGCAAACAATTAACAGACAACAACTACAAATGCTTCAAATACTCCAGATGCCATGTGCAGAATGCAGGCATGTGCATTCATTCATCCCTCAAGTGGTGAAACACCTTTGACCTTTCAATCCCATCCCTGTTCATTCTAAATTACCCATTCAAAAACTTTGATTGTTTAACCCTCTCCTCTCTGTCCCCTCCCCCAGCTGTCATCCAGTGACCCCGGTGACACGTTAGCCCCTGGAGGTCAACAGTCTAATTTGGGACGGTGATTGTGCAACAGGTTTTCCATGTGCCCCAAGTTTCAAAGATTACCAGGGTGACAGCCAGTGGGCAAAGGTCACCACAGCCCCCCTGCCAGGGGATTCATGGGAAAACCAAGAGCCTGATGGCAGAAAGCCATCCCTCTGTTGACAGGGTGCAGCGAGGCTTGCGAGAGACTCGTGGGTACAAAATAAAAAAAAGAAGGTGTCCAGGGTTATACCCATAAAGTCTGTGGGAGCGTTTTAGCAGCTCCCCTCTTACCACTAAACACGTCAACAGGCCTGCCGTGGGAATGTCTTTGACTCGTAAGACGAGACGGTTCAAAGGGAAAACCGCCACACATGGCCTCAAGATGAGAGAGCGCTGAGCCGCGCACAGCCTGCTCTGCATGGCACACACGCACAAACAAACTAATTAAGAGGGGTGTTTCCTCGCATACTGTACAATAGATATTTCACAATGCTGACGCTCAAAAGCGTGTGTGCAGGCAGTGCACCTCCCCCACACTAACACAGTCTGCCAGTGGTAGTAAAAAGCGTGCCCATGATGACCAGACCACATTAAATCACCCCACCCTACAGCACCTTACCACACTTTGGCCACCACTCCCCTAACTCTAGCATCATCAAAACATCGAAACCACCATTACAAAGGTTAATGAGCATCATCTTTCCTCCCATTATGAGTGAAACTCACATTTAAACTATTTTTTAATCCGCAAGCTTAGAGAAATATGAGGTGTAACAGTACACAGTAAAATCCTCAGTGCTAATTAGTACTTGTAACTGTGAGAGGGTACAAACTACAAATGTAACCAAATGGACCCGAAAGGGTTCGTTTGGTTACATTTGTTCTCTCTCTGAGTTAAATGAAAACTGAGGATTTCACTGTGTGTACCCATAAACAAGGACCTGCAACAGCTGGTCTTTTGATTGAGTTGGCGTGGCTAATTTGCCACGATATTCCACTCCAGGCTCCACGATCCTTCCCCTCATTCTTGCCTCTGACCTTCCACTCCCCAGAGAGCCAGGGTCAAGTATCCATGGATGTTTTGATGGGATAAAGGAATAGAAGGCTCAAACCTCCTTTCTGGTGACTTACTCCATTGTTGAGCCATTAGAATGCTCTCTGCTGGCTCAGAAGAATATCCTCGCTGTCAGGTGGAAAACTTGTCCATAACTGTTACATCTTTCCTCCAAAACAGTTACTTTTTAGTAAATGTAAAAAATACCCTGTGTTCCAATGGATCCAGGTTATTTTTTTTACATTTTCTAAACAAACAAACAAACATAAAACTGTGTTCCAATGGATCTGAACAAAGGAGACAACAAGGCAGTTGATGTGTTCCATAATAGATGCCTATGGGCCTGGGCCGTGGCTCAGTGGTCCAGGCACCTTGGCTGGTAATCCAGTCTGGCACTGTGCCGCGGGTTCGACTCCCGATTCCGACGGCCCTTAATGCATGTCTTCCCCCCCATCTCTCTCCCTCCATAAAAAATATAAAATAAAGGCAAAAGCCACAAAAAAAAATTGAATAGATGCCTATGAAGGATACTCATACATTACATTGGCAAGATCACTTCAGTACTGAGACTGAGAGCTGCTAGAAAGAGCTCAGATGAAGCCGCTGAGTGAGGAAGTGAAGCTGCAGAGATGGAAGACGACTGGACAGAATGGACACATACTACGGCAGGACCATAAACAACGACTGCAACATAGCAATGACATGGGCATCAGAACTAAGGGAAAAGAAGAAAAGGAAGACCAAAGACCACCTGGAGGCGTACCGTTGAGAAAGAAAGAAACAAATAAATCATGGTCAAGTGAGGACTGCAGAAGCTAACCGTGAAAAGTGGAAGCGCTCTGTGAAGGCTTTATGTGCAACAAGGCACGACGAAGTGGATAACAGATAACAATGGATCCAATATACAGTAGTTATTATTTAGTCACACACTCTTGTAATATACTTTTCATTGGTTAAGTATGTATAAAACACACACACACACACACACACACACACACACACACACACACACACACACACACACACACACACACACACACACACACACACACTTAACCCCTTTCACCTTCACTTGAAAAGGAAAAAATAATCACAAATAGCCAAAAATATCAGAGCTACAAGCTCACACTGCATCGGTTATTTTGCCACTTTTGTGTGACACACAAGTATGACAAAGGTTGAAATGTGGAGAAACCGGTACACGGTTTCTGCCCAACAGCAACGATATACAGAATCTAAATATATGGCAATGATGAGGAAAATGCTTTGGTTACCTTTCCCATGTCATAACAAATGTTAGGATAATGTGTGTTTGATCTGGACTGAAGCGTTTCCACCTCAAATACAGTACACAAAGGCAAATAAAAATAAAAGCAATCAACATAACATTTTCAATCGAAAGAAAAAAAGAAAAGAACAAGCACCAACCTTTTTCATGACACTGTCCAAAGTCTCTGGGCGGCTGATGTCGAAGCAGATGAGGACCGCATCAGAGTCCGGATACGCCAGTGGCCGCACGTTGTCATAGTAGGAAGAACCTGTGGATATACATCATATGGCAATGAGGTCATGTTTAGGCCTGTCACAATCATTACCTCATCGCCTAATCACAATTATTTGAAATAATCACAATTATGCTGCATAATTGTAAGAATCATCATGATCGTTTCCATGTTGACATTTTTATTACGGAAATAGCAGATTTACTTAAGTTGTAAATACATTCCCAGGATTTCCCACGATTTTGTAAAAAAAAAAAAAGAATAGTCGTTAAATATGTCAGGCATTTCTTTGTATATTTAAGTTATTTGTCATATCAGTCCTGTGCCTAGTTTGTTTGTTTATGAAGCCTAAAAGCCAAAATAATTTCTATTTATATGTTCAATGCCAAAAGCACAATTAATCACAATTTTTGAGGGGCGCTAGCCCATCCTATGCACAGCTTTGTTTGTAGGTGTGTTTGAGCACGTGTTTGTAGGACGGAATGTGATGATTTGATTGGCTGATGTACGATGATGTACGAGGACTCCCCGGGGACCCCCTGAGACCCCCACATGGTAACTATCATTTCTCTAACGTTTCGGACGTGGGGCGGCTTGCCGGACCCCCCGGGGACCCCCACACGGAGTTGCACCACTCACTTCACATGGGTGTGATTTTTTTTAAATTATTGACAATTAGTCATAAAGCTTCATGATTGTGACAACCCCAGTGATGTTCTCCTTGAAGAACTTTGCCAGTGTGTGAACCTGATTTCAACAATGTTACAAGATCACATTTTTGACCTATCCATTTGGTTACATCAGTGCACTCTCATGGTAAAATTGGGGGGAATTAGGAGCTACAGTATACGCCATTACAACGGGGTCTGACGAGTACTTGCGTTGTGCTGATATAAACCTGTGTTGATTTTAGCAGCTGTGGTTGAATGTTGGAGTACGTTGGTCTCTTGGGCTTACACATGCATACAGCTGTGGGCCGGCTGCTCTTCAATCAGAGCTTAGGAGGGTTCTTCAGAGTACAGACACATGCATACTGTAGTAGATACGCACACGCACACGCGCACACGCACACACACACACACACACACACACACACACACACACACACGCTGACAAATAGGAGTCGATCCATAATCGTCAAATGACAACAAGTGTCAGCGCAAAGGCCAAACAAAAGGTTGAAACCCTTCATTCCCTGCTCTCTGCTTCCGTGGCCTGTCCCTTTAAGTTTAAAGCCTTCCGTGTTTGAGTTAGAAGCCAGTGGCTTGCACTCGCACATCTCTCTCCGCACATTCGTCCCTGCTTTTAATTTCAGTGTCACTTCTGTGCCACGGCGCATTCACGAGCCTCTCCGTGTTACCGCGTTTCCCCGCTGCTCTCATTAGGAGGCTCGTAAAAATATCTGGGCTCTCTGTGGGAACATGGCAGGGGGCGGGGGGGCTCCCTGAGAGATGTCTGAAGCACTGCTCTTACAGTTGGATGGGAACTGCACCCTCCCCACGTCAACGTAGTGGCATGAATACTCTCTGGGAACAGCAACAAAGTAATAGATTATGTTATGACTGCTAGAAAGGAGCAGACCATGTGAACCACATACAGTAGATGGCCTTACACTTAGAGTTATTTCAGCTGCAGCATTATGACTATAATAGCCATAAATTATTCTCACACTATTACCACACTTATAGCCATATCTGACACAATGGCAGACAAGCCAGTTAAAAGTGCCATATTTTTTTGTCTGACAGGGGCAATGGAGTCTATACACAATGGCCACACGGCATGCCTGTTCTAGCATTACTATGTTCCCTTTGTTAATAATAGGAATGGGCTGCAACAATGGCTGCACGCGGCCGTAGCCCCAGTCATTGAGCTGGCGGTCCCATCCTCCTGACCCCCCTGCCAATGCCCGCCCCAGTGAGAACAATGCAACAGGCGTCCTCTCAGAGCATCCCAGGCTGCATATTTGAAGATGGATGGCTTTTGTTCATGTGACAGAATAAAGGGATTTGTCAGAGTAATCGAATCTCCAACAAGTGTAGCAATATCTGTCAAAAAGCTATCTGTTATACTTGTTTGTTCATTTACTTCAAGTATCGATTCCTTCGTTCTTGAGGGCAACACTGGAAGAAAAATCTATTCTAGCCTAAATAAAAGAAATGTTGCTTTTTCTCACGCAGTCAGTAGAAATATCAAAGTTGAAACAATCCAGATTCACAATATAAAGACTATGTTTCTTTATGATTAAAACAAGCAGTCTTCCCTGATGAACACATTTATTGATGTTGGGTTTTATATTTATCTTATCTCCTGTTTTTTGAGTGCCCTGATCTTTCTTTAATTGTTTCTATTGTTTTGTTGATCCAGGAGCAACATGAACATCAATACTTTTATTTATTACTTTATTCTCTGTTGAGCACCTGGTTGTTGTTGTTTTTTATCTTTTTTTCTATAAGTTTATCAATATTGCTGAGAGAGCAGGACAAACACACATAGATAGACACAACATATAGACACACAGACAGCCACAATATTGCAATCTCACGTATGCCAGTACAACCGCAGGCTCTGATTAGAAGTGGTCACACATGGGACGCTGATGCTGCGTTTCACTACAACCTTTCACTACTCCATGTATCACCGTGCAGCAGACCTGGACTGGGAGCATGGGAGAAGGAAGATTGATTGACTTTGACTAGTATGGCGGCAAGGGCAGGGTGCAGAGAGAGATCAGGTGAGAGAAGAGACAGGACCAAGGGACTGAGAGATGTCATAAGAAGAACATTTGAGACTTTAGAGGTGCAAAGTATAAAGGGGCCTCCGGGATCAATTTGTCAATCCTACAGATCAAAATGATTGGCAGGCCACGTGAACAGTGGTCCATGTCACAGCACAGCAATTTACAGCTCTTCCGCCCTGAGCGACAGAGTGGCCATCTCAGCACTTCTGCAAAGTGAGAAAGTCCTCTGAGGGAATGAAAGAGCGGAGGAGAGAAGTGCTGCGTGTAAAACAAGCCAAGCAAGCACAAATAAAAGCCAATCACCACAACCATCAAGAAGGAGATAAAGAAAAAGCCCCCCCATCCCCTCCCCCACAAACGATAAAAGTGGGCGGGGCTATGGGGGAGTGGTGCAGACATGGTGGGCAGTGTGTGTGTTTGGGTAGGTAATGAAAGGCCTAGGCTCAGCACGACAGATCAAATAAAGAGGTATGAAAGCTCTGTCTTGGCTATGGATGACTTTGGCTTGCGCCCATTCACTGTGCACTAGAACAAAAGGTCAATTGAATTCCAGACAGAGACAGGATGAGATGGATAGGGCAGGATGGGGAGACACAGTGAGAAGGAGGAGGAGGTGGAGGAAGAGGAGGACAAGGAAGAATGGGCGTAGCCTGGCAGTCCCACTAAACTGACTGTCACCAACCACCGAGCTGGTCCCTGCCCTACTGTTACAAGGACCAAGGACAAGCACATAAAATACACAAAAAAAAGAACTGACCGGGCTAGTGAGAGAGGATGGCAGCCAGGCCATCATATTTCCACTCTGCTAATTAGGTGCCGCGTGGGAGGTTCTCTGAGCAAAGGTGGCAGTAAAGTGCCCCTCTACCCAAAACGCCAGCAGAGCTTCGTCAAAGGACACAAATATCCCACAGAATGTTGAGATGGAGAAGAACAAACTTAATGGCGTGTCATGTAAAGGTACAGTAATAAGGGGTGTACGTGTGACATCATGTGACTTTATATAAGCCAGACAAATCCACTCCTACACAGTACTTCGCCACACAACTGTTCTGAGAAACAACTTGAAAATACATAATTTATGTTGAACGAGTTGCGACACTTGTCGGAAGTGCCCTGCGTCAAGTTCGGCCTCCTATGGATTCAAAGAGTGAAAATAATGGAGTAAAGCATTTGCGTCTCTAGTGCATCGATTTGTTTTGTCACAGTATTTCTGTAAGAATATTCCTCGACTTGGTCCATGCCTACTGCCTAGTGCACTACAGGAGCAGCTGAACAGCAGACCATTGTGAGGGAGAAGCCCAGAGGCTCTCTAATGTGTTCATGCACATATGGCAGGGAGTCCATGGCAACAAACAGCCTCATTAGGCCAAATACACACTCATGCGCACACAGAAACAGCCACGTAAAGACAAGGCACGAAGAAGCAAACTCTCTCATACAAGCGCAAATAAAGAGATGGAACGGTGACAGGCAATTGAGTTAGCCCCGACCTATGAACACAAACACATCTAACACCACATACAGTATATCTGCTACTTTCTCTGCCCTGCAGCTGTTCGCTTCTTGAAATCCACCTTCAAAGAACAGTACAACATTTCAGGTTGCGGTGGCCGAGTATCGTAGCAACCTGGAGGGATGCAAATGGTTCCTTTGTGAGGCAATGAAAGGAAGTGAAGGAGGAAGAGAGCAACAGAGCCGCAGAGAGAGCGAAGGAGTGAGGGAACCCGAGTTAGGAGAAATGTGTCCACTAATGACTCTGGTGTATTGATGGTTAAGAGGCCACTGAAAAAGGGTAGAGGGAGAGAGAGAGAGGACCAACCTTTAACAGGCTATGGAGCCCTTTCATTACCAACAACAACGTCCCGTTTTGGACAGAGGAGGGACTTTGTGTTGTAAATCTGTAAGGCTGTTACTCTTTCAGGTCAACACTGAAACAAATCTCAAAGTGTGATTTTACAGAGACAAAGCTAGGGGTAGAAAACAAGAGTGTGCAGCCAAAACACCATCAGCGAGACTGTGTAGTAGTTGCTGTTGTTGCTGGCCTGTCTGGGACCGTGTTGGCATATAAAACAGTATATTAAGTCACGATAGGCATGCTATCAAACCATAAAACAGATTTATTTTCCGCCCACTTCAACCCAAGCACAATGTTTTGTTGACAGACAGATAACTTTCAGATCTGACTCTCAATACAGGCCAGTTTTCATCTGATATTATGAATTGAGCACAAATAAATGCACATGTAATTTGCAGCCTCCAGAATAGAATGTCTTAGGAAGGACTGCGGCACGTTACCATGCAGAAAATGGTGTGCAGATTTCTTTCCTTTCTCCAAAATAGTCAAACACACAAACTCATGCCAGTTGAGTCCCATTCCAAGGAGCTCAGTCCATACATTTGCATATCAAATAAGCCCTCCGCCCAGCAAAATAAAAAATCTGACCAAATATAAAGAACAATGCTTTTTAGTGCTATTGCATAAAAGCTCTGAGTCCCAGATTACATTTTCCTGCCACATATAAGAGGATATGCATCGCACAGACACACACACACACACACACACACACACACACACACACACACACACACACACACACACACACACACACACACACACACACACACACACACACACACACACACACACACACACACACACACACACACACACACACACACCGATAAAGTCGCTGATCTGTAATAGAGATGGCTATGTCAAGTTTTCAAAGGCATCAGCACACAGGTGGGACAGCAGGGGTGACAGCGGGTTAAATGGCATTTAACCTTCCATATCTGCAGCTTCCTCAGTGGGGATATCGATCAAAGCCCAGCCAACTCATCCCCCCCACCACACCCCCTTCGCTTCAGTTCACAAATGCAGCCTTTGAAGGGGCAGACAGCAGGCAGCTTGCGCGGATCTTCTCAGTGGCCTAACATTACTGTAGAGGAGTTAATACCCGCGCGTCTCCTCCGTGTGCAGGTTGAAAGGAAGCTGCCGGCCCACCCCCCCACCCCCGACAACACAGGGAGGGGACACGGCCCGTTACTGCCCGTCAGCTGCCGCCGGGGACATGGTGATGGAGTGTGTGTGTCCTCTGTCTCCTTCCCCCCCCCACTCCTTCCTCTTTGCTGCCCCCCCACTCCCCCCCCGCCATTTCACCTGAGAGATAGCTATATGCATTTCATCTCCTGCCGTTTGATCTGTATGTCTGTCTCAGGCTCAGGCTCTCTCACGCTGCGACTCACTTCCTTTAAATATCAGATCATGCTGTTTCTGTTGTCACTCCATGCTCCCGACTCTGTCCATAACTTTCTCTTCCTTGTTCTAAAAAGAACACCCACACACAGGCGCGCCCGCACGCACGCACGCACGCACGCACACACCAATCCTCTCTGTTCATAAATACGTAAATACGCTTGCGTTGTTGCCCCTCGACTTTTCCGCGCGTACAGAAAAAAAACGCAGGTCTCATTGAAAATGAACTATAGGCGCGTTAAATCACTGCCCGTTTGAAAGGGCCATAACTCCATAATGAAGTTGATGATGATGATGTTATTCCAATGAGATGTTTGTGTTTAGATGTATGTTATTGTTATTTATCTGTGCAACCAAATCAGTTTGGATTATGCCGTCTCAGGAATGATTGAAATGTAATTTTCTTTTACCATTTATTGTAACAACCAATGAACCAAAGCACCATAACATTGTTCCTTCTCAGGTATTATTTAAGAGTCCACTAACTTTAACCCATTAAAACCAGGAAAGCATCTGTCGTTTTCGATTTTTGCGTTTATCAAAAACATTGCAGATCTGCAAGGTCATAGCACGCTGCAAGCTTGCAAATCTGCTATTTTTGAACATTTTTGACAAACTTTTTAAGTGTGCGCGAACTACTGATTTAGAAGGCATTTGTAGAATCGGACACTTACTGTAGAAGAATACACTCTTATTCTTCGTGTGAGGAAATCAAATAGCTGTGTGAACGGCTGGCTTGCAGTCAACTCTACGGAACACAAGCCAATTATATTTTTATTTTTTTCCTTCTTTTTGTCTGTGTTCTGTTTCCTCTCAGCACAGCACACTTCAAGGCCAGACTACTGAAAGCAGCTGCAGAATCAAAATGTTTAGACAAGAAAAGTACAAAGTAAATACACTAAATAACATCATTCAAAAAAAGACGACAAGCAACTAAATTGTTCTTTTGCACACACAACCACTTCAACTTGTCAGGATTCTGGTTCATTGCAACATTCCCAATTTAGACTAGAAAGTCATATCATTAAGTTCATTTTTCAGTTCGCTTTACTCAAAGAAGCTATGTACTGGCGGTCGTGACTCGTGAGAAGGGGTGGGGGGAGGAGTGTAATATCCAGTTTCATCCTTTTATATTCTATAAAATACATAAATGGAAATAAATAGTAAATCATTTGGATACTCAGATATGTACAATTAAAACGATATATTTTGTGGCTAAAATCTAAACTTTATCTGCAACGGTATATTCCCAAATATGTTTTGGCCAATTCCAGCACATTTTGAAACAACAAAGTGAAATAGTATGCATTTGTGTATTATAGGAAAGCTTAAGTGAACTAAAAGATCTATCCTTGCCTCCCAGGAGATAACGGAAGTGGGTCTGTAAAAGCATACCCAGTGAAATCCTGAGTATAATACACAGGGGTCCATTTTTACACTCTCACCAGGGTAAGGTATGATAAGGCATGCATTGTTATAAAACGTTTTAGCTTAAAAGAAAAACACCACCTTTTTCAGCTGCAACGATAAACATACTGTTCTTGGCTGTTAGGCGGCGAGCTGTTGAGGGAATTTTCAATGCAGGCACTTTATTTATTTATTCATTTTTGCTTTTCCCACGCTGCAGGAAGAGTACGGTAAAGCTCTTCATGCAGTGTGCCTGAATGTGTGGGCAAAGCTTCAAATGTGTGCCTTCATTGAAACTTTTTTTTTTTTTAAAGATATTTCTTTTGCGGCTTACGCCTTTTATTGATTTTTGAAGGGACAGACAGTAGGCTGACAGGAAACGGGAGAGAGATGGGGGAAGACATGCAGTAAAGGCCGTGTCGGGCTCGGGAGTCGAACCCGCGGCACACTGCGACTGGATTACCAGTCGGGTGCCCAGACGGTTACGCCACCGCCTGGGCCTCATTGAAACTTTTGAGTGGGAAAAGTTTCAAAACTTACCGGACCCAAAAGGATTAATCAAAATACACTTTTTTATTTATCGTTTTCATCATTAAGCATAAACCAACTGCTTCACAGTGGTGCTGGTTACACCAATGATGGTGTAACTAAGAGATTCACTGGAAAGAATTTTTTTATATTCACAGATAATCAACTAAAAATACAAATTCATGGCAGAGTACTTCCTGGTATTAATGTTTTGCGAAAAAACATGCCGGAGAAAATCTCTCTGGTGGATGCGATTTTTACAAGCAGCCCCTAGTTACGCACTGCAGCTATGTTCAGCAAATCAAACTGCCCGTTCATGTATGTACACATTTTAAGAAATGACCAGACCACAAAAAAGTGTGTTATTTTCTTTTTAGGGAATCCCAAAAATATGTAAAAACCTGACATTTAAAGTTGAGGGACCTTAACACACAGGCTGGGTAGCCATCTACTCGAGTTCAAAACGAGAAGGAGGTGGATTACTGTGCAGCAATTGATTCAGCTCTGTTCTGAAAAGGTCCTTGTACACACACACACACACACACACACACACACACACACACACACACACACACACACACACACACACACACACACACACACACACACACACACACACACACACACACACACACACACACACACACACACACACACACACACACACACACACACACACACACACACACACACACACACACAATTTATATTTTCTTTCGGCTGTAAAACAGCAGAGATCGGATGCTTTACTTTCACGGTTGCCTGGCTCTCATTAATTTTCTCTCTCTCTTTTTTAATCTCATGTCCCTGGCTGATGACTTTCATTAGAGTAGTGACATTGAAAGAGGCATTCTGGTCTCCAGCTATCTCTGTCTGATGGTGGAAGCGTATTCAGGCAACTTGTTATGAGCAAATGAATAGAGAGAAATTGTGAAGATTGAAAAAGGACATTCCCCTGGTCTATCTACGACGCCCACACCCCTTCCCCCATCATGAAACTCACAATCCAGACACAACCCTATCATAGCCCTATCCATCCCAAGCCCACTCCTCCCCGGGGAGGCCCTCAGGAAGAACAGGCCACGACATCCAAGTGCAGTTCTACTTCCACAAAAGCAGAGGCAGAGAGAAGAAAGTATAACATACTTTCTTCTCTCTGCCTCTGCTTTTATATTATAAATAAAGTCATGCATAAATGATTGAAGGCTGAAGCTGTGGTTCACGGGAGACATGGCAGACAGAGGGGCTGGTGAAGGAGAGGAGGTGAGAGACCAGTCAGCCCTGATCCCCTTACGGTCGGCTGGGTGAACGCAGAGAGGGGCTTCGCTACTCGTGGAGGTGGAAGGCGGGACGGATTGAGACACCGGCCCCTGGGAGCCTTACAGACACAGCCAGCAGTTTGAAGTGGGCTGATAAAAGTTGGCCACCACTGTGGGTTCTGCTGCGACTCGCCAGAGGGACCGGTCCAGAGGGAGGGATGGTGAGAGAGAGATATTTCCGTAGTTCCCTGTGTGAGTCTCCTCGCCAGTCAACCTGGCTGCATTTCTCAATCGCTCAATGGTTGCTTGCTGCTGCATGGAAATAAAATGCCTTTGAGTGGGAGTTAACCAGACAGCATTCAATGAAATATAAGTGACAACAGTAAATGGCGCATTTATATAGCACCTTTATCCAAGACGCTTTACATAGATTGTGCATTACATTTGCTCATTCACACACCGATGGCAGAGGAAACCATGCAACCACATCGGGAGCAATGTTCAGTGTCTTGCTCATGGGAACTGGGAACCTTCTGGTTCCAAAGTGAACCAACAGAAAGATGTCAGTGTTAATTAAAGGACCACTACACCCCTTTTTTCAACCGTAGCTTCATATAATTGGTCCTCACTAATGTTCACTATAAGATGGCAACATTTCTGTCTCCTAACTTTGTGTATCAGAGGAGGCCAGGGCTGTGGGCAGTTCAGCGACCTGCCTAACATTGACATGATCAACAGTAAGGTAGGTTTTGTCATTTCAAACAAGCTATAGGAAGGATGTGTATAGTAAGATCTGAGTGTTGGGGGGGGATAAAACATCACAGTCAGTTTTTGTGCGGCCCGTGTTCCCGGAGGACCCGAGTGGGTCAAGTCTCCCAGGTGCCACCATCAAACCTGAGCCACAATGCGACACAAAGCCTGAGGGCTCGGGTTCAGCATCGGCTGTAAGGGAATAGGCACAGATGTACACCTCTCCTTCTGTCTCCGTTTCCAACTTGTCAATGGTCTGGAACACTAGCTCCTCTTATAGCGTGGTCTACATGCACCCCCCCCCCCCCCATCATCCCATCCACCTACTCCCCCATCCACCCCTTTATACCCTAGCTAGCCTATTGGTCCAGGCAGCTGTTGTGCTTCCCAACATCATTGGGCCCCCTCCCAACAAAAACAAAACAAAACAAAATAAAATCCAAGAGCTCCTCATGAACCCCCCAACCCCGCCTCTGGTCAGCTGAGGCACAATAGGGAGGGGGGTGGGTGAGGGGGGTCAGGGCTGTTGAAATTCCCATACACTGACATGCGTAGGCACACACACACACACACACACACACACACACACACACACACACACACACACACACACACACACACACACACACACACACACACACACACACACACACACACACACACACACACACACACACACACACACACACACACACACACACACACACACACACACACACACACACACACACACACACACGTAAATGTTGTATCGTCACTGTCCAGCAGTAACCAAACCAGCCAACTAAAATTTCAGGTTTTTAATTTTTTCCCCATAAATCAATGCTATTGAACACCCTTTACGCCTGTGTGTTGGTTAAAAGTTAGCTGGTTTCTGTGCAACAGTAGAGATATATTTCTCGCATTCATCTGTGTTTTGTGTCGAAATCTTATCGAGGTATTTACAATCCATAGATTGGTTTTTCTGCCCCTTTCCTCTTGCTTGTTAATGAAACACATGTCTGTATAACAGCTTTTACTTTTTGGCATATTCTGCAGAGAGAGGGACGGTAGACAAACACGTAAGAAATGACACTGGGAGGCAGATTCAAACTCGGGTCCTCACAACCCACATGGAGCATGTGGCCTCCCCATACACAGTACAACCCACATGGAGCATGTGGCCTCCCCATACACAGTAAAATCCTCAGTGTTCATTCATCCATTTTTACTCTGAGAGTGTACTCTGTACTAGTGTCTCAGAGTTAAATGAACACTCTGGATTTCACTGTAACAACTATAATTACTGTCTGTCACTCATAATAATAGTCCTATTCTACCGCAGAGCTCCGCCAGTCTCCGTCAATGAGAGCTAATTAAAACCCCTTAAGTACTCTTTTTCTCAACATTACAAAACCCAAGTGCGCCTCATAGCAATGGCTGCCAAATGTTCAATCGCTAATAACTACTTGTTATACGATTACTCCTCGCTATCAGCAGTGTGCAGAACCGTTCAGCGCTGGACATGGTATTAAAACAAATTACCCAGCTTTGGCTGGTGCTCAGCGAGGTGCAGTTTGAGGCCCGATTCATACTTCGTCGCACGGCAGTGTCACTCGCCAAGAATAGCCGACCTACAAGCTCACAGCACGCTTGGGCTTGAGCTTTTAGGCCTGCTATTCTCAGCGAGCGACACTATGGCCTGACGGAGCATGCAACTGCATCATGCAGCATGAGGCTCGCTGCCATATATACCGTCTCCACTTGTACCAGATATTGTTGTCTGACAGAAAGCTTGTATCGCCATATTTCCTTTTTTTTTTATTGTTTTTCCCCGCCATAACTAAAATCCTCTATTTTATAGTTTGCCATAACAAACTCTATTTTATAGTTTGCCATAACAAACTCCCTCTAGATTCTAGAGGGAGTTTGTAGATTGGCTATTTTCGATCTAGAGTCTATTTTCACTATTTATTTTCTTTTACAAATGCGGGAGAATTAGAAATTCTTTGCATACAGTATGCCCAAAATAGGGAAGCCAGGATTAAAGTGGTCAAGCCTGACGGTGGTTTTTATAAATACTTTAACCAATGAAAAGTATTAACAAGAGCCTAATAACTACATTGAATATTTTTTCTATTTAATAGGATTTTGGACATACATTGTCTTACATGGATATAAGAATTCATCCAAGATCTGAGAGCTATTTTAAGATTATCCAACCTGAGCTGCAGTTCTTTTACAGGCGGGTAAACAACATGTGTGATGCTTTGTAGACACACGGAGACGAGCAGAACCTTTGGGTGTGTGCCCTGCGTGGACCAGGTGGCGGCAAGCAGCTTTGCATGGTTGTGTCAGCGTGCACGTGAGTCTTAGTAAGTAAGTAAGTGTGTGTGCGCGTGCTTTTATGTGCCTCTGAGACTTGATATTTGGTGTGTTAATTATAGCCTGTAGATATGTGTTGGGTCTCTCACACAACTAGAGCTCCTACCCACACCTTCCTCCGCTTCACTTTGTCCCTGACCCTGACTCCAGGTCAGCACAGCCACCCTGACTAATGAGCTATCACAGGAACACGGATGAAGGAAAAGAACGGGGGATAAAAGCGAGAGACACTTTTTTGCCACTGCCCACAGCCTGGCAAACTGCAGCCTGACAGAAATCGCTGGTGCAGTAGTTAATTTAACACTCCATTTCTACCCTATTAGGTCAGGAGTAAAGGGTTTTTGCAGTGCAATTTTCTTTGTTGAACCTTTGCCACTTTCATGTTCAGAAACACTTTTTAGTAGTAGTTCTTTACACAAAAGGTACAAGACTACTGGTGCTGGTATTCTCTTATACAGAATAATTTAGTATAGACAGTGTCCCTTGAGCACCATGACCTTCTTGTAATAAATAGTGTATGAATCAGAGAGCCTTCCAGGGCTCCAGGGACATAGGCGTAGCAGGTTGCCACCCAGGATGTCTCTGAGCAGTAAAGTCGTCCAGCCCAGCAGCCTGGATTACGGCTTTTCTT
Organism: Electrona antarctica; assembly: GCF_951216825.1. Lineage (NCBI taxonomy): Eukaryota > Metazoa > Chordata > Actinopteri > Myctophiformes > Myctophidae > Electrona > Electrona antarctica. The sequence goes on from NC_136795.1 coordinate 33,415,362, forward strand.
CAAAGCCGCAGGTGCTCACCAGAGCATGGTGCAGTGGAGTGGGTAACAAAACAGTGTACGTTAGAATGGCTGGACATTTACCACTTATGCCCTATATATACTTTGCCAGACGATGAAGAGTGAAAAGAGCCGGTTATAATGATGACATGCCCAAAATAGGAATGTCAGATTGAAAGTGGTTCCGAAACGGTGAAATGCCCCAAAAGAATCATATTATATTAAAAACATGTCTAATCACAATACCTTCGTTCGTTTTTCTATTAGTACAATATACTGTATGTTACAACGAAATGTGGTCTGTTTTTCCCATTTTTAATACAATAGCAAAGATCACTAAAAGCAGATAAAAAATCACACTCGTGTGAACTTGAAGTGAGGGGCGCTAATATGTCGAACTATGTTGCTATGATTAGGTGATGTAATGTTGATGTAAAACAAACACAGACAAAACAAACATTAAACTCTGTCCATTGTTTCTTTATATACAGTACTTTATTGTCCAATATTACTTCCATTGTGTGTGTGTGTGTGTGTGTGTGTGTGTGTGTGTGTTCATATATTGTTTCCATTTTATTATTATCCTGTCTGTGTGTGAACTCCAGCAATTATAGCATTTGTCTACTATTTTTATTTCCTGAGTTGATGTTTGGCAACACATACTGTAGTGTCCAATTGTTTGTCTTATTGCTTTCTGTATGTCTTTGTCTATTCTTGTTCATGAAGAATTAATAAAATTTAAGTTGAAAAAAAAACTCTGTCCATTGTCAATGGCTAGCGCCCCTCAAAAATAGCAGCTCTATAAGCACATATGTGATTTGCTATTTTTGAGGGGCGATAGCCCCTCCTATGTCCAGCTTTTGGTGTGTGTGTAAACCAAATGTTGTCCTAACACAAACATTAAATGCCATTGACACTGAATGGACAATTTTTAGTGTTTGTGTAAACACAAACATTGCGTAACAAAACATTGGTGACGAAGGTGAGGATGTAAATTGTGATTGGCCGGAATGATTTTTACTATTTTGTATGACAACTGGTTAATCAGTTGATGTTGACTCTTAAAAGTGTAAAAAACTTTATCCAAAGAATCAGGGTTCTCGATTATTTGATTAATCGAGAAAGTCATTGATAGCATAATCGAAAATAATCAATCGTTGCAACCCTAGTACTGCCTGACAGAGAGACTACATGCTAATATCCCAAATCTGCCAGGCCGTGGGCTGAGAGCTTTGAGGGAGAGATGGCATACTATATTCCCCTTATAACTGAGCCTAGGTCCACAGCAGAGAACACGGTCAACCCTCTGTGTTCAAAAATACCACCACAGGCATCCTAATACTGTCTATGGAGACTGGGGACCTGACAACAGCATTGGTTTATTTCCAACTCCTGCTAAAAGCCAACATGGCAGTGACTGACAGGAGAGACCGTCTCCTGTCTTCACTTTTCCTGTGTTTAAACACAATTCAACAAGCGCTTGTTACCCAACGAGGCGGCCTTTGAAAAAATAACCCACATAAATACATTTTTATTGCATGTGAAGTGCTTTCAATATTATTATGCTTGACATGCCCTAAAAACAGTATGGGCTGCATCCTTTCCATTATCAGTAATGAGCCTCCTAGAGAAGTAGTGTTGAAACTATAGATATAAAGCCACTATAATACATTTTTGTTCCAAATGCAGCACTCCAATGGTGGCGTAATGACTGTATAAAGGACATTATCTTATCACCAGCTTCTGTGGGTACAGAGAGGGGATTTCTACAAAATAGGTTTGACCTCATTGCAGATGAAACAAAGTCCAGGGGTCATATACTGAAAATATTGTAGCGTGCTCCGTTTACAAATGACCCCAAAACATCCTGATGCTCTTTCCTAACATGGTCAGAGGTCTGTGTTTATTTAGGCACTTATTGCCTTGGTCAAATAAAAAGCTGGGGGTATTATTTACAGTTAGTGCATGGCTTGAGCACAATGTTGCGTATGTTAATTACTGTAAACAGCAGCTCATAAGATGACATCAACCTCTTTTCTTGTCATCATTGCTTACAACAGCATCCCGTTCATGTTCCCCACAAAAAAGTAGAAAATGAAGAAAAAAGGCAGCACACTCATAGCCACGATGCTGAAAGTTTATTAAAAAGATGAAACCAACGTTTCGACCTGTAAGGTCTTCTTCAGGGAATGAAAAAATGAAAAAGGTAACCGTGGTTATATTCAAATCCTGTGCTTATAAAAATTCTAAAGAATATCCAGGCAGGGAATGGGGATCCAGAAATACAGAGAGAGAAAATAAATGTGCCAATTGCTGAAGCTAGTCAATAATCGTATAATCCCACCTGATCTCCTCTGATCAGCATGTTTGCTGCTCAGATGATATCAAGCCTGAACGTACTTTCTGCGCTGAGCAACCACCCCAGCTCCAGAGGGACTAGAGTTATGGGTTGAAACGGGGTGGGGGGTGGGGGGGTCTGTTGGTTTTATTTCATCCCTGCATAGCGGTTGTAGTTCACTCACTCTCCATTAAAGATTAATCAAGTGGAAAGGGTTGAGGAATGGAAGGCCTTCCAAACTAAAGCTTGTTTTTACAGCCCTGTGGATGGCCTACTGGTCCAGTGCACTCAGAATGTTGAGTTTAACGAACACATAGACACCAAAGGAATGTTGAAGAGTGTGTGTGTGTGCCGGTGTGTGTGTGCCGGTGTGTGTGTGTGTGTGTGTGTGTGTGCGCGTGTGCGTGCGTGCGTGTGTGCGTGCGTGGTGTGCGTGCGTTCGCATTAAACGACTCTGGCATGTGGTATGGAACAGCACTGTGTCTTGTCATTATCTCGAGGGAAAACAACAATCCCAGTGTCTATGAAGATGCACACACAGCTCTACCATTTGCAAGGTGTTATTGGAATGCATAGAATAATGAGGGCTGTTTAGAAAGAGACTTAACCCTAAACATATTTCCAACTAACTTTTTAGTCTCCAAAGTGTGTGTGTGTCCCTATGTATGTATGTCCACTTGACTACGGAAATACTGCTTGGTGTCACTGTTGCGCAGCCAAACACACACACACACACACACACACACACACACACACACACACACACACACACACACACACACACACACACACACACACACACACACACACACACACACACACACACACACACACACACACACACACACACACACACACACACACACACACACACACACACACACACACACACACACACACACACACACACAAGGAGGGCTCAATACAACCCCCCAAAGCCACCGCTCACTTCACATTATGGTGTGATTTTATTTCTTGTGTAGTGACACGTCACGTCACACCACAACACTCCGCTAGGTCTCCGCTAGGTCAGGTAGGTTATTGTGGGCCAGTAATGTATGGAATTCACCAATCCTTCTTGATCACTAGACTATAGCGATAATAATAATGTGTCCGTTTTTTTTGTTTTTTTGACACAATTTGTAGGAGTAATATAACAAACTTAATTGTTTTGCAAAAATAAATTACTATAATAGGGCAATGTTAAAAGGGTGGCATTTGTTCCTCAACGTAGTGCCAATGTGTGTGCAAAATGCAGAAAACGGGCCATTCCTGCAAACTTTAGATGTCAATCTTAGCCAAGCAGGATGTAATATGAAAAATCTGAAAGACCCGTTTCGTTTAACGAATATAGAGATACGGTGTAGTGTTTTGCGTTATGTACTATGTGTGTATAACAGGCCCATGTGTAAACATTTGGGGCAGAGTTTCTGCTCTGGCATCCATGGAGTGTGTGTTCATATTATAGTGCCATCATGCCAATGGTACTGGAGATTAGCTGTGCACAGACGGACACGCACGGACGGACGGATGGACAGACACACAGACGGATGGACAGGACGCAAAACATGGTCTCGGCCATGCCTTTCGGCCTGGCAGAGACAATAACAATGGGGCCAGGCATGAGTAAACAGGATATCAGAAACAGAAGGAGACATGATGGAATTGCTGTAGGGATCTTGCACAAATCCAGCCTGTCAGGACTTGAGATATCCCTGTCAGTGGGAGCTTAACAGAGCCATGGTCAGTGGAAATATTTCCCAGAAAACAGCCATTTTTGGAAGAGAGAAAGTAGACATTGTAGCCTTGGTAAATATCTACACTGGCTAGTGGCTACCAGTGACACCAAATGAGCACCAAACATTGCTGATTGGCCATACTGGAATTGTTGCTTGAAAACTTTTCCAACATTTGGACAGAAAAAAGAAAATAAATGTCAGCAACTACCTTAATGTGTTACTAAATTCAAAAGATAGTTGTGCAGCACAGAAATAATTACCACACACACACACACACACACACACACACACACACACACACACACACACACACACACACACACACACACACACACACACACACACACACACACACACACACACACACACACACACACACACACACACACACACACACACACACACACACACTTTCTAATTTAAATTCCATTCAATCAGTTTCTAATTGACTTAATTCTCCAGGTGGTCCAAAGCTGAATGCAGAGCAGAATACAAAACAGTACTGAAAGTTGCCCTCTGGTCCCTAGAAGCCATAAGGCCTTTGTCAATGTTAATGCTTCTTAAAATAAACATTCCCTTCATTTGTCTCACAAACATAAACACACACACAGAGTTAAAGGCCCTATAGACAGGCCCTTTAGTTTAAGCCCCCCAAATTGACCTCAATTAGATCAACACGATACCCTTCTTCGCATGTCCTGAGAGAGCTAGACCTTCAGAAGTAAACACAATCAATAAACCTAAACTAATCAATGGTCTGCTTCCGTGCTGAGACAATAAGCCAGAGGCTTTGTTAATGGCAATACATATATCCTTCGATTCCTTCCACACCAGGAGTGTGAGTGGAGCTGAGCATGAGTTGCTGAAATAATCTCACCTCACATAAGCAATAATGCTTTCTAAACGGGAGTTAACCTCACAGCAGGCCACCATCACCACAATAATTATGCCTAACAGGAAGAGAAATCCCCAGGGGAAAATCCACAAAGAGGATGAAAGTTATCTTCATACTGTAAAATCCTGTGTTAATAATAATAATAATAATAATACATATCATTTATATAACGCTTTCCTAGTATTCAAAGTGGCTTGAATATGTGTTATTATGTTTATTACATGTGTGTACACTCTCAGACTTAAATGAACACTCAGGATTTTACTGTGCATTAGAAAGGGAGAAAGAAAACCCATTTGTGGTGGTCATGGTTTTGTTTTATGAAGGTCAGTGGGGGATTGACTAATGCAAATGTGTCTCCACAGAGACTGCAGTAGTGGGTTCAGAGATAGAGCACCAGCAGCTGAAGTGGCCCTGGGCAGTAAATTGCTGTTACCGCCACCGTACATGAGAGACATGGAAACACGACATGGAAGTGAGTGGTGTATGCTAAAAAATGCAGAGAGGAGAGATAGGGGGCTTGCCTTTTATCCAGATGAAAGCCACTAAATGTGAGCTAATTAATGTTCACGTTGAGAGAAAATATGAGCATCTGTGTTTGATATGAATCACTGAATTAAGAAGCTACGCAAACACACATATGCACACACACACACACACACACACACACACACACACACACAAAAGTACCCTATGGGTAGGGTGACATCATGTTTTATAGAGGTGGGGGCTCTTGGTTGAAAATAAAAGTCTAGCATTGCCCGAGGTAGTAGTGTAGGGATTTAAAGATGGACTCGCAGTGCATAATTAGCCCAAAGAAAAGGAACCCATCTGAGTGGTGTCTCCGAGCCGCAAAGCACCCTGACCTCTGGCCCCGAATGACAGACAAAGTAGATTTACTCTCTGGGTCAGGACAAGGTGCAAGCAAAAACAACATTCCTTCGGCTTATAAGACCATATAACTAAAACAAAAATACCCCAGATCATCTACTGGACATTTAAGTTTGGGAATGTTTATGTCAATTTTAGGAATTTCCCTTGGGCAAGTTTCTTACTCTGGGCTTTAGTCAAAGATGGGAAAGAAGAGATACAGATAGCCTACTCAGTCCGGACATGTATGGTCAGATAACAAGCTAATACCACGGGGTAGAGATATGCATGACATGAGAGCTGCAGAATATCAGGACAGGATCTCAGTAAAACAATCCATCCTGACAATTGAAGGTAGAACATGGCATTCCACCAAGTTGGAAGTAGGCCTAATATTAATGTGTCTCTTGGGAGCAACTTAATGGGAGGCATCCCAAAATGATTTTCCCACTGAGCCTGAGAACCATATCCATATACAAAAGGTCTTTAAATGAAAATTCAGCTATTTGCCAGACAATAGAGTGCTTTTACAGCACTCGACTGATGCTGTTGCCTGTTGTTGACATTGTACTTTGATTGTGTGGGATTGTGGGACAAAAAAGAGTACACAGCAGCAACAGTTGGAGATCGATCTGTAGACCAGTTAGGATTTGTTTTAGGGGCATCCTGTCTGAGTCTGAATCAGCTCTGACCCAGCCTACAGACTCCTGACCCCCAGGCAGATCATGGGAATAACCAGAGCGCTGTGCACAGAGGAATGCAAACAGAGTGCTCTCTCTGAGTGAGAGGCATGACTGCCACAGCAGTTTCCAGCAAAGACAGCAGTCATAAATTGCAGATGCCCAGAAGAAAAATATGTCCGTCATCATAACTTGCCAAGGTTAAAGCAATTTGTCAGAGATGTCAGATGACCGTTTAAATGTAAAAGTTTAATGGGATTGAGGCAGCCCCCCCAGTAGCCGATGAGTTCGATGGAAGATGTGTTGCATGAATTGTCACATGTCTTCTTACCTGATGTATCCCACATGTTCAGCTCAATCCGTTGCTTGTCAATTTCAAAGCTGGCTGTGTAGTTTTCAAATACCGTGGGAACATAGTTCTGAAAATGAGACGTGAGATTTTTGGATTGTTTGTGTACACTGTACAGTACTTCTGGGCGTTTGTATAAATTAAAAAATAAAATAAAATAAAAAATACATCAGACCAGCATTATGCTATAATGAATAACATATAAACCTGTTTGTCATCATCATACTAACAATAAAAACATCTCGACAGGTGGAATGCGTAATTTGTTAAATAAAAGTTAGACTGTTCACAGCTGTCCTGCTGCAGTGCTGCAGTCAATCACAAGCTCGTGCATGTGTGATCTCAGTTACTTTCCACTTTCCAGACATAGAAAAGATCGTACATTATTAAGCATAAACAAAGCTTACACTTTCAGGACACCTACCTCTGGATAGCAGTCCTTCGCAAAAACGTGCAGCAATGCCGTTTTACCACATTGTGTATCTCCAACCACAACAATTTTACAGCGGCTGCCTTGACTATCCATTTTTGCCCGTCAGAATCTATTCTTGAGGCGGACGGAGACAGGTTTCATTCACCATCCGGTAAGACTCGAGATAACGCGGCTTTATTAGGACAGAATGAATGAAAAAGCGGTCCTCTCTCTCTTGTCCCAGGCGCAACACTGACTCCCACGGTATCAGCACGGCTCCTGCCTTGTGAGTTGTGACAGCCTGTTAACCCCAATCACAGCAGTAAAAGCGGACCCCTGCCTGAAAACTCCCGTACTTTTATTAGCCACGCCTTCCCAATATTGACGTCCACACTCCTTTGTCAAATCCCACACATGATTTCTCTGGTTCTCTTACCAGCCCTAGATGTATAATTGTCTGTAGGTAGGCATAGGCTAAATTAGATACAATCAGAGATGCATTAAACACATTTTGTGGGCCTGAATGCCTGCATGATGATAGCCGAATTTAAATAGGCTCATTAGGCTGCCTCTTCAAAGATCTCGCAGAGCAGTGAGCACTATTACTAGTCGGTGCTGGTACACTATGTGAGTCATAATAGAGCATTGGTAGTAAGTTAACTATCCATTAAAAGCGCTATCAATATTTTTCTGATTCTGAATGACTATCCAGCGGTGCAAACAGATCCGATCCGATCGGAGCACAAAGACTTCTTACTGAAAGCCAACACTGCCTCCTTCTGGTAAGAAGAAGTAATCACTTAAAAAAAACCTGTAATTCACTACATCCATCCATGTGTGCAATGATGTAACCTCGCTTCACCAGGCTTTCCCATAATAATAATTCCCATAAATATAAATCTGAACTTGTACCTGCATTGGCTGGTATATTTCAGGAGTAACTTTTGATTGATTGATTAGTTTGCAAAAAGTACAGTGGTACGATTATACAATGATTATAAAATGATAACACAAAAAGCCCTGCAGCCTTGTTTCCATTGATGAGAGATATTGAGACTTTTCAGTGAATTATAAACTTTATTACAGGCTCGTGGACAGTACATCACAAATAGAGAATAAAAATAAATAAAAATACAGTACATTTACCCAGCCCCACAGGTTACTACTCTAAGCGAGGCACTCGTGCCAGTGTCCTCTGATGGTAGAAGTGTACCTTACAGAACTACGGCCAGGGTCTGTCATCTGTCCAATGAGTCCATTCAGTGAGCGATCCAGCCTGCTCATGAATTTGAATGTCAGGTTCCTCAACAGAGCCATGAATGTAGTGAGACCCAATGAACAGAAAAGCCCACTGGCTCTAGTGCTCCTGGTTTTTTTTAACAGGATTCGAAGACAGTCATTAAAGGCTACTTGCAGCTTGCGTAGACTCTCCTTCTTATACTTCATCCACAGTGGAGCTGTGTAGAGAGGGGTGCAATAAGCTCTAAAGAGGTTTACCTTAACATCCGTAGTACAATGGTGAAATTTACAGACCAACATGTTGGCTTGTACATATAGGATTCTCCTCTGTCTAAACATGTCCTCATCATCGTATCTGTTATGATATGCCCAAGATATTTTGTAATCTTGGACACGCCCATAATTTGACCAGACAGATGAAAGGCAGGAAACTTAAGTTCCAGATCTTCTTTAGTTCTACATATAAGTTCCATGCTCTTCTTAGCATTATAAAGAATATCAAAGTCAATACCATAATTTGTACATATATTGAGTAGCTGTTGGAACCCACTGCTACTAGGAGAAAGTATAGCAAGGTCATCTGCGTACATAAAATGATTAATCAGGCTATCACCAATCATACAACCTGTTCTGCACCCCTCCAGCTGCATTGACAGGCCGTCCATATATAAATTGAAGAGGGCTGGGGATAAAATCCCCCCCTGCCTGACACCATTACCCACCCCACCATTTTCTGGTTAGCATACCAGTAAACAAGAATGCGTATTAAACAGTTTGGCACACCCCTAAGCTTGAGCTTATTAAAAAGCTTGTAGTGATGAATTCTGTCAAAAGCTCTCGACGCATCAATAAAACCAACCAGCATAGTAGAGCCCTGCCTTCTATAGGTCTCCACTGCTTCTTTCAGAGCATAAATACATAAGTCTGTACTATGTTTGGGCTTGAAGCCAAACTGATTGTCAGTGGTGGAAATGTATATACTTAATCTATCAAGGAGTAGTTTTTCTAGTACTTTAGACACAATACTGGCAAGAGCTATGGGTCTGTAGTTATCTATACTTCCTACTTTCCCAGCTTTGTCTTTTATTATAGGAACCAGAACGACAGACAGCATGGACTCTGGTAAAGTGCCATGATTCAACATCCCTGAGAAGCAGATAGACAACAACACTGCCAATCTGAGACCAGCTAGCTTTAAGTGTTCTGCTGTAATATTGTCCAGACTACTGGATTTTCTGTCAGCAAGTTGCCGTATGGCATTAACAACCTCATGGGTGTTAAAAAATATACTATCCTCTTCTATAGGACCTATATGGTAAGGCTCACCCTTAACACAATTAAATAGTGTTGCATAATGCTGCCTGTTTGCTGCTGAATGTTTAACTGTTAACTGAACATGTCACTGAACCAGCACATTCTTAATTTATGCAAGAGAAAATATAGATAGATAGATAGATAGATAGATAGATAGATAGATAGATAGATAGATAGATAGATAGATAGATAGATAGCAACATACAGTAGCCTACATCCAAAGGTCACATGAAAGATTGGCCAGCAGAAAGTGATGACACTGCATTATAACCACATGCTGCCAACCGTGAGTGTTCCTAGCAAGTTGCTAAAAGTCCACCAATAACCCCAAGGAATACAGATAGCCACAACTCCCTGCTATTCAGCGGTAAACCATCTCCATTGATGACACTATAGGAGTTTGAGCAGTCGACCTTCTTCGCTGGCAGGCTTTTACAATGGCATAACATCCAAGGGAGGTGCCAAGCTGCCTTTAGTTTTTAATGCATTTATGCAGGACAAATTTAAATTTAAATCCATTATCCTTGCCCTGATGGTTGTATAACCTGAACAGGAATTGATTCTCCAGTTCAGGCTTCCATAACACTCTGACCCGGGCCGGCCGCCCTTATGCAATTCCATTAGCTCTTGAGGGCTGGAATGGTGTCATTACAACCAATTGTATTGGGGCACATGATACATGAGTTGACTATTCAGACCAAGCATGACCATAATTGTGGCTTTAGACATTATAGTCGGGGGCAGACTTCGATTGGCTGTTTAAATAGCATGTTGAAATTCAAGTACCTAAACCTATCACCAGGTGTCCCCAAAGAAGTTCTCACAGGCGTAATGTAAGTGTGGCTCAAGGGAGGGACTGTCTGAACAAGCTGCTGTTGTACCTTAAAGTGGACAGGATTAAGCAATGCGAGACATCAGGTTTACAGTAACAAATATATATACCGCCTAGGTATATCAAATTGACATCCATTCGGGGTGGTGCACATACCACAATTACCACATGATTGCAGACTCACAGAATTTCCTCATCAGTGTATCCTCAGTTCAACTCATGGCTCCTCTGCTCTCTCTGTCTGCATTTCCTGTCTCTGTCTTCACTGTACACTGTACAGTGTACAGTATCTGAATAAAGCATGTTTCTCCTAGGTGTGCTACTGTGGTGGTTTCAATGGAAATGAGTGCCTGGTTACAAATGGCTGCTACAAACCAAATCAATGGACTGTGATTGCTACCGCAACCAGTTGAAGTGGGATTGTGGTTATATTGCATATTGGGAAACTGTTATTCAGCAGAAGCTCTCACTGATAAGTGATAATGCTGCCTTTCACTCTCCTAGGAGTGTGGCTTCAGCTTTGTCGCATAACGGTGTCACCTGCCAAAAATAACCGATCTACAAGCTCACATTTTCATTACAATTTGTCATTTGGCAGACACTACAATCTAGAGTGACTAAAGCGCACAATCTGCATTATGAAAACCAACAGGCCAGGGTAAGTGGTTGAGTAATTAACAAGACTAGACCGGTGCCCGGCTGTATAGCACCGATAATGGTAACGATAGAAGTTACCATTATCTGCCAGAAGGCAGAGGCCTTTTGTGGCGGTTCTGGACAACCGTGGGTCTGACCGACTCGAGTCACTCGACACCGGGCACTGCACTCCCTGTGGGGGTGTGGAACGTGTGTGTTTGAAGTATTTGAAGTCGGTGGGGCGAACGGTTCTCGAGTTACGTGGATTACAGACATACACACGTACATTATGGAGTTCTGTGTCAGTCAGGTGTGCCCGAATATGGAGTGTTGTGATGTCAGAACAGGCCAGCTCCATATATGGAGCATGGGCAGGGGCCCTGTCCAGAGCCCGGGCAGAGGCCTTTTGTGGCGGTTCTGGACAACCGTGGGTCCGACCGATTCGACACCGGGCACTGCACCCCCTGTGGGGGTGTGGAGAGCGTGTGTCTATTTGAAGTCGGTGGGGCGAACGGTTCTCGAGTTACGTGGATTTCAGACATAACAAATAACATTAACAAAATTTGTGATAAATATGAAAAGGCTATTCCTGTGGAAGGGTTATGTGATCATCAGTTATGTGATCAGCGGGTTGACGGCATTGCGGTCCCCCTCCCTTACATCTATTTTTCTCTCAGTCCCCCACTGCACTTCCATACAGTAGCGATCCAGATAAATATCAAACATGTTTGAAAATGTTCGGAGGGTTCAGATTGGATATTTGAACAGATCAGGGGATCATCCTCACTGCTGCTGCTCCACTCAATTTCGTTCTGCGTAAACATTGTAACTAATTTAAATAATTTGCATCGTACTCAGTGTGCATGGATGTTTTGCGTGACGTTTTTTTAGCGAATTTCAGATCTGCAAAATGCACGAAAAAACGCAGGCTGTGTGCAAACTCTTTAAGACTTCTTTACATCAGGGTCCTCCATTTTCAATTAATCAGGTGCCTACGGTATTTTTCTTCTTTCCTTCTATTGAACATTTGAACTGATTGAGTGAAGAAAGATAGAATAAATAAAAATAAATTGTGAGTTAAAACTTCATCAAGAATTTCATCAAGAAAAGTGTGAGTAGTACTCTCCCAGTGAGGTGTCCTCACCACTAGGAAAAATGGGCATGTGTACTATGCATGTGTGTACGTACGTGTACAGTACACACAGTGTGTGTGTGTGTGTGTGTGTGTGTGTGTGTGTGTGTGTGTGTGTGTGTGTGTGTGTGTGTGTGTGTGTGTGTGTGTGTTGTGCGCAGAAATTAGAAGTATCCCTGGCCTGTACAGTCAGACACAAACCTCCAGAGACCAGCCTTCTAACCTCCTTGCAGACTCAGCCAATTTGCCTTGCAGACAGCTCTCGGGGCACGGTGCTTTATCCAGGCCAAATTACACCAGCATACAATGTTGTGTATTCAGTAACCTACTTAGAAAATACAAGAGCTCTCCCAAAGGGCTTGATATGCTTCCACTGCGTAAGGTGTCACACTCCGAACATGGCAGAACTACCACATCTACAAGCTCACAATGCGTCCTGCTGCGGTGATTGCAGATTGGCAATTTTCTGTGTGCGACACTGGTACACAACTAAGTATAAACCTGGTATAAACACCATGCCAGGTGACCATGGGAGTGCATCTGGAGGCCTACTATATGGGTGTCATGTGTTCTTTTGACATTTCAGATGATGAATGGATTATCAAAAGATGTCTCGTTACTGGAGTTGATCCTCAGGTCTAAGCCTTCTAATAGTTACAAGCCTGCATAGGTGATACATTATCCCATAGGGACACTTCAGTCTTAATTTAAAAAGAAAAAATGCTCCTGTTTACTGTGCACATGTGCCAGTGCTAATGAGGAGACACCCACAGCATTCTAATGTACAATTTACAATTATAACTTATAAGAATTTAGCAGATACTCTTAATCAGAGCGACTTACTTAGTGCAAGGTCAGAGTAAGTGCCATGGACATTGTCTAACAGTAATATCATGCAGCATTGAAGTAGAGTGCTATGGCAGTAAAAGTCAGGATCAAGTAAACAATACTCAACAAAAAGCGTAGAGTGTAGAGGCAAGACTAATTAATTAAGTGTACTGGGGAAAGGACACTAGGGTGTGGCATAATTTAATTGAACCAGCCTGGCAAGGGTTGAGGGTGTATTAGGCACACAAATGGCGCATTCAATACAGAGAGTAGCTCTGTGTAGTAACTAGTAAGTAACCTATAGGCTATTGGTGAAAACACGAACCAGATGTGAAGAACAGACAACATGCCTTGGAACCCTTTGTCACTGTCAAAGCTGATGATTAATAATCCCTGCGTCTTATACAGCATTAAGTCCCAGTGGGGTATTGATCTGCAATATTGCTGGCACTTCTCAGAAGTGCTGAGTAGCACTTCCTAGCCACAAGGTGTCTCACCACTCTGTTGTGGAACTTGTGGTCATCTCCCTATGTCCCTACAGTCTATGGACTGAACTCATCTCTCAGTTCCACATACTGAACCATCTGAGTCAGAGGGTTATCATGTCATGCTGTCTGAGTCATGAGAGTTGAGAGTGAATCTGCCTTTCTATAGGAGCAAATGCTCACTGCATGCTTTCACTTAAGCAACAAAGATTGCTTACTTCACCTGCTTCGAATGCTATCAACCCATAATCACCAGTATAGCCTTTGTCACATAAGAAGTGAATAAAACCAATGCAAGTGGTCTTACTCTTATCCTTATCCTATCCTTATTTCCTTGATAGGAAAATATTTAGCGAAATAGCTTTCTTATATTTCCAGAAAAGGTTCATATGGTTTGATGAAAAAGTGTCAGGACAAACATATATTATGCTCTTATTTTCTGAGCAACCTCAATGAATCTTAATCCTGATAGTTCCAGAAAAGGGTTAGAGCTGTAACAGGCTGTATAAATATTAAACAGTATATCGGGTGCCCCCCTGTATATCTGTGTGTGTGTGTGTGTGTGTGTGTGTGTGTGTGTGTGTGTGTGTGTGTGTCCTTAAATCTGGAATCTATAGCCTACAAATCCATTTAAAATGAGACCCAATGTTTCAGCATTTTAATCCAATCAGGTAAACATTTTTGTGTGTGGTTAATGTTATATACCCAATACCCACCCTAAAATCCTAAATCGTCCAATCATAGACATAGATACCAACCCTTCCATTCAAACTCTCACTCCATGTTTTCCAGCCCGCCTATGTCTCGTCCCACTCACCACCACAGTCTTTGTCAGTTCACACAGCCACTGAAGCCGTTGTGAGGCAGTCTGCTCTCCCTCTCTCTCCTTCTCCACTGTCTGGGGTGTAGTGTCTCCTCTCCATGCAAGACTCTTGAAGACTGGTGAATAGGCTCCGAACTTTGTAACATTTTCTCTTCATTTGCTCCTCGCTCTGCAAAGGCTTGGCACTTTAGGCAGTAAAACAAAACAACGAAAACGTTGTAAAGTTTACATTTTCAAGACCCATCACTGTCTTAACAAACACTGCACAACAATGTCTGGAGAAGACGCACCTGCCCAGCAGCAGAACGACGTGGAACAGAAGCAAGACACCAAACCCAGTGAAGAGCCCAAAACTGATGCCAAGCCGGAGTCATCACCACCACCTGCCGCCGAGGCTGCCGCTCCGCCCGCGGCGAGCGACAAGGCCCCCGTGGAGGAGGACACGTTCACCTACCGCTCCCTGGTGCTCACCGGCTACGGCGGCTATGACAAAGTGAAGCTGCAGGTGAAGAAGGGCAAGCCCGTGCTGAAAGCCGGAGAGGTCCAGGTGCGGGTCAAGGCGTGCGGGCTGAACTTTGCAGACCTCCTGGCCCGCCAGGGTCTGTACGACCGGCTGCCGTCTCCGCCCGTCACGCCCGGGATGGAGTGTTCCGGCGTGGTCGAGGCTGTGGGCGAAGAGGTGACGGAGAGAAAAGTAAGCTGCATCTCTTTAAAGCTCTCATTGAATCCCTCATCATCTTTTGTTCATTTGCCACCAAAGCCCCGTTTCATTCATCGTGTTTAGTACTTTCAAAATGTCTCATTATGCTACTACAGACGCCATGGGCGTGTCATTTCGGCTAGCTTGTTAATGGAGCAGCCTGCCCAATTTTGGGGGTGGCATTGAGCACTAATTCTTTAAACAATTTCGTGATTTAAACTGTAGCCTATTAAGCATATCTTCTTAAGATTCCACTGAACCATTAAAAAAGGTATGCCTCAGTTAATATAGCTGTAGGGCTGCGTTTTATAATGATTCTTCGGTTAACTCGGCCATTCATTCACAGGTGCGTAATCTCAGAGCAGTTGCTGCCTGTCCTGGCCAAAGTGAACAATAATAATTAAGCCACGTAGTATGTTTTTTTTACTCGTCTTGTTATTGATTACAAAAGTGTTGGCAGTGACACTGACAGTGGGTTGAGTTCAGTGAGGCGGCAGCGCCCCTCGATCGTCTTGATCAAAATGCGTTCCCTCTGCGCACAAGATTGACAGCTCCAAGTTTATTGGATTTGGAGCCCCGCTACCTGCCACGAGGGGCGTTGCAGATGGATGATGGATCCATTAATTTCACAAGCAGAATTCCAAGTGTACATTTCAAGTGTTACCCAGAGTGACGCATGCAAAATTGCAAATGTGTGGACTTACTAGTGCACTACAATACCTTTTTACAGTGCACTTTGTTGTGCTTAGATGTGATGTGTGAGCAACGGCACCGGAGACAGTCACGGATGCCTTTGTTATCCAGAGCGACACTGGCGCACGCACGCACCGACGCACGCACCGAACGGAAAGGGCGAGGCGCTACAGCATATGAGAAATGTGATCAGATCACCACACGCGCGCCTCTTTGTCAACATATATTTCTTTGTTGCTCATTATGAATTTGGCAATCCTCAATCAATTGCCTAAAGTGTTTTAAGTTCAGCGCACACACCCTCGCTGAAGCAATGATGTTACTGTAATGATTTTTATGCCACAGACAAAATGAAATAGCATAAAGCATATATAGCCTATAGGCTATTATTTGTGTATACTATAGCCTAATTGGGATAGGTTTCTAATTAGAAATGAGGTAGGCTACATCATTGATAACCCTGTCCCTGAAATGACGATTGAAAAGTGTTACCTACTTACCTCTCACTTACATACATTACATGATGAGTCATGTAGCCTATGACCACAACTTGATGATGATGGCATCACCACGGTAACCGCCTTTTACAATGCAAGAGGATGTGAAAGCATCAGTCAAGTATGAGTCATACAATGTTTTCAGGAATACAGTTATGCCACATTTCATTTTACCAAACTGCAATGAAATAATCTGTGGGTAATTCCATGCTGATCCCCTAACTTGAGTGAGTCTGAGGCTAAGGCTGCCTAGCTGGGGAGTGGGGAGTGGCCCATATGCCAATAGTACACCCAAATTTATATACTTTGTTGCTTGATTAGCCTACTTGAGGGACTCGTACGGTGGGTTTTGTGTGTCTTTGTAAAAGAAAATCAGTTATTTTGGACAACAAAGCAAAAATTGGGAATAAATTCATTGGGTTGAATATTGAATGGACTTGAATTGAGAACTACGTTGGTTGTCAATGGTCCAGTAGCCATATAAACCCTATGACCCAGTCTTATTAAATGCTTTATAACCTCTTTTCAGTTTGTCAGTCATTTAGATTGGATTTAAAGGTCAGACACATTCACTGACACTCATGGCATGCATGCATGAACACACACACACACACACACACACACACACACACACACACACACACACACACACACACACACACACACACACACACACACACACACACACACACACACACACACACAGGCATCTTATCCTCCCAGGACTTATACACTTCCCCATCTTCCCTCAGCCCCTGGTTCACAGAAATAAAGAGCCAATCTTCCTAATGGATAGAGACCTCTGAGATCTCTGTGTTTTGGCAGCAATCACAGAGGGAATGTGCTGACCCTGGCTTGGTGGCAGAGAGTTTTTGGGAGGCTCACAGCTCACTGCAGCTCTCTCTCTATGTTTCTGTCTGTCTATTTACACAGTATATCTCATCTGACTATACAGATATCAAACATCTGGGGCCGAACTAATACAAAGTCATTAAGGGCCCGGGCTGGCATAGTGGTCCGGGCACCTAGGCTGGTAATCCAGCCTGACAGCGTGTCGCGGGTTCGGGTGCGGGTTCGAGTCCACGCAGCAATGGTCGTCGGGACCATTGCTGCGTGGACCCGAACTCGCACTCGAACCCGCACCCGAACTCGCACTCGAACCCGCACCCGTCACACCCCCCATCTCTCTCCCCATTTCCTGTCACACTGTCTACCTACCTAAAGTGATTAAGTATCTAGTCCTCCTACCTTATGACAGACATATAAATTGACCAACCATGGATGTCCTTTTAATACACAAACCATGAACCAACCTCACAATTACGTTATGGCCCATTCAGCAAATCTGAGGCTCACCTGACTTTTTCGGTGACAAAACCCGGACATGCAGATTTGTGATTCAGACGGAATCGATGATGTAGGACAGTTTGTCTGACCAACAATGACCATGTGAGACTACCAAGTATTCAACCTTGGACAGTTCCGTACTTAGTAAGCAAAGTGCTTACTAAGAGGTAGTCAGTTCATAGTTTAAAAGAAACCAGAGCAATACTGCAGTAAGTGACATCACCCTAAATGACCTAAGGAGGTGTGTGTGTGTGTGTGTGTGGGGGGGGGGGGGGGGGGGGGGGGTACAACAGTGACTAAGTTAAAAGAGGGCAGGCACACCAAAGCACCCTTCACACTAAACATCAGCACTTTTTTTCTGCTGACCCCAATCCCCCCCACCCCCATACTCTTAGTATCTGACCCATATGTTCTCAATTATCTTCCTCTGGCCCACATTGTCAGTCTGGTATTTCCTCCTCCCCTCCCAACATCCCACCACCTCTTTATACTTCCATCCCTCCACACCTATCCCACTACCATCATTTGATCCCTTTATTATTTTATTATTTCTATTTCTCTCCCCCTTTCTCTTTCAATTCCACCTTTCAAATCTTCCACCCGCTTTCTTTTTATCTTCATTTTCTCCTCCCATCTATCCCTCCCTCTCTTTATCTTCATCTCGACCCCTGTCCCCTCATCCTTCATCCTTAAGTGCCTGACGGCTAGTGTCTATCCTATTCCTCTCATCCCAGGCCTACGATCTCTGGTTTCCTATACTTGTTCTTTTCTTTTACCACAAGATTACACTTATAGCTTCACTTACTGAGCCTGATGACGATGGACCATAAACTACACAGAGAGGAGAAAATCAGACCCTGACAAACTTGAAGACAGACAGTCCTCGAAATATTCCAAAAGCTTTTATTTTGTCCCTTTTTGGCCCATACACAGGGGGTTTGCTTGATGAATCATGGAAACTTTTAAGTTTGAAAATACATATCTGAATCAACTTGAAGGTAACACTATTTGCCATAAGGCTGAGAAGAAGAAAACTTCCCCTTTGGCCACATTTTGTTGCCAGGATCCTATGACAGATGCATGAACAGGGCGTGGCTTTGGTGCATCCACATCACGCTAACCCAGTTAGTGTGATGAGGGACAACGCCACAGTGACACCAGGACAATGTTATGCTGCCTTTTAATTACATTTGTGGGACCCACAAGGGCATTGTTGGAGTCACAATTAACCTTGTCTCCCCTGAGAATACTTAAACAGACATTTTGCTGAATTTAAAATGTTCCCTCCTCAAAGATCTTTTCGCTAAGGTCATCAAAACCACACATCTACTCACTTGTGTTCAACATGCCCAAAACCTGAATCACCATCTGATTAATTCCATTTGCGTGCATGCTAACTGGACATGTCTTTGTTCCCCCCCTGGCCACTACATAGTTACAAAAAAAGAAGAAAAGAAGAAATGAAACAAAAGACCCTTCCACATCCATTTGGTTCTGTTTCCGTTTGTACACTTCTCAGTTAAATTAACACCAAGGATTTACTGTGTACAGTTCATGCAGTAGACTGGAGTGAAGGCTAATCACTCGACCACAAAAATAGCTGATCTACAAGCTCACACTACACTACATGTCACGGCATCGGTGGGACACATTCTGAGCTTGTAGATCTGATATAAAATCTGCCCATTGAAATGTGAAATGGCCAAAATTGGGACGCAAGGGTTACCAAAGGACATGTAGGAAATAGGAGGAGGGGCGAATATGTTGTAACAAAAGTATCACAAGGCTTGATCGTCTGGCCTTGACGTGTGTGTGTGCGCGCGTGCGTGTGTGGGTGGATGTGTGTGTTCATGACAGCATCTCACATGGCTTCCGTGGGCAGTAGGCACAGAAAAATAAATGCCGATGCATGTGAATGCGATATGTGCGTCATACAGCATGTGTTTCCTGTGAAGCCCCAACTATTGATTGTGCCACACTGTACCTCAAATTACACTGGTGAGGCTGGTATGTTTGAAAGCTCTGAAGAAAGAAAAGCAAAGGAAAAGCCAACAAACAGCATAAATAATAAAGGGAAGGAAACGAGCTGGACAGGGGCAGACGGGACTAAATGCTGCAACAAACACAAAAAGGAGAAGTTTTGGAGTGAAAGTAAATGAAATGAATCGACCTCATAAAGAGAGGGGGGGGGATAAAACATGGAAGAGTGAGAAAGATAGAAAGGGAGATCTCTCTAATTGGAGTGGATAGACAGCGAGGCGCATGGCTCCCTCCGGGCCATTAGGGAGACCCGGGTGGAGTGGGTATGTTCCCAGGAGGAGAGGGCTTGTCTTGTGCTCAGCCATGGGGAAGAATCTGGCAGGGCCACTGATGAGTGGAGAGCAGCCAGGGGGAGAGGATGGGGCCCCATTGTCCTGTCTCACTGATGAGAAAGAGGGGATACAGGACACTCACGGAGGGATGGATTGATGGATGGACAGAGATGGGAGTAGGCTACATACTGTAGAAAGTGAGACACAGAGGGAGAGAGAAGGAAGGGGATGAGGGGAGAGGGAGAGAGACCATTCGGAGAAGGTGAAGGGCGGGGGAAGGAGGGGACGGGAAACGAACGCAGACAGGATGAGACCGTGGAATGGAGAAAGGGAAGGAAGACCTAACGTAGTGCCGTGGAATGGAGTCAGGATGTTAAAATAAAAGAGAGAATGGAAGAACTGCGACATAGATTTTGGAGTGGGTTGGGTTGGAGGATGAGCAGCAGAAGGGTGAAACAAAACAGGAAGTGAATTATAATGCTGTGGTTGTCTCCGTTTCCTGTATCCCTCAAACTGTTCTCTTCTGATTGGACGGTGCTGCAGTGGGGTGGGAGGTGACAATACTGGCTCGACCTCAAAGATTGGAGGATTCTGTCCTGATATAGCCCATTCATGTCCTCGGCATGCAATCGTGTTGTTGCTGTGATGTTTATTGACTTCATTGGTGGCTTGCCGCCCATGGTGACAACAGTGGTTGGGAACGTACAATGCGATAATGTGTAATAGAGATTATGTAACATCTTCCTCCATGCTTTGACAAATCAACAATGACATACTGTATGAAAGCATAGAAATTGGCTCCTGTTTGCGTTGATGCATTACACCAATCCAATACTTAAAGTGTTATGGTTATTTTCTAACCAAACTCCACTGTCTTTTTTTTCCAGGTGGGCGACAAAGTGATGGTGCTGAGCCGCTGTGGGCTGTGGCAGGAGGTGGCGGTGGTGCCGGCGACCCACACCTTCCTCATCCCAGAGGGAATGAGTTTCGAGGAGGCAGCTGCTATACCTGTCAACTATGTCACCGCCTACTTGATGCTGTTTGACTTTGGCAACCTCCGGTCCAATCAGAGCATTCTCATCCACGCTGCTGCAGGTATGTAGCAGTGAACAAATAGGACAGTAATACAAACATTCATTCAGCTAATGAGATTCTAAGAAAGATCCAATGAATCGTGTGATTCCATGGTGAACCCTTAAGCTTTCAGCATACATCAACAGAATTAAGTAGAAGTTTTTTCTGTTTGCCCAAAACCAAACAAGTTCTCTGCAGACAAAATTGTTATACCGTATACAAATAGAGCGTCGCAGTCCCGTCTCCTGTCATGACGACGCCAGGCCCAGGAAATGAATCACAATGCATTTTTCCCATAGACATTTCAAAAAGTATTTATTTAAATACGGTTACGCCGCGGACAAAGCCAACTCCAGTCGTGACAAATCATGACAATAAACACAATATTTTGGACCAAACAAACAATTACAAAGAAGAAAAACATAAAAAAAAGTGTTGTAACCTGCCGTTTTCTTCTACTTTCTAATTCTTTGTTTGGCCCAAAACATTGTGTTTATTGTCATGATTTGTCACGACAAGAGTTGGCTTTGTCCGCGGCGTAACCGTCTTTAAATAAATACTTTCTGAAAAGTCTATGAGGAAAATGAACGGAGAATAATTTCCTGGGCCCTGGTAGGGGGTGGGACTGCGACGCTCTATTACGACTCCACTTTGAGCACTGAATGACCCCAGACTCCCCTTATTACCTTATTCGCCCTTCCCTCATTGGTGTAATCTGCGGTGATGTTCAGCTAGTTGGAACATCTTGGGGTTGCAGGAAGTGCTGAAAAGAACTTTGGCAAGTGAATGCGTTCATTCGCTTGTAATCTGTAATTACGTCTCTTGTTTCCACGACCTCAACAAACTTAATTTCCGCAAGAAGTATGCTGCAGCCTTTAGCTTGTATTATGCGCCTAGAGTCAATGCATCATAATGTAGTTCAGATTCAGAACAAGGGTGCTTGAATATGTGTCCAAGGAAACGCCCTAGACCGTTTACACTGCCAAACGTATTGTTCTGCTGTCCCTGTTTATGCATACCTTTTCCATATGAATCATGGAAGTTGGAGAGTATCCTGCTGTACAGCATGATGTATGCATGTTTCTGCATGGGTGTGTTGTCTGGAGACGGCATGGAGCACCTGTCACCTTGAATGAATGAGGTCAAGATTGGGGTGGGGGGAGTGTGTGGTGCATTGAGCGAATGAGCGTGAGAATCAGTGATTTTAGTTACTGTGTATACATGAGCAGGCCAGCTGGACAGAATCGGAGAGCCATTATCCACAGAAATTGATCTCTCTCTCTCTCTCTCTTTCACTGCATACTGTAAGCGCTGAAGAGTCCAGACCGCAAAAGACATGTCTTGCTCTTTGGAATAGTACATGTGGGTGTTAATGGCGAGGAGAACTTAGCACAGATGAACTCTACAACTATGCTGTCTCTCTCTGCAAGAGAAAATGTCAGTTCCTTTCCCTGAACACTGGAAGGCTTCCATTCCATCCAGGTGTGGTGTCCCTGGTGGACCTTGACCGTCACACTCACAGCAGTTTCAGTAATGAGCCTTGATTTGGGACATTACCAGGACAAGTGCAGTCTTCACAAATGGGCTCGTTCACCAGTGGGCTTGCACTGCAGTTACTCATAGATTAACGGCCCACAAAGGAATCTACACAAGTGTTTATTTCCCCATATCATTTGGTTTATGTCATTCAACAGCAGAGATGACATCCATGTGAATCTCATTATTGTGTATATGTTTCCTGTAGGCAGATTAATATGGGAGTGTGGCGTCCTAGTCTTTCCCCCCTGGTTCATCTGAGGCAGCTTCTCTTGTTTCTCAGGGCAGCCTGCCAGTCTTTGCTCACCAGCTGACATGATTGTGATTATTAAAAAGTACATTACCGATCCAATGTAAAAAATATATATAATAATAGCTATAATGAAAGAAGAAAAACAAAAATCATTTACATACAATTCTCTGTGCATGCAGCATATACTGTAAAACATTCAGTTACAGTTTATTTCCGTAAATCACCATGGCCCTCTCATTCAATTTGCTGTTTACATCATTTTCGTGCAGTCAGTCCTGGCTCATTAATTTGTAATGCAGTACATGTATTTCTGCCGTGATGTCCAGTTGATTATCCACTGTAACGGTAGATGCAGTGGGGATAGCAGTACCATAATAGACTAATAATTATATTACTAGTCCTAGAGATGTTCATGTCACCTCAACGTCTCCTTAAAGTCGTTAGTCCCTGATTAATGTCAAAGATCAAAGATAGCTGCAATGATGAACTCCAGGAAAGGGAGCATGTCTGTGTGCCTGTCTTATTCAGGCTGTCTTATCAGCAGGTGTTTTGAAAATGCGATCAGTGGTGATCATGAAAGATATACTGCAGCCACAGCTCTTTATGCAATTTTGTGGTTCCACTGGTTTGGTCTGGTAACTGTATCCACATAACATTCAACCAAGATGTGACCAAGTGTTTAGTAAAACAAGAGTTACTATTTAAATGGTGACAAGTAACAGTATCACACAGGTGGCTTGACTGTCACAGGCAATGTTGTAGCAACTCATAATGCAATAACTGCTCATAATGTAATAAGGGCTCATAGTTCCTGAATTCTGCTAAATCAGAGTCAAATTAACTAAAGGTTGAACCGTAAGGGTCATGTATCTTGTTATCAGAACAGCCATGTGATTTGCAGTTGGGATATACTGTTAAAGTCTTGAAGCCTAGATTCCCTATTCTAGGCATTTCATGATAGGCAAATATTTGGGAGCTTGTAGATCGGCTATTTTCGTCAAAGAGATTTGTTGTAGGGGGAAAAAGGTGCAGGCCAAGGGTCGACCCCTTGGGGATCCTGGCCCATGAAGTATAATAGGTACATGGTTAAATAAGGGAACATACTATATGACTGTATACGGAATACATATGCAGATATTTCTCAAATGTAGGTGTATAATCATGCGTTGATGGTTTACTACTTAGCCTCCAAAACCCATGGGATATTGTTTTGAAATGTCCCATTGTTGTTACATGTCAGATATGTCAGTGACTGACTTTCCTGTCATTCTACATTGTGATCTGATTTACAGTATATAATTAAACCTGTACTGTACTGTATATCATACATTATAATAAACAATCCACTTGTTTGGGAGGAGCAAGCTGAAGAACTATCATAGATCGACTGTATACTGTATAACGTTGCACAATGATGGCTCTATTGTGCAAATAACACATTTCTCAGTAAGGCCCTTGACACAGCGCTTAAGGTTGTGTGAGCCATTGTCATATAATGGTATGACCCTGACCCATGACCCTGACTCATTGTGGCCGACTGGCTGTGGCAGGTGATGCCATTCAACTTATATGACATTTTACAAAAAAACTTTGCTCTTGAGGGTCAGATGACCAATACACAATGGCTGACTGATGGTGCTTAGACTTAGTCAGTCAGTCATTCCTGTGTGTGTGTGTGTGTGTGTGTGTGTGTGTGTGTGTGTGTGTGTGTGTGTGTGTGTGTGTGTGTGTGTGTGTGTGTGTGTGTGTGTGTGTGTGTGTGTGTGTGTGTGTGTGTGTGTGTGTGTGTGTGTGTGTGTGTGTGTGTGTGTGTGTGTGTGTGTGTGTGTGTGTGTGTGTGTGTGCATGCATATGCACGCACGGTTTGAATCCTGGCGTCGCTGACGAGTGCTCAGCTGCCTCTCTCGTGGGTCACTCCTATCTTCTCTCTCCAAACAATAGCTTATTGTTTGTCCTTCATCCCGCCTGCCTACTCTACTGGACTGTACATCTGCATCCTCCCATCCTACGCATCCCCCCCACACCACTCCATAACCCCCACCTCTCCACACCAGCCACCCCGAAACCCTCCCACCCGCCAAGGGCTCAAGATGACCCTGCTTGCACCCGTGGCGACTCCTTGTCGACAGGGAACGTATACGACGTACACACACGTGTTTCCCCAGTGTTTTCTCCAGAGAGTCAGAGTAGAAGTTCAGTGACATTTGGCTGTGACCAGCCAAAAGCATTTCCTATGACCCGTCCGTGAACCGGGCCCAGTGTTTATATGGACCTGGCCAGAAGCCCTGCCACCACGCCCACACGCTACACATTCTTCATGCTTATGCTACTCCGACGATGACGTCCATGTCTCTTTTATCTGTGAGTTATTGGGTGGCTAAAAAGGAAAAAAAGTGGAAGAGCCCCACATTTTCCTTGAAGATGGTCCATGTATAAACTATGATCTGAGTTAATTCCTAGAGTCACAGTCACATCATCTTTCTTGTGTTTCACAGGGCCTGGCCTTTCATGTGGTCCTGCAATAGCACAGGGTTTGATTCCCACCAGGTCTTTAGATATCAACATTAATGCACTGGTGGTGCTGGTGTCTTGGATAAAATATTTGATATTATATTATCATTATCAATGTTCATACAATCATTCCTCTGTAAGGTCCATGGGAATGTGTTCAATGCATGCCTATGTGCTGTAAAATCTTCAGTATTAATTTATCCATTTGTTAAGTAAATGTATCACACTTCCTTGGCATTGCATTCATCTGTTTCATATGAAACATTTTCAGTTTCCCCAGCTGCCCTTTATAGTGGCCTCAATAATTGATGGAACTCTCCCGGTTTGTGAGATGTTTCCTCTCGCCTAAATCAGTTACTTTTGGTGTACGACGAAGAATAGATTAGGCATTACTCCAAGGACGTACTCCACGGATTTGAAGTGAGATGCCCCCCAACTGCTGGACATTACCGTACTACATGATCTGGGCTTCACAACTTAACATCCATGGGGTGACAGAAGTGTAACAGTGTAGAGGTCAAGGTCCTTGTTATGGAGGAACTCAAATCTACTAAACAAAGCTGAAAGTGCTTTTGCAATTTGCATCTACAGCAATCTTGGAGGAATCTTTGACAGCAGTCGTTCAAGGTTTATCATTGATGCTGGAACTCTACTGGCACTGGACCTTTTGTCTTGAGGATATTGACTTGAGAGTCCAGCTGTGGTCTCAATCCTCGGAATCATGACAGAAGAGCCTCCGGCATTATGTTCCCTCAGTGTGCCCTCAAGCCACATTTATACTTATCCCATGTTATGCAGGAAAATGTCCGATCTGCAAACTTAATATGCATCTCGCTGTGAGGCATTGCGAGATTTGCTATTTTTGATGTGCAGCACTGGCGCACAACCAAGTATCCGGCTTCAGAAACAGAAGCTTGAAGATATGAGATTTTACTGTTGTATAGACACACACGGACGCACGCACGCACGCACGCACGCACGCACGCACGCACACACGCACCCATGCACGCACGCACACACCCATGCACGCACGCACGCACACTAAACACACTACACTAAACACACTACACTAAACACACCACACTAAACACACTACACTAAACACACATACACACAAACGAAAACATCTGAGAAACAATGTAATCTACTAGAAATAGAGGGCGAGTTGAGGGAAGAATATGAAAAACAAAGAATTACATTTATCCATCAATCCATCCATCTTCAACCGCTTATCCGTAGTCGGGTTGCGGGGGCAACAGCTCCACCAGAGTGCTCCAGACTTCCCTCTCCAGAGCAACATTAGTGACTTCCTCCTGGGGATCCCGAGACGTTCCAAGGCCAGTGAGTCGATGTGTTTCCTCCAACTGCGCCTTGGTTTGCCCCGGGGTCTCCTCCCACTGGGACGTGCCTCGAGGACCTCCCTAGGGAGGCAGCCTAACCAGATGCCCGAACCACCTAAGCTGGCTCCTTTCCAGGCGAAGAAGCAGCGACTCTACTCGGAGTCTCTCTCTCGTGTGACTGAACTTCTCACCTTATTTCTAAGGGAGATGCCAGCCACACGCCGAAGAAAACTCATTTCGGCCACTTGTATTCACGACCTTATTCATGACCTTATTCATGACCCACACTTTTTTCTACCGCACATGTTTCCCTCCACGACTGTAGCTTGCATTCATTATTCATTCAATAACAAAACTCTTCAAATGTTATAGTAGCTTGATTTCAGTACATCTCTCAACTCTTATAGATCCATAATTCTCGGCCGCCATGATGAAAAGAAAAGTCTATGCCTTCAAAGCAGTTTCCTGTTCTCTCCCCCAGTCTGTCAACTCAGGAGGTTGTACGCTAGTTTAGAGAATGCTAATTCAAGCTGACCGCTGAACAGGAGTCTCGGCTGTGCAGTTGAACCGTCTCTCTGTGTTCTCCGGGCCTGGCATTACCCAGAGGCAGATCAGCTGCACTGATAGGAGAGGGAAATGAGGGCAACTTCCAGTGTATCCACCAATCACATCGCTCTTTTATGTACTCCTCACCGCTACAGCCGTTGACACACAACCCCATCATCCCCCCCAACCTTCCATGCACACATACGTACACACACACACACACACACACACACACACACACACACACACACACACACACACACACACACACGTGTTTGAGAAGCAAACTTCCAAACTGTGCTCAGTACACTGTCTTTCTCTCTCTTTACTGTGTGTGTGTGTGTGTAGTCATGCATGCGTGTTTTGCGCCAAAGAATGTGTATGCACCAGTTTGTGCATATTTTGGAGGGAGTTTATGGTAGGAAGAATGTGCTTGTTTGCATGCGGTTATCGGTGGCGTTTACTTTATGTTAACAATTATTTCCTTTTTCTGACTGTGCTCGGGGCAGCTTCTTTGTTGTTTGTGTGCGCGTACGTGTGACTGTTTGCGCTAACAAGCATTGTGAGAGTTCTCAGTTCAGGAAATCGTAGGGACTGCCTTCTCACACCCAGTAACTAAAAATGGGTTTCCTCTTTGCCGCATAGAGCGAAATCTACCAGAGAGTGTGAGCATATTAAACTGCTCTACAAGTCCACAGTGCACGCACGCACGCACACACACACAGGCAGGCAGGCAGACATTCACAGTCAACCACAAACCCTATCTAGTTAGATGTGTAATAAAAACGTCTGGGTTTCCGAGGCTAGATGTGTACTGTCGTACACGAGCGCTGCTTTCTATATAAACTAGCCATTGGAAAGAGCAACACCACCAACATTCCTCAACGGTCATTTATTTTATCCGTCTTGTTGACATTGTCGCGGATCCACTGCTAGTTTGGGTAGGAACTAGGAAGGGATTCTTGGGCCCGTGTTTGTATTCCATACTTTGTCGGCCACAGCCTAATGATAGGGTGAGGAAGAGGAGAACTGGTGGAAGAAACCTGAAAATAAGCACGGGAAGTCACACTGAAAACGAGCAAGGAGCTATGAAACAGTGGACCATTCAATCTAGCTGGTGTTGTTGGCACATGCAGTAGCATTGTGGCCAGTGGCCGCTGACCTTTACCCCACACCTGAGATCGCGGCATACTAAATGCCACACAATGCAAGATCTTGTGCCTTTTTGTTTTAAAAGAACCTATACAGTTCGTTCACTGGGGTCCCTCAGGGCTCTGTATGTGGTCCCCTCTACATTAAATGTCTTTGGTGGGAATAGCAGATCTATAAGCTCACAATGCCTCGCATTGTGTGTGTGCGTGCGTGCACGGATTTATAGGTGTGAGGTTCAAGTGCTATCCTTCAGCTTTTTTGTAAGCCTGAAAAACATTGCCGTTGTCCCCACCCACCCCTGGTTGTTGAACACAGGGTGTGGAACACCAACAGTGGCCCCAATGTCAGGCTGGATTCCACTGTGTTTTGGGGAAAATTCCTCTTCTCTCTTAAGAGTCATGTTATGCAGGCCAAGACGGTGCAACCGATGCCAAAATGTGAGTATGTGTGTGAGAGGATATGTGAGGGAGACAAGAGCCCTGTGTGTGTGTGTGTGTGTGTATGTGTGTGTGTGTGTCATTTCTCCCTGCATGCCCGCCCCGAGAGACTTACTAAATAGATTAGATTTGGTGCCTTTGACATTCCCTAATTTCCCAGTGTAAACAATTCAATTGAATCTGGTGGAGAACAAATGGAATTAGTCTCAAGAATTTCGTTGACTTGCAACTTTGTCGTTGGCCCAAGGAATGGGGTTAATGTTCAGGGATGACCTTAAGTCACCCTGGGAATCTCATCTCTTGGGAAAGGCATAGAGAGAAGGGGCACGTAGGAGGTGTGTTAAGCTACAGGGAAATCGAATCAGAAAGCCAAAGGAGCATTGGATGCTGAAGTAATGGGTTAATGGTGCTTTAATATTTGAACCTGTTCACATATTAAGATTTATTAGCAGAAAGAAAGGACCTTTCTCACAGATCTGCTCCACACTGCGATGTGTGCATGTATGCGTGCTTGCGTGCGAGAGAGAGAGAGAGAGAGAGAGAGAGAGAGACAGAACGAGTGAGTAAGGTGGTGGGGTGGGTTGAGGGGCTCTTGGCAGAGCTATTTAGCTATTTGGTCTTGTGATCTGGGTTCAGTCTTAAGACCAGCATTGTGGAGCTGGTTCTCAGGGGATCATGGCACAGGTGTCCTCATTCTCCCACTATCTACAAGTAACTTGGGCAAGATACAGTATCGTTCTTTGTGGAGAATAGATACAACACTCATAAACCACAATCGGTATATCTAGGGTTAGATACCCTGTTAACACCATTTTAAGGCATAATCACTTCTATTAAGATCATCTTTAAGATTACCTTTTTAATGAAAAAATTGATATACTGTAGACTAGGAGCTGCTTCTTTTCAGATGTGTTCAGTATGCTAAATAAGGCTGAGGTAATTACAGGATGAATGACTTGCTGTATGAGAGGAGCATACGTTAGCGTTTAGACTTTAGAGTAATGTGTGATGACTAACGGTACAGCACATACAGTGTATGTGTAAATTGATGGATGTTAGTGTTCAATTGGTAGAGGTGCTCATACAGAATATATCGTTGCTGTCATGCAGAAACCTTACTGTACCGTACCTCCATAAATGAATTAATAATTACAAAATCCGACTACATTGTATGACAGTGTCTCACAAAATAGCTGATCTACAAGCTTTTTTTTTTGCTATTTCTAAAGAATTCATTTACATTTTTGACTTTCTTTGCCAATAGTGACATGTCCAAAATGTTTGTCTATGGGTTGTGCTGTAAATATTTAACAAATGAAAAGTATTAACAAGAGCTTGTGACTAAATAATAACTACATTAGAATCACTTAACACATTTTTTTCTTTCCTGAACAATAATGATATTGGACAATGGACATACAATGTGCCAGTGTCTAACCAGTGTGCCAACGCAAGTGTGCCAATGTTTGGATGGCATTATGATTTCCTCCATTTATCCTATTCACACATACAGTATATACATGTATTAAAACATATTTGTATAATGGTTTCATGTATATGGAATACATAGCATACGAATATTTGCAGAGATGTGTTTTGTAGATATACTCACTCTCTGCGTGTGCACAATACTGCCCGGTATACAAGCCTTTGAACATCCCGGTACTCATAGATGGCTGGCTGTATGACGCTTTGAAGAGATTGATATTGCTGTAGCTGGTCTGTCAAAGATCACCTGGTCACAAGCTCATGATTTGCCATCGAGTGACTTTTATATGCCCAATGGAGGAGTAGCCAATGAAACAAAATGGTTCCCCATGCTCAGTCATCGCAGGCAGTTTGGCACTGGTTTCCTTGGCAACACAAACTTGGTTTCTCTCCGAGGACAAGGAGAGATAGTGATATTATAAAGCTGGCTCAACACTGCCAGACAACAGCAAACAGCCTTGATCTTATTTCTTCACTATCGTACTTTTCCCGTCAGCAAGGAAGATGCTTTGTGGTACGGCCGCATCGCTCGCCAGAAATACCAGATTTACAAGTGAAAAACACAATTTACCTGTGAGTGTGAGTTCACCTTGACTTCACACTGTTCTGTTAATTTGATCTCTTTTTTTTAAAGATTTATTTAATGATGCAGAAATCATCATTTAACACAATGAATTACAGAATCATGATTTTCTTTTTTTTTAAACAAGACAAGACAAAAAAAAAAAAACAATTTTGACTTAATTTTTAAATGGTGTTTTCTTACATTTGTACACTGACAATGATTGAACATTGAACAGTGTATGTTATCAATTTAGACATCTGCAGAGAGAGGACAGCCTATTTTTCTTGGTATCTTTCAATTACATATCTTTCAATTAAATTACAATAATTTCTGGTGGTTACCAGAAATTATTGTAATTGAAAGATATGTCATCCGTGATTATGTTTATGCAAGACTAGTAGACTACTCAACAGTCCACCTATCGACTCATGTGAACATGTCATGCGCCTGCCTTACGTGGTTGACTGCTCAACTGCCTCGTAGTGTGTACGCATGAACTTGTGAGAGTAGGAGTGTGTTCCAGCTTCCACAACCAAGACAGTAGATCACGACTTGATGAAAACATGGCGAGGGCTACAGTTCAGCAGCTCAGTTATGCCATTAAGAATATATCTCATTTAAATGCACATGCTGTGAGTGCTCCCATTTGTTTTGCTTTATTCTCTCTGGCATCAGATAAGATGTGCCCTTTATTTGGTGAGGCATGAATGACCTTTATGGACGCCTTTCAGTTCTAGTCCTCAAGTCAGCAAGCTTCCATCTCAAATAGACCCCTGCTTATCAGTAACCTATTACTCCTTGCTGTGGCTGCCTTAACAAACACTGGCTCAGACATTTGCCACACATGTTCAAATAGTCAATGTGAACGCAGATATCCAAAACGGCTCAGGAAGCACATATTCTCAGAACACTTTGCCTTCAAAGGTCATCTTGCACAATGCATTGCTGATTCGGCATCAATTTTTATTTCCAGTGGCACTGTTATGAGCAGTTATGCGCATGTAATTTATCGAGGCAATGACATCCATCTCGCCTTTACTAGCAAACAGAAACCTTGGCTGAGTCAAATATCTCTTGTGGAATTTTAGGCAGGTTGTCTTGAATAAGAAAACGGGTCAAATATCTCTTGTGGAATTTTAGGCAGGTCTTGTCGAATAAAAAACCAAATGGTGTCATTCGATGCACAATGGCCAGTTTCTCCAGAGTTGGATGTCTGTGTGTACATCTGTGTGTGGGTGTCTATTCTCCCCAAGGCTGCAGAGGTAATGTGATTGTGTTTAATGCTCTTACTTACCCCTGAGCCCTCCACAGCCACGCTGTTATTGACTAAGGCCTGCCTGGGACAATAAAATAATGCAAATTACATTTACCAGCCATAGGAAATACTTGTTAAATGGGATTTTGGGGTGCCTTTAGCAAGTGTATTCCTGTATGCCGAGTAACAAGTATAATTTCTACTGGGGGTGTCTCCTCCTGAGTGGCCATTTATATATTGAACGTTGAGAGGCATGAATCCCTCTCCCTAATCCAGTTGCCAATTGCTGCGTTTCAATCGTATTCATCTGCTGACTTTTAAATACAGTACATAGGTTTAACAATCAATCAGGTATACGCTGATTGATTATACCCGCTTCTTGTTTCTCCACAGGTGGTGTGGGCACTGCAGCCACCCAGCTGTGTCAGACAGTGAAGGATGTGACTGTGTTTGGCACGGCGTCTGCCAGTAAACACGAGACCATCAGCCAGACTGGAGTCACGCACCCAATCGACTACCGCACCAAGGACTATGTCGAAGAGGTCCGCAAGATCAGTCCCAAAGGTGAGACAAGTTTATGCTACGTTGTGTGCCCGTGTGGCGGACCGGAAATGGCAGATGTACAAGCTCACAATGTGTTGCAGCATGAAATGTTGTGCGGCGTGCACTTGTAGAGCCACTATTTTTGGTACGTGCCATCATGCACAACGTGGTATATCAAGCCCTTCAAATGAAGTTACCAGGTTTCTAGGTTTTCTATAGTCACATGTACTTACAATTCAGCTGTGGCAACATTGCAGGCAGAAATACCGCACCACGGTTAGTTGTATGTATGTGTGAAGACTTAAAGGGAATTTAATGAAATATTATGTTGTGTATTTATTTGGTAATATGTAAGGGAGTTATAATCTGTCCATGTCACTGTTAAGTTTAGGAATCTTATAAAAGATAAACGTCTTCGACTCTTCGGGTATGCTCGAAGGTGGCATATGTGCTTCCTGTTCAGTTTCCCATAGCTTTGCTTGATTGGCGCGGCTGAAGACTTAAACCGGCTTAAACCGGAAACACATATGACACCAAACCTGGACTATAAGACACCATGAAATACTATAAGACTAGTTATTACAGTAATAATCACCACATTCTGGTTTTCTGCACTGTGATTGATTCTGAATGTGAATACAGAACCCCCTGCCCCCATGCACTTCCTATTCTTGACATAATTCACAGCGAACTACAATCAGCGGCCACATATTTGAGTCTTTTAAGACGGTTACTTTTCTAGACAAGTGCGCAACTCCTTTTAGTAAGCAATGAGTACACGTCTGGATCATATCAACATCAATTATGCATCCCCTAAGTTATAGATGCATGATTCCCCGACCTCAGTGACGGGGACGCAAATACAGGTAGCACATGCTGTTTGTCTCTGAAACAAAACAGCCCTCCAATATTGCCGCTCACCTACTGCTGTGTTCCTAGCAGAGTGGAGAATGTTATATTACACTGTAACACTACACATGCTCATTTTGAAGTACCCCGCCCAACACCTCTCCTCTGTAGCAGAGAGAGACGGGGAGAAAGAGCGAGCTGACAGACTGACAGACTGATAGACAGAACCCATCTAATTAGATGTCTGGATCAATGAAGCTCTGCTCTCTATCTGTGCCTCTGTCTCTTGTCTGTCTGTCAATGCTCGTGTGGTGTGGCCAGAGCAGAACCCTGCTGTGAATGTGAGCCATGCTAGAATCAATAGAACCAGGGATTTAACGGAACAAGGATGGGCCAGCCTGCTTTAAGAAGCCCCTTCAGACAGAAAGAAGCATTATTCATTAAAGTCTGAGCCTACAAGAAATTGAAAAACAAAACTCTACAGAGAAACATTTTATCCCCCTTGTCTTATCATTCACATGAAAAATGCCATCCTCCTCCTCCTCCTCCTTCTTCTCCTTTCCATTTGACACACACTGATAATAACTATTCTGCTTCTTTCCCCCCTAGGTTTGGACATAGTATTGGACCCTCTTGGAGGCTCAGACACTCAAAAGGCTTACAATCTGCTCAAACCTATGGGCAAACTTATCACCTACGGTAAGAAAATAATGATCTGTTGTCTGTTGTGATGAGTGACAGCCACTGTCTGTGTGGCAGACCACAAAAAGACAAAATCTAGATTGTTAAATGAATCCTCTGACGTTTACTGTACTTTTTTATTTAAAGCTCAAAATATGAGGGGATGATAAATTGATAATATGATCTTGTTAAAAAAATATCAAAAGCATATTGATACACTAGACAAAATGCTCACGGGTTCCCATGCTAGCTACCAAATGAGCTTCTTCCAAGTGGGCAGCGTGCACCCGGTTGCTGGCCTCTCTGTCAAGGCCCATGTCCTCAAATGTGCTGTGTTGTGCGTGGGAAGGCCCATACACTCTCTCTGTGACCATGCCAGCGTGCATGCAACAGTGGGCAGGGTCGGCATCCATGGAGAACAGGGCCTTTACTTTGCATGTCATAAAAAAAAACGATCCCACCACCCAGCATGGTGCCCGTCCCCCCTTGTCCTCATCCTCATCTATTCACCCTCCCAACACCACAGTACATCCCTCCCTCCGTTCCATCCCTCCATCTCTAGCTCTCTACTCTCCCTGCCCGCAAGTCCTCTGCTCTCCACGTCCCTCTTTGCCGGCTGCTTCTCATCCAGCTTATCAGAAGTATGCGTGGTTGGAACAATGGGCGTTCTATCCACACGGAACCTGGAATGTGTCTGAATGTATCAGACTGGGTCTGCTTCTCCAGCACCCCTCCCCTCTCTCAGAGCACACTTGTGTCCCTGTGTCCCTCTGCAGGAGAGAGATGGAAAGCGAGAGAGAGAGAGCGACACCATTAGGGCCCTTTGAGAACACAGTAGGGCTGAGCCTTAGGAGGTGTGAGGACAGTGAGAGTGAGGAAGTGCCAACGTGGGTGGGTTTCCGGATTCACAACAGACAGAGCGACCGTAAAGGGGATGTGAGATGTCATAAAAACCTTACATGAGAAGTGATAAAGTGGTCATATGAGGAGCCTCTGTACCGATTATGCCATGCCAGCAAGAGCGCTTCTTCAATCGAAACTGAGACAGACCCACAGATTAGCTAGATGTGGAAGTTAAAGCTTGGGTGAGAATGGAAAAGAATCAGTTGGCTAGGAATGCGCAAAACAATAAAATGGAGAAAAGAAAGCCAGGGTTAGATAATGTCTCAGTAAATTAACCGGTCCAAACAATGCTTCATCCGTCACCGCGAATCAATTACACACAGAGACTCGGAGACTGCCCCTCAGTTTGAGAATAAAGAGCCCCCCTCTTCTAGCCTGACAAAATAATTCATTTTTTTAAATGGGCGTGGCTACTGGCTAGCAATACAGGGGCTGGAGCCAGGCTTCCCAATACAGGGGCTGGAGCCAGGCTACCCAATACAGGGGCTGGAGCCAGGCTACCCAATACAGGGGCTGGAGCCAGGCTACCCAATACAGGGGCTGGAACCAGGCTTCCCAATACAGGGGCTGGAGCCAGGCTACCCAATACAGGGGCTGGAGCCAGGCTACCCAATACAGGGGCTGGAGCCAGGCTACCCAATACAGGGGCTGGAGCCAGGCTACCCAATACAGGGGCTGGAGCCAGGCTACCCAATACAGGGGCTGGAGCCAGGCTACCCAATACAGGGGCTGGAGCCAGGCTACCCTAGCCTGGTTAAAGTCAGACTCATATCACACTGTCGTGCCGCCGGCAGGCTTTTTTCTTATTTTAGTTTTTTTGCCAATGGCTGATTCGCGTCTGGCTTATTAGCCAGGCTAAGGCTACCCCTCATCTTCACTTCACACACACACACACCTCTCTCTCTTTGACTCTGTCTGTCTGTCTCTCACAGCCTCGCCGCATGTAACCCTTTCTCTCCCACCTCTGTCAGGCGCAGCCAACATGCTGGCGGGCCAGAAGAAGAACCTGTTAGCAGTGGCTAAGACCTGGTACCACCAGTTCTCCATCCACACGCTCAGCCTGATCCAGGGGAACAAGTCGGTGTGTGGCTTCCACCTGGGCTACCTGGACGGGGAGACGGAGCTCCTCTGTCATGCCATGAGCGTCATCCTGGACCTGTATAGTCAGGGAAAAGTCAAACCCCTCATTGACTCAACCTGGCATCTTGAGCAGGTGTGTGTGTGTGTGTGTGTGTGTGTGTGTGTGGAATTAATGTAAGTCAATGCAATGTCCACAAAAGTTTACAAAACCAATGGGCGTGGCCATACACAAATTCATTCACCAGGCAGTACGTGTTAAATGGAATCAATGTTGCTCTTCAACCCAACTCTGGACAGAATTGGACTGTTGAGGGAAAATGAACACTGTTGACAGATAGTAATGGAGACGGCATGAAAGGAAAGCGAGAGTATGACAGAGTCAGTCAGTAGTGCCAGGCTTAAGTCTTCAGCTACACAGTATCAAAGCCAAGACCGGTCAGTGTTCTGGCCTGAAAGAAATGCCCACTGTCCTTCTGTCTACGGCGCCATCTGACACCCTTTCTCTGCCTTTACATTAGATTACACTAAATCTCTGTGTTTAGGATACTGTCTCTGTCTGTCTGTCTGTCTGTCTGTCTGTGTCTCTGTCTCTCCATCTTTCTGTCTCTCTCGCTTTCTCTCTCTCTTTCTGTCTCTCTCTATGTACTCTACTCCCGAAATCTCCTTCCCTTCCTCTGTCTATCCTTTTCTCTTTCTATTTCTTTCTTGTTGCTATGGTGACCTCCCATATGCGTTTGCATCTGTCTTAGGGAGTGGCCCTGATGTATGAGAAAGGCAGAGCATGAGAATACAGAGGGATGAAAAGGAGAGATTGCACAGCCATTTAGTATAAACTTTTGTAAGAGAGATAGAGTAAGTGTATATACTGGGTAAATTAGTTTGTATGATCTCTTGTGGTTGTTCGTGTATTTTTGAAAAGGACAAACAATGCTGCGGAAACTTCATTAGTAAGATAATATTGATCGCCTTGAGGCTAAATGTAAATGCCACACTATTGAACAACCCTCCTCCAACCTATCCTGTCATCCTCCATGTCCATTAATCAATGAACATGTGTGGAGAACATGTTTTGAATAAGGCATGATCACTGATATGTGGTACCTGTCGGTTCTATCTCCATCCCTATCATGTGCATCAACCCTGTCCAGATGAATGTATGCCGATAATGCTCACATGGGGTTATCTCCATAGTAAAGATGTCTGGGAGACAGAGAGATAGGCTGTAAGCACTAAGCACACAGAAGTCGGGTAAGTAGGCAAAGCAATTAAAGTGCTTCGTTAAAAATGAATATAGTGTGATTTCCTTTCACATTCAAGAGACTAGTGAGTAGTTCACAGATTCACACTGTTCTGTTACTGCACCCTTCTCTTGCTCCCTTTATGTACTGGGACATTCTCGCCATCCAAAAGACACCGGTTCCCCCCATCCTTCCTCCTTGCAAACTCCCACCCCCTCCGCCCATGTGTCTGTGTGCGTTTCAGTCGTCAGGGCTGGGCTTCATGTGTCTGTGTGCGTTTCAGTCATCAGGGCTGGGCTTCGGCAAGGCTTTGCGTTGCTAGGAGATGGCCCTCCGTTGCCGTGGCACTGGTCGTTAGGTGGTCAGGGATGCCTGCGCAGGCAGGGATGGTGGGATGGGAGAGGAAAGTGGGACGAAGGGGAACAAACGATGGACACAGGAACAGACTGCAGGAGGGTTGGGTCAGACGGGCTGCGATCCTCCCCTGTGTCACTGTGACGGACAGCCAGTGTGGCCCAGTGGGTCGATCAATCATTAAACAGGGCGCTGTCGCCCTCTCCATTCTAAGGTCTCACCTGTGACTGGACAAGCGGCCTTGCAGTCGGTCAATAATGGTAATGTGCCGTAACACTAGCCAGTATGTCCTTGCAGTATTTCCATGAGCTTTCAATAAACATTGTTACTGTGTTATATAAATATATGGTTACACGAGATTTACAAACGTAAACACATTTGATTTTGAGCAGTGGTTGCATATAATGATGATCCTACAGTACCTGCCAGGTGAGCATGAATAATGAGATTTTGCTGAACTTCCCACTTTTCCTGAAGCAGGCTTTTCTTTTCAGTCTGAACGGGACACTTTCTCATTCTTTCTCTCTGTGTATCCCATTCATAGTATGATGTATATAAATAAAGTGAGGTTTTAAGGGAGTAGAAGAAGCCCAGGCAATTTATGTTGGAAGTGCCTGCCTGGCATCATCTTCATTTAACTGTGGGAGGGATAGAATGAAGGAATGCCAGCAGCCAGAGTTTTTATTTATCGCCTCAAACATGCGTTGGCAGATCACATGTAAACCGGCTACTAGTACGTAACGTTGCACGTTGAATAGATAATTTATCTATTTTGGAAGAACCTTGGTTTGTATACTACCTGCCTGGCCATGATATGCATGTCTTTGTCCATATATTTAGCGAATGTGTTCAGTCCATGCCTTGTCAGCGAGGAACCGGAAGTAGCCATTCTTTTCACTCATTGCAGGGTGAAACTGATCTAGCAATACACAAATCAGACCCGTCTGAAGTGAGTGGTGCTGTTGGTACTGTACTGTACTTCGTTGTACTGTACTGTACTCAGTGTACGTACTGTACTGTACTTCGCAGTACTGTACTGTACTGTACTTGCACGGCAACATGTTGTGAGCTTGTAGATCTGAGAATATTTGTACTGTAGTTTGTGTGTTGGGTTGTGCAACAGTGACACTTGGTGGTGCTTAGACATACATACATACATACAGACACAGAGACATACAGACACACATTGCTGCGTGTAGGAGTGTTTAGCACCACTCAAAAAATAGGTCTTAGTATGCAAGTCCCAAACTCTTCTCCCTTCTGGCTCCAAAACTATGGAATGCACTTCCCATAGCAATCAGAACTGGAAACTCACTCCCAATCTTCCGCCGTAGTTTGAAAACTCAATTTTAGCCCGTAGCACTTGCCGTAGCACTTGCCCTAGCCTCGACGACCTACAGGTGTATGCATAGGCTCAATTTATGTAACTTAAATAGCATTTTATGTATATATTATAGAGTGCTATAATATTTTATTATAGCACTCTATAGTGTATAGTGAGTGTATACGCATAGTTTCATTATATAGATATTCCACTGTTTAGGTTCTTAGCTTACGTATGTTGATTCATGATGACTATTTTTATGTATTTAATTCTCCTCTCCCAGGTCAAGGCGAACGACAGGCGATTTACCATGTTTTTTGTTCTTGCTTACTGTAAATCGCTCTGGATTAAGAGCGTCTGCTACATGCCTAAATTGTCATTTGTTTCCATCTGTTTTACCTACTGGTGGTGGTGGGGGTGCTCGTGTTACACTGATATTGCCAACCTATCGACTTTTGTTTCGTTCCATCACTTCCATCAAGGGTAACAAAACATGAATCCATCCATTTTACTTTCCTTAATGTACGTATCATATTGCCCAAATCCCAATTCCTGTGACAAGTCTGATTTTGACACTCGCCATGAGAGTGAATGGAATTGATACTTGATACTGGTTCCTAAATCACAAAGTACAGCAGCAAAAGATAAAGACAATATTTGCTCTTATTTGTATTCAAGTTCAACACCACTCTTGGACCTCTTACTGTATGTAATGTCCTGTTTCCTCCCTCTGGCACTTTGCTACAGGTGAGTGACGCCATGCGGAAGATGCAAGAGAGGAGCAACATCGGAAAGGTGGTCCTCATCACGGACCCCATGCCTGAGGAGGAGAAGAAGGAGGAGCCCAAGAAGGAGGACAAGAAAGAGGAGAAGGAGGACAAGAAAGCGGAGAAGAAGAAGGACGACAAGAAGAAGGACGACAAGAAGAAGGATGACAAGAAGGAGGAGAAGAAAGACGACAAAAAGAAGGAGGAGCCCAAGAAGGAAGAGGAGAAGAAGGAGGAGGAACCCAAGAAAGAGGAGAAGTGAGCGGGGAGGAACGGATCAAGTCAAGCAGACCAGCGGGGAGCATTATGTCCTGGAAGTGGGAGGGGGGGGGGCGGGGGGTTAATGTGTGTGTGTGTGTGTGTGTGGCGGGGGGGGGGGGGGGGTTGGGGTGTTGGTGGCTGCATTGGATGAGGGAGCAGGGAGGAGGGGTGCAGTGGTTGGGGGGGCAGGAAGGTGAGCGAGGGTGGGAGACAGTTGATGGGGTGGAGTTATCAAACGGCGATCTATCCATCATTTAATTCACCTCAGCAACCTCTCCTCCCACCTTCTCTTCAGTCCACCGGTTCAACTACAGCAGTGATCGATTACTCAGGCCTGGGTCCACCCTCCAACTCCTCCCTTTCATCCCTTTTATTCCCCCCCCCCCCCCCCCTCACTCTTATCCCACCTAGTGCACATTAACTGAGGTTCCTAACTCTGCTTCTTGCCTCATTAGTAAGAAGAAAATAACCACTATGCTGACCTTTTGTCTAAAAGGTTTGCTTATTGAGACTTGCAGAGTCTGAGAGCTATTATGGGTACTGTCCAGGCCTGGGGCAGA
This sequence comes from Electrona antarctica, assembly GCF_951216825.1. Taxonomy (NCBI): domain Eukaryota; kingdom Metazoa; phylum Chordata; class Actinopteri; order Myctophiformes; family Myctophidae; genus Electrona; species Electrona antarctica. The sequence goes on from NC_136795.1 coordinate 33,456,197, forward strand.
TTGCTGTTTCCTTGACGACCTTAATACCCACTCCCACTCCGGCTCAAACGGTGCCCCTGTGCCTCCCAATGCTCCAAACCCCTAACCGACCACTCCCCCAGCCCATGCCTCTCTTTATCTCCATTCCCACTGTGCTAAATTGTTCTGCTCTGACTTCCATTTTGCCACCTTCTCCCTTCCACTCACTACTGAGTCCCCCCATCCCTCATTCCTTATGGTCCAGACCCGTAAACCAGACAGACGGATGGACGGACAGGCAGATCAATGAAGGACCACACCCACACATGCTCTCTCAAGGTCCAATGCTTAGTTATATCACTACGGATGAGTCAGAGATGCATGTGACGTTTAGCCTCACCCACAGTAGAAATAACGACACAGGATCCGTATAGATCGGACAATACCAGATCGATATAGATCTTGCATATCAAAAGTATCATTTGGATACAGAATATGCATTGAAAGCTGAAACCTAAACAGATATTCTTTCACAGAATCTTTTGATGTGACAGCAAAATGTCCAACACGTTAGCATAGCACATAGAGGCCGGCAGTTTTGCACTAGTTTGAATATGAAATTCCCTCCTAATGAGCCTTTCCACTATTGAATAGTGAGAGGGAACTCATTGCCTAGCTTCATAGTTACAGATTTTTCTAGCTGACCAACTGTTGGCAAGAAGTGTACAGTGCCAATTAAGGGAGAATTTGTTTCTGTTCAAAGAGGCCACAAACACACACACACACACACACACACACACACACACACACACACGTGCGTGCACACGCACAATGAATGTTATGAAAGAGGCACTGTCATGATTGAGAGATGCTAAAGTATCTGAAATGAGCAAAAGGATGTGAACACCACTCCTTTGCCTTGAGAGTTGAGATCAGGCACTCGTCCTCCCTTGGCATTCTGTGACATTCCGCTCCATTCGCAGTGACCGGTCGCCTGTCGTTCGCCTTGACCTGGGAGAGGAGAATTAAATTCAAGCTGGCGTACATACTTAGCCTCTCCACTCTACCCACTCTCCCTCCCTCCTCTCTCGATCTCCCTCTCTGTGGTCGGCATAGCAACAGGCGGCAGGCTCATCATAGATGGCACTGTGGTCCGTTTCTCCCACTCTCTCCATTTCTCCCTCTTTTCTACCTCCCCAACTCTTTGCCAACAGTTGGTGCTGTAGTCTGGCTTTACACAACATCTATTATGAATTTGGAGAAATTTGGCTTTGAAATTCCCGATACATTTTACACTGAGTGGAGAGGTTTGTTTAGGATAAGATCCCAGTATTGCTCCAGCTTTTTCTTTACTTTTTATTATGATCCTGAAATTTCAATTTATTGACTACTTGTCTGAAGCACCAAACAGTGGCCTGTTGCTATTATTTCTGGCTCTGAAAAGGGTACACTGCTCCCCCTAATGGCCAATATCCCACAATATGAATCCTGTCTGACTGCTATCATGCCAGAGGTCTATTGAGTACTAATCCTTTGGGCTGGGCCAGAAGTCTTCCCACAAATCCCCCTGGGTGGACTGTAAATCTGTTATGTGGGAGGGCGTCATTTTACACTTCTTTCCATTTATCTCTCTGCCCGTCTGTCTGTGAGTCTGGCTTTACTGTTGAGACTCGGATCAGATGGTGACTTTGTAAAAAAGAAAAAAAAGTTGTTAGCATGAGTGGCCTCCCTCATGTGTTGTGTGTGTGGTGTGACATTGTGTGTGAAGATGTGTGCGTCCTCAGGTCGTTTGTCAGATTAAAAAAAAAAGAAAGCCCCCCCCCCCCCCCCCCCCCCCAAATCTTTTCCCTTCACAATATGCTGCTACAACATGATGTAGCGCTGGCCCAAACCCACCATTATTGGATCTTTGTTGCTCCTTGGCTGACAAGAGGCCTGTGTCATGAGGACAGTTGGTATTGGTATTTTGCACTCTGATCTTAAAGCCTGATTTATACTTTGTCACGCGACGGTGTCTCTCGCCCGAAAATAGCTAATTTACAAGCTCACAAGCTTGTAGATCTGCTATTTTCGGCAAATGACACCGTCGTACGACGGCTTATAAATTAAGCAAAATGCACTTATAAGCATGACAGTCGCACTCCAGTCCAGCAGGCTTTGACCCTCCCCCTCCACCCTAACCGGGTTTTCAGCCATCTCTCAACAACACCCTTCAAGACATCTCTGCTTAAGCTCAATGAAAGCGCAGCCAGGTGACACGCAGACACACGAAAGACCCACAGGTCCACTCATTTTCTGCTTTGCCAGCATCTGCCCTGGCCAAGTTCTCCTGGGTGGCAGCTGAAATCAAAGTGCTCCTCCATCCTTGACTGGATGAGTAAAACATGGAAGTGGGTTCTGAAGCTACGCCGGGCTGGAGTGGAGTGTGACTACCACGCTGGTGTGGGGAGTGACTGTGTTCTGTCAGCCTCTGGTAGTGTTCTGTTCTAATCGGCTGGGCTCCCTTTGTGTACCTGCGGACGGTGCTTCTGTTCCGAGTGCCATGTGAGAAACATGCTTCAGTAAAAGGATGTTTTACTTAATGTTTATTTTATGTTACCTTTTATAGTTTTTGTTGTTTATTTTATTTCTTTTTTTTTTGTTATCCAAGGGTTTAAATTTCAAAGTTAATTACTCTTATGGGGTCCTGTTAATTAAAGTTAATGACTCTTATGGGGTCCTGTTAATTAAAGTTAATTACTCTTATGGGGTCCTGTTAAGATGCATTCCTTTGAAACGTGATGACTCTTTATGTTGTCCAAGCCATTTGTGCCAAATTATTATAGCCTACTGTATGTATTCCTCTGTCAATGCGTTGAATATAAACACTGCATAAAACTATGAAGAAAAGAAGAGAAAAAATAAGAAAATCCCTTTTCTGGATATGTTTCCTTGACCTTGTAGAAAAACTAAAATACAAAAAGGTTTGCACTATGTCTGAGATTTGTATCCCCAATGCTTCATGAGTACTGATGGAATTTTGCTGCAGTTTACAAAACGGTTTAACAATTTGTAGCTTTTGATTGGTCACAGTCTTGCTCCTGCACAGTAAAATCCTTGGTGTTAATCTATACATTTGTACATTCTCGGAGTTAAATTAACATTCAGGATTTTACAGTGTGAGTGTAGGCCTACACTGTACCTCAGTCATTGCACACAGCATAATACCTCATTCTGAGGCGCCTCCCTCCATATAAATATGGAGGATTCCTCCAGTGTTCTAAACAAATGTCATTATCACAGTAAACACTAAGTGGACAAGATAGTGTAAACAAGATTGTTCAACACACCACTAAAAGACATCGATGCATAGAATTTGAAAATAATTCATCCGCGCTCCACAGCCCTCATTGTTTCATGTTTTTATTTTTTTCATTATTCAATGCTCCACGTTTCTATTTCTTTAAGCCCGTTTCCAAATGGTTTGTATTGCAAGTGAGGGAACAGATGTTTTCACACAGCTGTGGTAGGATGACATTACTGTAGCGCAGCTGCACAAATTATTGTCCGATCTCAGATCAGCCACGACTGGTCCCAGACGTAACATTTACGCCATATAGCTGACCTCAGTTCACTTAAAGATTTCAAGACATTTTTTTTGAGTAAAATTCACTTTTCCTGTGTTGCATCCCCAGAGCGTGTCTTGGCTGCTGCCGTGGTTGTAGTCTATCAGCCTGACAAAGATCCAGTCCACATTTCCCCCTCTATAGACGTAGACATACTGGATAAAACATCACTTTGACATCTGTTATGAAATTGCCTGCATTCATAGGCATGTGAAAAAGAATTTCCCCAGTGGTACTTTGGAAGATGCCTTTGAGATCTCCAGTCAGTAGGGTGGGTGTTGTCATGGGTTGGAGCAGTGTTGTTAAGCCCACCCCTTCCTACTCTGGCGTGCTGCCTGATAGTTTTTCCACTATGGAGGAGCTACGATGTATGTCATCTTGAAATGCTATTCCAGTCAGACAGAAATTCTTATGCAAGAGCACATTCTAACTCGGAGATGGAAAGGAGCACAGACGAATACATAAATTGGTGATATTCTTAATTCTAGCTCGGTGAACAATGTGCTCATAGTACACAGTATTTCCAATGGCTAGCTTTTTGCCTTGACTCCCTGACAGACAACCACCATCCAGTTTTGAAATTGTATTGTTTGCTTTTACGTGGTTTCTCACAAGTCATTCCAAACAGCAGTTTCCCTTTTATAAGAAAACTTTTATGCCCTAGTTAGCAATGACATATTTTGTGTTTCACAACAAATTGCTGCTCACCTGATTCAGTGTTTGAAGTAAGCTATAGTGTTCCAAGTCAGAATGAGAGGGATCTGTCTGAGGATTATTGCCCCATCCACTCATCCAATTCAAAGAACACAAACACACCCTTCCCTCAAACAAAACAACAATTTCTGCCTGTGGCTGGCTGTTCTTTAGCAATCACTTGAAACCGTTGCAATCCTGCAATGCCACAACATTGCAGAGATGCTGAGAAAGTGCTTGGCCGGGCTTGTCATTTAGACTACTAGGATTCGTGAGTAGATGGGGAAAGGGAAATAAGGGCATGTGTGTATGCATCACTCACTATCTCTTCCACAGTAGTTTAGTAATGTGGTGTGGTGCAGCAGGGAATGTCCTTCCAGTCTGATCATGGTGCCAACTGCAGCCTTGAGCCTTTCCCTTGAAGTGAACTGCGGCCAACCACTGCCCCTTGTGCCACCCTCGGCTTCAGAAGAAACAGAACTGACGGGGTCAGCTGGTACACACATTAACCTATCTCTGGGAATGCTTCACCCTGCAAGACCTCTTACAGTTCAGTCACCCCTGGTGATTTTCTACAAGGCATATCCCACAGGTTGATTTGTAAACAAGTTTTCCTCTACAAAGTCAAATCCTCAGTGTTTATCCATTTGGAACACTGAGAGTAAGGGTCCATTTGGTTATATTTGTACACTCAGAGCTGAATTAACACTGAGGATTTTACAGTGTACTCTCTCCTTGTCTCTACTTTGTTTTTTAAACCCTTTGAATTGATGCTGCTTCTGTGCTTGACTCTGGGTTTACTGCGTGGTGCCATGTTGTCCACATGGACTAGAGCTTGTAATGCTTCAGTGTGTAATGTTACCATATGCCTTACATGTTTTCCAGGACTAATAAAAAAGCATAACAAAAAAAGAAGAAAAAAAAGAAAACTGAAATCAGTGTGCTTTTATTTCTGTAGCCTTTTATGACTTCAGTGTTCTGTCTGAACACATACAGAACAAATAGGATAAAATGGTTTTGTCCCACCTTCATTTTTTACCTTTTTTTTGTCATATTCCTCAAACTTGCGCGACACACATTTGAGTGCACACAAAGACACAAATTACAGTTTCCCTGGATCTGATATTTGTTCTACAGAAGATCATCCACTAATCATGACAAGTGTATACAAATACGTATACCATATGTATCTATAAAATATACAAACAATATCAAATTTACTGCTTCAGAACAACAGTGAATCGGTGTAGGAATGTATGCCAATGCAACAATAAAACCTTTTAAAACCAATCAAGCAATGTTAATAAAATATAACGGATTCAACTATTTAAATCAAACTCACATCGATGCCGATGTAAGAGTGCACATTATCAGAAAGACAATTCACTGTTTCAGTTTTTGCATGCATTAGTCAGCCATCTACAAAAAGATTAGTACATTTAACCATCATTCATAAACATATAAATACAGTGCACATGACTTTACTATGATAAAAAAGGTGTTTTTAAGACAAACTTGTTTTCTTAACTTCTTAGCCATTACTTTTTGTTTTACTTTTGGGACTTGGCTGGTGTCTCCTCGATTCCATGAGAAACCAAGACTTCAGTTAACCAAGTCAAATAGTTGGAGTCTGGGTATCCGTTTCTGAAAGAGACAAAAACAGGGACAATAAAACACATTTATCTTGGTCATCGGAACTGTCTACTTCCCATACTCATTACTGAAACAAGACATAACAGAGTGGCATAACAGAGTCTCTGATCTCATGTTGATTACATCGGTTTTGCCCAAATACGGAGGGACATCAGGACAGTGGATCTGATATTATGTATTCAAAATAACACACAGAAAGATTAAGGCACAATGTGAGAAATATTTGGGGATTTACTTATTGGCCTACTGGCACAAAACATTTTACACTGACCTGGCTGGTCAGTGGTTTGCAAGAATAGCCACGGACACAGATATGTATTTATTATGATTTTATTACATATTATTTTGGGGGGGAGGTTATATTTAAGAACAAATGGCTTATCTTTAATGTATGGGTCTCAGAGAAGGGAAGATCCACGTTGTGGCACTCACCCTGATTTGCCTCCCTGTAGGCTGGTCTTGTGTGGGATGCAATCCCAAGTGACCCTGGCACCTGTCTCTTTGACAGTCACAGTGAAGGTGAGCCCCAGCCTGAAGGCTCTCTCCAGCCTGGGCAGCAGCTTCCGTGTCCTATCACATAGAGGAAGGTACGCCTCAAATACTCCTCCTTTGAAAGGACCCCCAGGAGTGGGGTGGCCCTCCTGTGTGGAGAGGAAACAAACAAATACGGCATGTTACAAATGACTGTCTCAGTGAAAGAAATACTAATTTAATGAGTGGAAACTCTTGAATATCCTCAATAAAATAAGCCTCTCACCCCTTGGATGCCATCAGGGATGGAGTAGGTGATCTTCAGAGTGGAGTCCCTGGTATAACCTTGTAGGCTGACTGACATCTCACTGTAGCTCACACTGCCCCGAATGCCCTGGGGCAAAGACTCTGTCTTAGGACAGACTCTACAGTGCACATGCACTCTGACCAAGCACTTTGGGCACAAGGTCACCCCACAGCCTGTCCTCTTCACTGATGCCCCGCTCTCCCCACATACACAGATGCCTCCTATACCTCTTAGTCTGGACCTGCCAGAACTGGAGCGAATGAGCGACCCGCTGGGGTTCTCTTGGCCCTCTGGATCTCCGTGCTCTCTGTTGTTCGTCACCTTGCAGTGTTTGTTACTCTCCTTTGGGGGTTTTGGGGCATCTTCACGGGCGTGTGCCACCGTCGAGCCGACACCATTGACAGGTCGGACATCTCCATTTTTTCCTTTTGCAGACTGGCTGATGATGAATGGATCACTCTTCCCTCCATCTACATGCACTGCATCTGCGCTCACCACATTTGCTTTAATGACAGGGTCTTCTCTAATTAGCTGTTGGGTCACAGATCCATTTGTGTGCTCTAGCTCACTGTTTCTCTGTCTCTCGGTAGAGTCATCCCTTTCCTGATTGCCACCATCTCCCCCCTTTTGGTTATCTAGCTGTTGCTGTGTGTTATTATAGAGAGCTGTGTTTTGGTTTCTGGTCAATTGTGGACGGAAGGACTGATTAAATGTGGAAGTGGGCAGATTAGAGAAATCCTTCTGTCCACCTGTCTGGTATGATACTGAAAACACCTCTCTCAGTGCAGCACCCACCTGGGAGCACAAATGTTTGGGGCCCATTAGATATATGGTCTCCTTCATAATCCGGATGGAGACTTTCTTAAACCGGCTCCGAACTTCCTCGCAGCACACCCCTAGAGTTTCATCAGCCGGGTCTGACACGCCCAACTCTGACAGACGTAGCTCCTGTACGCAGAAATCTGTAGTAACCATGGCAACTAGCCTCTGTAAGCCCAGCTGACAAGAACTCACTTTCAAGGAGTCCGCCCCTGTCAAGATTACAGTCAAAGGACCACTGGGTTCTTCTGATTGGTTTTCCTTCATTTGAAGATCACTGGTCAAGTCTTCCAGGCGAGTACCATAGGCCTCTTTTATGTAGCTCCACATCAATCTAGGAACTGTTATCTCTGCAGTATACCGTCCCTTCTTGTCCCTTGCTGTTCGGCTACTGAAGCTACTTGATCGGTTTCTGGCTCTGGCTTTCCCAGAGTCCTCTTGAATGTCACGCTGCTCAATCGCCTGGTGCTTGGGCCTGGCAGTACCTGAGAAACTACTGGATCGCCTCAAGTTGGACCCTGACCCAGCAGTTGAGCCTATAGTGCTCCCTGACCAAGTGGACTCACTTGTGCTAAGGGTGCCTGTGGGGAATTTATGAGAAGTGTTTGAAGAAAGTTGAGTATCTCCAGTCTTAAACAAAATGTCACCTCCAGTGTTTTGCGCCCCTGTGGAGGGGTACCCTCTATTGGAAAAGCCTGCTATCTCCGAGAGGCTGCCATGGCCCAAAACGGGTCCTGTATGTCTACTCGACGATGAAACCCTTGTTAAGTCTACTGGTCGGTTCCCTAACCCGCCCAACCCTGAGTCTTTGAATCGAGCTGCTAGCTTATACCTCCTGGTTCCCTCAGCTCTCCCCTCATCCTCTTCTGCCTTCAACATCTTATCTAAGCTACGATCAAGAGATCCGACTGTGGAGACGGCAGGCATGAATGTCTCCTCATGAGCTCCATTTGATGAGCCTAGTTCAGATGACGGTGACGTCATTATACCTGCCACACCCATGTCCTTACCCTGGTCCAGGAGCAGAAACTGTTTGGCCTCGGACACATCGCTACTGCTCCCGACAATGTAGATGTTCCTTTCATCTTCACTCAGGAGGAGCTTAGGGAGTTTGACACCTAAGTTATCAATCGCCATCTGTAGGCCACCTCTTGGGCAGAGGATGCTCTTTGGTAGTTGAGCTCGACGGATCTTGGACTCATTCTCCTGGTAAAGCCGACTTAACTCACCACTTGCCAATCTCAGGCGCTCTAGCTCATGGCCGGCATCATCCACCCCTGGTGAACTCTGCAGGAACAGAGTGGTCAGTCCCTGAGTGGTCACATCCACCACCTCCACGCCATACATACAGAGGATATGCTGGTATTTCTCCCTACAGTGTTTCTGCAGATACTGGAAGAGGTCTGCGTCCATGATCAGTGAGAAGTCGTCCTCTGCAGGGGTGGGATCTTGAGCCACGGCACCACCCTCTGCCAGGCCTATGTCATGAAAACTGTGACTGTCAGATATCACATGTCCCTGTGGACTTGGGTTGACATCTCCAGTGTGGACTTGCTCCCTGTGTTCCCCCCGCTCATTTGGTCTCCTGTCACGATCTCCTGACTCCTGACTATAAGGACGTTGCACCGTGGGGAGACCTCCAGAGACACTAGCAGAAGGGTGAAGGGTCTCCATGTTTTTCCTAGATTGTGGACCTCTAGGAAGCCCAAGCAGCTGTGATAAGGCAGCCTGGACGTGTGAATATGCTCCCCGCAGCGTGCACAACTCCTCTTGAGTATTGAAGCTTATGTGAACATCAGGGTGGCTGTTATGAATGCTTGTTACCGATATTCGTCTCTGAGGGAGCTGACTGTAGTCGACAGTTACTGACATGCTCACGATGACCTAGTAAGGGAAGAGGGGAGATGCAAAACATTCAGTGTTTTTCTTTTGTCTAACATCCAAAAATAGAGTTTGAAAATAATATTTTCCAATATTCAGTGCAGTGGCAGCACCAGGAGTGGGCCCACCCTCTTTAAGCACTCGCCGAGTGAAACAAATAATTATTTGTGCAGTATTATATTTATTTGCATGTAATGCCTACTACTATTTGTGATGAGTTGAGAATGAATATGGTATCTGTAATATCGTTTGTGATCATTTGTGTAATAAAAAGTTAAAAACTAAACTTATAGATGCATTATGATATAGTATTGAAATTTTGTTGTATTCAGTCTTATGAATTCCTCAATAGACATATTGCCCACCTGTGGCTTGAGTTTTAATTATCATAGACCGATATTACCCTACCCATCACTTTTTTGATTGATTGAAGTATTTATTAACAGTTTGCAGAATTACAGTACATTTCAAGCACAACTCAATACAAAAACTGTTAACTGTGAGTGGACGACACCATAAAAGCATTACACTTGTTTACAATAGGGCCCACCGTTTTCAATTCATCAAAAATGCTTGCATTCATCAATGCATGCATGTCAATCGAGTCTCTGCTACTGATTCAGTGTGCAAATACCTTATCAGGATCCAGACTGTTGTGGTGCTCAGTTACTGTCAGTTCATACTTCTTCCTGTCCACTTGGAAAATGTGTTGCCCACGTTGAATAACTCTCTGGGCCACTGTGTGAGTGAGGTCAGCAGAGGGAAATCAATCTCAGTCTGTGCTTAACTGACTAAGCACTTTTCACCACTAGCCTTTCCATTGAAATGGATGCCAACACTTGAGCTCAGTGTAAATCGATGGTGACAGGCAGTAAAGCTAAAATATTGTACAGTTAATACTTTGCAAATTAATGCAAACTGAATTTTGGCATGTGTACAGTGCAGATAACATAATAATGTGAATTAGGCCTAGTTATAATCGACTATAACTAATTACACCTATATTACACAACAGGGGGAAAAAATTACTCTGTTCTTCAACATGTCACTTGTATAAAATAAATTGATCTCACTGACCTCTGCTGTCCTCAAAGGTAATGAGGGCAGAGCCAGGTGCTGCCTCGACAATGATGACAGAAGCTATTTCCCCTCCTCCATTCTTGGATCTCAGGAAGTGGATACACAGCTTGTCTGTCAATCTGTCATCCTCAATGTCTGTGGGAAGGCCCGCCACTCTCACTGTCCGGCACTGTTCTGCCATCTGGTGGGGGAAACAGGATTGCTATTGTAAGTAGGCTACTGACAACAAATCTGAGCCTGTAGCCTATGACTTTTCTTACATTTTTATCACACAATTTTGCAACCCATTTTTTCACCCAGTGTCAATTATCTAATGTAATCCTGGGTGCTATGCTTCCTCTGCCAACCTGGGGAGGGCAGCGGACTGACCTCATGCTTCCATCTATGCATGAGGAGTCCAAGCTGCTTCTTTTCACCTGACAGGGGGGAGTTTCCCCAGCCGGACGTAGCGTGTGGAAGGAACATGTTATTCCAACCAGTTCCTTTCCCCTCCATCAGGCAGGTAGTTTAGAGACCAGGATTACTGCATGTTTTTTTGTGATGGTACCTACCCTAGGGGGACTCGGGGAGAACATGCAAACTCCACACAGAAAGGCTCATTCGCCAACCCCGCCTCGGGTATGGGCACTGATGATGCGGAGGAGAGAGCACGCCCCCAGCGCCCAGTGTCCCCAACGGGAATCGAACCCAGGACCTTCTAGCTGTGAGGCGACAGCACTACCGACTGTGCCACCGTGCCCCCCCTGTATGACTTTTCATTGATATCAAAACGGAACATTCTGGGATGATGCCAGTGAGTGAGAGAGAAACCTCTGACACCTTGATGGCCTTGGCCATGAACCAGATCACAAAGCCTCTCTGTGTAGCTATAATGTATGGGGAAGGAAATGGAATACCTGCATCTATACAAAAATGCAGTATTGTACACATATTTGACAGCACAACAAACACAACACCATCTGTTGGAGGGTGTTGGAAAAACTTGCAATTAATTAAACCCCATTCTGCATGTCCTCCTAGGCTCCTCTCCACCTGCTTCAGTCATACATGATAGGAGTATGGCAAAACACAATCACAGATGTTCAGTATTTTCTATCTCAGTGTCAGTGATCAGATTGGGAAATTATTACCTCCCTTAATCTGTACTTCCAAACAAACCCCTAAGCATCTTAAGTCTTCCACCATCAATGAGCTGTTTGAGTTTGAAACAAAAAGGTTACTATAGTACGTTACTAATGTTTAGTAAACATTTCTTTCCTAAACCACACTCTGTGATCGTCCATCAATGATTAACTTTTGTTTTGATTGATTTGATTTATTGAATACTTTATTAACAGTTTGCATGGTCAAGCACAGGGAAGTACAGTACGATACAAGGTCTGCTAAAAGCATTGTGGTGCTTTTGTATTCAATCAATAGAATTGTCTTTAAGGTTATTCTATAAAACTTAAATCAACTACGATTGAACGTATTAATCCGTCTGTCACCACACACTGTCTGTGACAACGGGACAACAGCACGCTGTGACAACAATGTTAAGGAAGTGCTGTGTGTGAGTGTGCAACTGCAGTCGAAGAGATCATGAATGTTGCTGTATACTGATTTATCTGGACCTAGAAGCCCCTGCGTGCGGAATGAACGTTTGATTCAACCAAATTACATGTTAATAGCTTAAGCTTATCTTACCTCACACACTTCTCATGTCCTTTTTTACCGAAAATCTGTCGTACTTGTCTTCAGATCAGTGCAAAACATGGTTGGAAGAAAAGTGAAACTACGTGATAATGGTGTCGTGCCTTGGGCTCACGCCAGGGGGCAACCAAGTTGTTTCGTGTGTGGGGAGCATAGACCGCCCCGATCGAGCTAAAAGCAAAACGTTTGGGAAATGGGAACCTGATTTGATTGATTGATTGATTGAAGAATTTATTAACAGTTTGCAGAATTACAGTACATTTCAAGCACAAACTCAATACAAAGGCTGTTAACTGTGAGTGGACGACCCAATTAAGCATTACACTTGTTTCCAACAGGGTCCACCATGTTCAAATCATCAAAACATTTAGAGACGTACAAATAGACACTTCTATAGACAGAACAGGAATTCATCAAAAAAGAATTCATCAAAAAGGAGGTAAAAAGGGAAAAGAAATATATACAGTGAGGGGAAAGAAGGGGGGGGCGGGGGGGGGATTCAGATTTTACGGGGGCCAGTTTCGAATTGCAGCCATCCGTAGGTGCCCTTTGAGAGCGGTTTTGAAGGAGTCAAGGGATTCGCATGTCTTAATGACAGTTGGTAGGGCGTTCCACATTTTGGTGGCATAGGAGCGAAAAGAATTTAGTCCCTTGTTTGTGCCGAATCTGGGTTGTACATGGTTCGTTGCACTCCCTCTGGTGTTGTGGGTGTGGACTTCGTTAACATTAAGGAAGTATCTAGACAGGTACATGGGTATCTTGGTGGTGTATCGAATCTTGTGGACCAGACCCATTGCAAGTTGCTGTACTCTGTCGTCGACCCTAAGCCATTCCAGCCTGTCGAAGTGGGCAGGGGTGAGGTGGGTTCGGGGGGCTAGATCAAGTAGGAGCCTGACCAGTTTGTTTTGGGAAGTCTGGAGCCTGGTTTTAAGGGCCTTTGAGGTGCTGTGGTACCAGGAGGTGCATGCATAGTCAAAGAAACCCTGTACAAGGGCTCCTGTTAAGGTCTTCAAGGTGTTTTTGTTGACCAGTGAGGAGATCCTGTAGAGGAATCTTGTTCTATGGTTGACTTTTTTGATTACGTTGGTGGCCATTTTATCACCGGAAAGATTAGCCTCCAGGATGGAACCTAGGTAGGTAATTTCATCTTTGCGTGTGATAACATTGTCACCCACTCTAACCAAGAAGCCATTTGCCTTGCTGAGATTACTAATAGAGCCAAAGAGAATGGATTCAGTTTTTCCCAGGTGTAAAGATAGTTTGTTATCAGCGAGCCAGGTGCAGATTCTACCGAGTTCAGAGCTGAGGGCATTTTCAACCTGCAGTTTGTCCCTGTCCGAGACCAGCAGTGCTGAGTCATCTGCGAACAGGAACAAGTTGCAGTCACAGGCTGAAGTCATGTCGTTTACATATATTAGGAACAGTAGAGGCCCTAGTATGCTTCCTTGTGGAACGCCACAGCTCACTGGGAGGGGGGGGGACAGTGTTCCGTTCACTTCCACCATCTGTTCTCTCCCCTCCAGGTAGGATTGCATCCAGCTCACTGATGTGCTATCGAAACCAATTGCTTTTAGCTTGTTAACCAGTATGGAGTGGTTCACGGTGTCAAAAGCCTTTTGGAGGTCCAGCATGACCATGCCGCAGTATTTGCCAGCGTCCACCTCTTGTTTGATGTGGTCGCTCAAATAGAGGAGGCATGTGTCAGTGGAGTGGGATGTTCTGAAGCCAGATTGGAACTCGTACAATAATTTATTAGTGGCAAGATACTTTTCAACCTGTTCATAGACTATTTTTTCCATCACTTTCGAGATGGAACTAAGAATAGAAATAGGGCGGTAGTTGCCGGGGTCTAATTTACTCCCTTTCTTGTGCAAGGGGGTTACTTTGGCCAGTTTGAAATCTTGGGGGACCTGTCCCTGTTTGATGGAGAGGTTTACTATGTGGGTGATGATTGGAGCTATAGAGATGGCTGAGTCTCTGAGAAATTTGGAGGGAATGTTGTCATGGCCTGTGGCCTTGTGGGGTTGGAGGGCACTCAGTTTCTTAATTACCTCATCAGTTGTTACCATAACTAGTTTAAAATCGTCTTTACAAACACCTAGGTTTTTGTAGAAGGTTGTAATGTGCTCTACACCAAAGAGCCCAGAGTGGGAGGGCAGTTTGTTAACCAGAGTTGTTGATATGTTTGTAAAGAAGATATTCAAGTAGTTGGCCACATCAAGGTTGTCAGTGATGAGAGTGTTGTCAGATTTGATGTTTATGTTCGAAAATCTGGTTTTTAGTTTCTGACCATAGCTTAGTTGATTGTTTAGTAGCTTCCAGAGCTCATGAGGATTGTTTTTGTTTTCCTGAGCTTTATCATTAATGAAGTTACTTTTAGCTGGCTGATTGGCTGATTCTCCTGTTAATTTGTCCCATAATTTGTGACTTAATGCCATTTATGTTTATGCTTGCCCCCATAGACATATGCTTGCCCCTGGGCTTCTGTTTAAAAACTTGGGAATCACTGGTCTAGAGCCCGCCTACTGTATCCGGTCATTTACACGCACACAAACATTGCACATACAATTCTATTTAAATTCAAGGGGCTTTATTGGCATGAGAAAACATACGTTTACATTGACAAAGCAAAAAGTGGAACAATACAATAAAAACAAAATGTATGTACAAATTACAACTGAAAGTCAGAATCGCCAAAAATCTATTTCTATATATTTCTAATTTCGCACGCGCCGTTTCCGTATCCGCTCCTGTATCTGGTCTCTCGGTCGCCAACCAATGACTGTAAAGTATACTACGAGCCTGAATCCCGCCTGTCCAATCCGAGAAGAGGACGTTACAGGTACCGCACATGCGCACTGCTGAAACCCAAACCCCACATCTCATGTGTTCTGCTGATTGCGTCGGCGTCTCTCCGGTGGAGGTCACATAATACTAGTCTCATCTAACGCTAGGTGAGTGCATCTGAGTTCACACAGCACTTCATTGTGTTTCATTGCATAGCAGCTTCTAAAATATTCCATTTAATTATACGTGATGTTTTAACCTGATGCGTTATTAAATAGACTTACTTTAGTAGACCAAGTAACATGGACAGTGACTGAGCACTCATGTCCAGATATCGAGCGACGTACGTCGCTCAGATATCGGTGGTTGAAATGAAATGCGTACATGCGTTAAGCTAGCCTAACGTTAGTTTGATCTAATGACATGAGCTGTCATAATTCATAACGTTACTCGTGTTTACACATGACTGGCTGCTACAACGTACATTAAAAACTGCAGAACCTGGTTAGACTGCCTATGGAAAACATGCTAGTGTTGTTGTACCCGACGAGCTAGTTGGCTAATCTCTTCAGCAATGGCATCTTGTACCCTCAACTTCAAGGCCAAAGCAAAACTATACGTTAAAAGTTGGAAGAACTGATTGTATTAAATGTTTGTGCACTGCACTACCGAGTTTGACATTAAGGTGTAATTTTGATTGTGAAATCCCTTTGCCTTTCTTGCAGTGTCACCTCATTGCTGTCATGGCAAAACTGTTTGAGTCCATTGGAAAGTTAGGTCTGGCCTTAGCAGTTGGTGGAGGTGTGGTGAACTCTGCCCTTTTCAATGGTGAGTGCAAATATTTAAGTATTTCTGGGTAACTCAATTTTAAGTCATCAGCCAATTTATATCTTGTCTCTTTACCTTTCAGATGCAGTAGAGATTAGTCCTTGCACAGGCTTTATGACAATTTAAAAGCATATGATTTTAATTGTTCTAGAAATCCTTTAGGATGTTGTAAATTTGTGTTGGATTTCATCTATTGATTTGATTATCAATTTGTGTCACATTGCGATGTGTTGTGATATTGTAGATCGTTTTTGAAAATGTGCTGTAGTCAGACTTCAAATGTAAAGTGCAACACCTTTTTCTACAGTGGACGCAGGCCACCGTGCTGTCATATTTGACAGGTTCAGAGGAGTGCAAGACGAGGTGGTTGGTGAGGGAACACACTTCCTCATCCCCTGGGTCCAGAAACCCATCATCTTTGACTGCCGTTCCCGCCCTCGCAATGTGCCTGTCATCACTGGTAGCAAAGGTACAATCAAAATTGTAATAAACAATAGCTTCTGTTTTGCTCGTTTGTAGCAGGACCGTGTCACTTGTGGGGAATTACAGAATTGAAAAATTCCTACCAATAGTGTATACAATTATTCAGTAATGTCAACTGTTTGATCTTAGAGTGCATTTAACCTCGCCTCACCAGGCTTTCCACCACCTAAGCCTGGTTTCATTTCGGGTATATGATCCGCTCGGGAGCGGATGATATCGTTACGTCATGTTGTAGTATTGTTTTGTAGTCGACAGGCAGGAACAACAAACACGAACTTCCTTTTCCCTCAAACCGGAAGAATAACAATAAAAGCTCTCGTAGCCTGTAGCTTTTATTGAGAAAAATCGGTTTGAGGGAAAAAGAAGTTCGGGTTTGTTGTTCCTGCCTGTCGACTACAAAACAATACTACAACATGACGTAACGATATCATCCGCTCCCGCCCGGATCATTTACCGAAATGAAATGGTGCCCAGGCTAGAGTGCATTATGACCACAAAATGTGTTGCGGCGAAGTCGGCCTGTCTATCATGTAAGACATTTAAGGCGGTTATTCTCACTATCTTAACTCTTACCTTTCAACCATCAACTGCACAGATCTGCAGAATGTAAACATCACGCTGCGTATCCTGTTCCGGCCGGTGACTAAGGAGCTCCCACGGATCTTCACAAGCATTGGAGAGGACTATGATGAGAGGGTGTTGCCATCTATTACTACAGAAGTCCTGAAGGCTGTAGTGGTATGTATCAAAAATAGAAATGGTTCTTGGGGATTCAACAGTTAGGCCCAGGGCGGAGATCTCGTCAAGTTCAAGTTCATGGTCAAGTGCCCAAATCGGAGATTGATAAATAGGACAGAGATTAATGATATCAAAACCGATCGCATCGCTCCACAGCCTAGGAGTGCTTGTTGCCCAATCCGATGACGTGTCAAACAGTGACACATCATCGAAAATGTTCCCTGCCTGTTTAGCGGACGAAAATCTTAAAACGTTTATAACTCGCGATCTAAATCATCCTGTCTAATTATGAAAAAAGATCCTGTGTTAGACGGCGCTCCGTGGTCCAGTCGCTAGTCGCGATAGATTTATTCTTACCTCCCGTTAGAGTGGTGTGGCTATTGTTAGCTGCTACACAGACATTCACAACAACTTCCGGTGCGCCGGTAAAAGTGGTCCGGGCGCTATAAATGATGGGCACATTTTACATCGCCACAAGTTGTGATTTTGCTATTTTTGTGCAAAACTGTTGTACCTAATAGATATGTCGACATGCCCAAGAACCAGATAAACTGAACTTGTGATTCCGTGTACCTCACAGGCTCGGTTTGATGCTGGTGAACTCATCACCCAGAGAGAGCTGGTATCCCGGCAGGTCAGTGAGGACCTGACGGAAAGAGCCTCCACCTTTGGTCTCATCTTGGATGACGTTTCATTGGTATGCATGACCCAGTTGGTGAACTTATTATTTAATGCTGTCAAATTGTTTTTGCCCTCTAGGTGGCTAATCTGCTATTTTCCATTATTACTTTTCAGAAATGGACATTTCTACATACATTATATGAAAATAATGCTTTAGTTAGTTATTTAAATACCAATATAGACCAAGCACCAAGACATGCAACTACATTTCTGGTGTGACAGTTGCAATAACGTAACATATCCTATGTTCTTCCAACAGACACACTTAACCTTTGGCAAGGAATTCACAGAAGCTGTTGAAATGAAGCAGGTGGCCCAGCAGGAGGCAGAGAGAGCCCGATTTGTGGTGGAAAAGGTAATGAAGATGGGTTTTTTTATACGGAGTGATTTACATAAAGATGTGTACCTCGGATGCCACAAATGATGTGAATGCACAAAGTTAATCTCTTCTTCGTCTTCACTCAAGTTGAAATATCCCAACTTATATATCTTCGATATCTTCACCTTGTGTGAACGCATCTTCACACAAAAAGAGGTCAATACACTGTCCCGGTTTTTGTATAGATGAAGGGTTTTTTATATTAAATGTCTGGTCAAAATGTCTATTAATAACAGAAAATTTATTGAGGTATTGTCCTAACATCTTTTGACTCGACTGACGAATATTTCACATTTTGTTTGAAAAGAAACGTGAAAAATAACTCCTATGGGAAGCTGATCAATGATTAATGGGGTGCCGATAAGACTGGTTCAGACACGTACCACATAGGCTCTGATGCCTGACAGCAAGTCCCAGGCTTGGTGGACCTCCCTTGTCTCCCTGACTCTCTTTCCCTATTTCCTGTCTCTAAACTGTAACAATAAATAAAGGCAAGAAAAGACAGAAAAAACAACACACTGACATTCAGTACACAGCATATTTAAAATTAACAGGAAAGCCCAAAACTAAAGGACTTACACACTAAGAGCATGACAAATAAACAATTAAAAAATGCATTGTGTTTATCATCTTTTATAGGCAGAGCAGCAGAAGCAGGCGGCCATCATCTCAGCAGAGGGAGATTCCCAGGCTGCGTTACTCATTGCCAACTCCTTGCAGGAGGCTGGGGATGGCTTGGTAGAGCTGCGTAAGCTAGAGGCAGCTGAGGACATCGCTTTCCAGCTATCCCGTTCTCGCAATATCACATACCTTCCCTCAGGCCAGGGTACATTGCTCCAGCTGCCTCAATGAGGAGCCACACCCCTGTATCCACCCTCTTCCTGTCACCAGCTGTCACCTTGGCGATGGAGGGGAGGCTGATGAGAACTCTCCAACTTCTCACACACTAATGGCCCTATCTTGGGTGCGCCTTACCCTTTATCCCTAAACTTCTTTGCCATATTTTACTATCTTGAAAAATATTTTAAAATAGTTCAACTAGCTTATTAACATCGACACGTTGTGAGCTTGTAGATCGGCTATTTGAACTATTTTAAAATGTTTTTCAAAATGGCAAAGAAGTTTAGGGATAACGGTTAAGGGGTGGCGCAAGATGTAGCACTAAGGGCCCCATTTTCGTCAGTGCCTTACCCATTATTATCCTAAACTTTTCCTTTTTTACTATTTTGAAAAACACATTTGAATAGTTCAAAGAACTGATCTACAAGCTCACAACGTGTCGATGTAGATCGGCCAGTTGAACTATTTAAAAATGTTTTAAAATAGAAAAAAATGGCAAATAAGTTTAGGGGTAAGGGGTGGCGCAAGATATAGCTGTAATTCCTTCCACTCGTTCTCCAAACAACTACAGACTGAGCACTGTTGAAATGGTGTGGTGGGAGAAGGAGTCCATGATGGATAAGGATATGATGAAAGTGTGGAAGAGCAGAGGGTGTTGATTCATCCATGTATGGTAACTTAGACCTATTGGTAAAAAATGATAAGATACTGAGATTTGTTTTTTGTTTATATCGTCGCAGATGCAAAGCACCTGCATGTGATTTTGTGGAGTGTCATGTGGAAAAAGAAAAGAAAGGGGGAAACGCCATTAAACAGTTGTGTTCTCTTAGACAACCTTGTCAGAGTATTGTATGAATAATAGTCACATCTCTCAAAGCTCTATGGGAAATGATCAACAATTAGAAATATCTCTTGCTATAAAGAAGGCTGCAAATTATTTCATCAATTCCTTGTTTGATACAAAGGACATGCCACCTGTTTATGTGGTAAACATTCTTTAATTTACAGTTGTCTACCTTGGGTGCAAATAAAATTGTCTTTCTACATCCAATTGATTGCTTTTTATGCAGACTGTAAAGGTCTGCAGACTAAAGATTGGTAGTATGTAATACTGTATATGACGAGATGTAAAGTCCATGTTCTGCTATAATGGTCCCATGTTTTTTATGATTGCTAATGGATTGTTTTGACATTGTGAATCAAACATTCTGAACCATATAGAAATATGCAGAATCTTTAAACTGATGGTATACGCTGAATCGCTGATTTATTCACAAGAGCCATATACCTGCTGTTCCTATTCCTTAATTGAGAACACTAGTACTGATTCTGAACTCTTCAGTTTGGTTCTTTGTAAATTACCATGAAGATGGAATAGATGATCCATATCAATAGCATGGTTTTTAAATTTGATACATTATATTGATTGGTATGAAAGGGTTTTCAGAAAATAAAATTGCTATAACGGCAACTAGTTTTAATGTACTGAAGTAAACATGCATCACATGTAGGACAAATTGTCGATAATATTCCAGGTTCACTTGTGACTTTCTGACCTTACTAAAAATATTAGACTATTTAATTTAATATACCTTCATCTTAGTACTTTTTTGTCAGATTATGATGGTGACATTTGCAGGACTGTTTCCATGCAAGAACAAAGCAGGTGCCTTCCCCCCATGCAAAATGTCATGAGAAATGTTAATTGAACATTTGAGCAGTGAGAAAGTAAAACCTCCTAACGGCACACAGACAGTACACTACCTTTCCTAATATGTAGAGTGTTTTGTATCCTACTCCTACACAAATTGAATATATTTTACATTTAAATATAGTTGTGTGATGATCACTGGAGTTGAGAGTCCCTAGACTTCAATTCATATCACGGTCAATTAATTAAGCTCACGGCGTGCACGCGCGTCGTGCCCTGTCTGGTGCGGGAGGGGAGGGAGGCAGACAACTAGACATGGTGCCGCGCGCCTCCAGAGTACCAGACAGACAGACAGCGGCCTGCCCTGAACGCTGCAGGTCCTGGATGATGATGATGAGCGCGGGACTGGTGCGTGCGTACCCGCGAGACCTTGGCCGGGGCCACGTAGCGAATCGATAGGGTTCCATCCAGTGGTGACTGTTGAGGGTGCACACACGTACACACACAATAACACATATACTTACATGTTTATAACCACATTTGTCTGGTAACACACTGCTCCACATGAACACACGTAAAGTAGGTGGATGCAGAATGCCAGCCAGAAAGGCGCGTGCAACGCTGAATCTGTGCAACTCTGATTGCACATCATGCAAGAGGGAGGGCGCTCTCTGCGAAGGTAAGCCAGCCAGCAGCGTCCACATACACACTGTACGTTAACTTGTTTTATTTATTTACACATTAATGACAGTCCTGTACAATGCAAGAAAATGCGGAAAAACGTGCACGCAGAGGCTATGGTGTCGTAGCTTCGATGTGAATTGCGTGTGAGCTGAAGGTAATATTGACTTTGTGACAGGCGAGTTCAGTGGGTTTGTCACAGCACAGCACAGTCTGCTTTTTGTTAGGAAAGCGGGGCTTTTTTTTAATCTTGCACGACAAGCTAGCTCGGCTAACGAAGCTTGACATCGGGATTTCCATCTATTTTCATGTGTGCCAGATGATCGTCACTAGTTTAAATAAAACGTGCAACATCGGCTGTGAATGAACGTTACATAAAGATCAATGTTAGCTAAAAAGCTAGCTAGCTGTGATCTGGGCGGTTTGGGACGCACAAAAAAAAGTGAAAGTCGTTTAGCTTTGGTAAGCTAATGCAAGTCTGCTAACAATACCTTTGTGAAGGTATGGTGCACGATTACATAATTGTTTTACACGGTGTCTATTGTTCTATGACTCATAAGTCTCATAACCACCTCGAGCTAATACAGTGTGTATATATAGCCATGTCATGTGCGTGCAGTTAGTAGTTGTATTGCTAGCTGGCTAACTAGCCCAAGTTGCTCAGGCCTGCAGAATGATACTGTTCTTCAGACGAGTCTACAATGTTGCCTTTTTTATTTTAACCCGTTCTTTGCTGCGCACCGCGCTAGACTGGCAGGTCAAAAGGTTGGCCTTTGAAGTCAAATCACACAGACGTTACAGTCCGTTTCCATTTGTGTTGCAATGCAAGTGCTTTTGAAGAAAGTGTGTATTCATATTCACATACCTTCCCATATTTCATATTTTATTTGTTCTTGCTTAATAGATAAAGCTAATTATTTTAGTTATTTTCACCGGCAGGAATATCTCACTTTCTGGATTATTATGTGACTTATTATTCACATACCTTCCCATATGTATTTGTTCTGGCTTTGATCAAGCAAATTATTATAATTTTTCACACCAGGGAATGTCTCTTTCTGGAATGTTGCCATTTTCTTTTTCCTGAATGAGCTGTCTGAATTGAACTCTGCAATCTTCAGTCTCTCCATCTATTCATGGGATCTGGACACATCTGATATGACGATTAGAATTGACACTTTAGTTTTTAGTTTCCCATGATGCCTCAGACTTGTTGCCAAAAGATTGAGGCGCTATACTGGAAGCAGTAGTGAAATACCTCCACGGGGATGAAGCACCCCTGCAGCGCACCACACACAGTGTGCTGGTTAAGGTCTTATGAGTTCGGATGGAGTCAGGAATGTGAACCCTCACATGTTACTCTCTAAGTTGTGAAATGGAAAGCTCATTATTAAAGTTTATACTAAGAGGGAGCAGTGTGTAATGATAGTACATGGTAAAGGTGGTGCTTTTGAATGCTTCAAATGTGCTGTCAGCCACCAAGACTTGTATTTTGGCGTGTCCTTTCTCTTGGTATTTATAGTTTTGTTTTTAGGAAAGTCTGGTCCTCTCAGTCTAGCATCTGTTGAGCTTTATGTGATAGAGAAAATAAATGAGCATTGGGGCCTTGGGCTACTTGCTATCTTTTCCAACATGAACCCTATCATCTCTAATGGGGCGAACATTTAGCAACAATGGCAAATCTGTCTGACAACGTGTCGCAGCGTGAAGCTTGTAGATTGGCTATTTTCGGTCAAGAGGTTTTGTGTGGAAGGAGGTGACCCCTACTGGGGGTCTATGAAGTATGTTTATGTTTATTTTTATTGAAGGATCCCCATTAGAGACACACGACTGAGCCTCTAGTCTTCCTGGGGTCCTGAGTGTATATATAGGGGTTAAAAGGTTAAGTGCGATTGATGTTCATTTAATTGTGAAATGAGACTTTCTTTTTATTGACCAAAGGGTTGCTGGTTTATTTTTACATTTGTTATTATATAGGGAGCAAAATTTATCTCTGAAAGCTGTCCAAACTGAAAAGGCCAATTACTAGTGGTTATCATTCAACTATGTTTGACCTCAGCATCTGACAATATAACTGCGTAGGCTAATTAGTACCGATATGGAGAAGTCTCCCTACTTCCCACATCAAACGAAAGAGTAATTTCACTGTGAGTGAAACTGTGACATGACTCATCACGGCCAACGATAAGCAGGATTCTACCAAACATGGGTCTTACATAACCGTGCTGTAATGTGTGTTTGCGTGTGTGTTTTGACAGAATGTTGGTCGGTGAATTCATCACTCTTGATCCATTTAAGTTTTACTGACCTGGGGAAATCTGCAACCAAGTTGATTCATGTTGTGTTTTAACTGGATGGATAGATGGATAGATAAACAAACCGACTTATTGATGTCACAAGAGAAAGCATGCAGAACAGCAGTAGTTTGAAGTTTATTGAGAGGATGGCCCCTTGAGATGTCGCATCTCGTTTTAGAGGGGGTCCTATACATACAACATTACAGCAGTGCATGTACACATAACATAACATAACATAACATAACATAACATCATAACAACAGTAGGCATGAAACACAGGACAGATCCAGGTAGTAAAGAGTAAAGAGATACGGCTAAGATTCAAGAATAAAATAAATACAAAAACATAGATGGGATAAGAAATTCTAGCCTGGCCATTCTGCACTTGAACTGATCTGTTGGGATAATATGAGCTAAATGCAAATAAATATAAATATAGGCAAAAGTATCATGTATAATCTATAACCGTTAAGCCTAGATACTTTCATGAATAAAACACGTATGCCCATGCCATGCATACAGGTACTTTCATTTATCCATGAAAGAATCTAGGCCTGTAGCGTGTACAGAGTACAGACTATCGAGAGTGAATACTGTATGTAAAGCTGATATATATATATATATATATATATATATATATATATATATGCATGTATGTGTGTGTGTGTGTGTGTGTGTGTGTGTACAGTGTCCGACAGCAACACCTATGGAATCACGCTGTATCAGCCTTGGCTACACAAGTGGTTGTCACACAGGCAGTGTCACTTATCTCTGCACAAACTTACATGATATTTCTTGCTAAATGTCTCTCACTTTCACAAGACAGATGATTCTATATATCTGCTAATGTCGAGACTGATGGATAGTCTGCCTTTATTTTCTATTTTGACCATGCACCTGGTCCTGGTGTATTTGATATTGATGCTTGTTATCTAATAGTTTGACTACATTTGAAACTGCAAAACATTGGGAGCTTGTGCTAACTATAATTTTATCCAGTACTCTTAAAACATTTTTTTTAATGCAAGTTGCAACAATAAACTTGTATGTATTGTACAGTCAATCTAAAGTTAATATAATGAAGATTATTCAATCTATTGATGATAAAACATTTACATTTGTTGGCCTAAGCAGGCCTCTAATTATGATACTAGTTTACATAGTAGTCCATGAGAAAAAGTGCTAGAGTGAACGAGCAGTTAATCCAAACATAGAATGGAACACAGAATTTTCATGGTTGTTCATAGGCGAGAAGCAGTACGGTTTTGGCTATTATAGTTTTTCATACTATTTTGTATTATACACACATTGGTCCTCATTCACAAAGGAGAAATACGCAAGAGTGTAACGGAAGCGGAACGGAAGCGTAAACTGATGCGGGAAATTCCGTCCGATCACGCAACGTTGTTTTGCCGTGCAATTCAAAGAGCGGTGTGTACCACAGGTACGCAGGTGTATGTTGTGAGGTACGCAGGTGAATGCGAGCGGGTGCCAAATGATCGGAAAATCAGCGGATAACTTCATTTGCATTGATCCACGCCCCATTTCACACCATAAAAGGCGTCAAGCATGACTCAGCAGACAGCAGTAAAAAAAACAAAAAAGAAGGCCTTACAGCTCAAACGAAATAGAGGTCCTCCTGACGGAATGCAACAAAATAATGATATTTTCCAGTATAGTGGCTTCACAAATTAAAATAAAAATGATTGCTGGAAAGAATTAGGCTATATTAGGAAATTAAAAGAAAATGATCTGACCATGTCAAGCGCCGGAGCGACGACCACCACCTGCAGTCTCTTTTTTTACATCCATATACCATTACATTTGTGCGTGATTCTTTATATTGTCTATAGCCTACCATTAAACTATATAAATCATTTCCCAAGCTTACAAAACGGTGAACGCTGCTCCGCACCGCTGCAGCAATGTCAAGCTGACTTACGGTATAAAATTCAGCTTGGCCATTTATTTATTTAAGTTCGGGACCAAGGCAGCAAGCTAGCGTATACTTGGCAATTATATTATAAAGCCTTTTCTTTTCTATTGAACAATTGCTCACTCACACCTTTGCAGAGGTAAAACATATATCCGATATTTGTATCAGAGCTGCATGCATTGATTCATGCGGGGAATAGATTAATATCATCTCACTGTCATCTGTCTGAATGCCATGTGGAGAATGGATTTGTTCTGATCATGGACACGTGGCATAGGCCTATAGCTATTTAAAATTTCAACCATATACGGCGGGTATAGCCTCCTCTTTGTCAGATCTAAGTGCAGGTTCATTTATGATGATGTCGTCATATTAAAATGATTCGCGAATTTCGCGAGACATTTGGCACCAAACTGGATTGATCTCATCAATGTAGTAGCCTACAGCCTAGCTATAAGTTCCCCATATTATAATTAATTAAGGTGCACTGGCTTAAAACTATGACTGGCCGAATTGCACGCGCTGATGCAATAATGTGGACTTGCATGTCTGTGAACCATAGAAATAATCTGTTCTGTCCGGGCCGGGCTCACCGCACCGTTATATTCATTTTCCAATGAATTCGTACAGTGCAGAATGCAGATAAGTGTATGTTCTTATTATAATTGTGAGTTTGTTTTTTAACATGCAGCGCGAGTCCGCGAGAGCCGATCTACAAGCTCACAACGCGTTGCACTGCGAGTAGAAAGCTGTCAAGTGCAGCGCAATCGCGCATGCTAGAAATATCCTAATAAATAAATAAAAAGGTGTCGGGTTTGCAGGGGCAGTTTCTGTATGGGACTCTAGGCTAACCTGCCTCTAGAATGCATGCATTTAGGCATCCAAGTGATACTTGGCTTTTATATAAGCTATCATTTTTTTATGTGCTGACCAATGTTTTGGACAAATGCCTACATATTTTATCTGAGATTTGGGGACTTTTAATTGATTCAGAATGAAGACTAAAGCCTTCTGAATAAATCTACGCAAGCAGTACACGACCCTCTGAGCTGGCGCAGCTTTTAGCGGAGATTCCGACCATCCGACGTCACCGTCAAGTTCACGTTCAAGTTCATGAATTCCCACGTAATGTGGGAATCGACGTAAATGCCTGTCCGCTCACGCTCCGCTCACGTTACGTAACGGTATGAGCGTAAACGCCGTTGTGAATGAGGACCATTGTCTGGCCTGATGAAGGTCTAAGCGACCGAAACGTCGACCAAATAAAGAACAATTATTTTTTGGCAAGGGTATCTTTCAAAGATACCCTTTTCATTCTTCGTATTATACACACACAGGATAATCTGTTAGACTTTTGTCTCAGGCAGCCATGTGAGTTGAGTTGCTCTGTCAGTACACAGTTTGCCCTCCCCCTTGGTCTTAATGCTCTCAGAGCTGCTGTCCAGTTCTTGGAAAGGATCAGAGTGAACATGCACAGGAAGACAGGTGCATCTCGGCATGAGAGTAGTTTGTATAGAACAAATTAGAAATTCTTTAACCACACTTACCACAGCACTGTGACTGCATGCATGCAAGTTTGTCAAATTAAATTATGATTCATGCATCTTTTGACTATAACTTAACAGCAGATACGGTGTGGATTATATTATTAATGCCTGTTCATTGTTTATTGCCTTCCAACAAGATCAAAGGACAGTAGGATTAAGGCTCCCTACACACTGTAGGACTTTTAAAGTTGTCGGGGAGTCATCAGATACTTGTGAATTTCACACTACAAAAGTATTTTTTCCCCCTTTTTCTTTTAACCGGTTGTCATATCTTTGTGGCTTTCACACTAGACAATTGATCGCCGACTAGGGATCACACACTGCAAGAGTTAACCAAGACACGATCCAGACCAGATACATATAGGCTACTTGTTTTTTAGTTCAATCCATTTTGAAGTCTCACGTAGGAGCAGGATCCCGTGACGCATGCACAAGTCTCTCTCTCTCTCTCTCTCTCTGCGCACACACACACACATAGGCTACACAGGGCGAAATAGAGAAAGACAGGAGTCGGGATGCTAAAGTGTGTGTGTGTGTGTGTGTGTGTGTGTGTGTGTGTGTGTGTGTGTGTGTGTGTGTGTGTGTGTGTGTGTGTGTGTGTGTGTGTGTGTGTGTGTGTGTGTGTGTGTGTGTGTGTGTGTGTGTGTGTGTGTGTGTGTGTGTGTGTGTGTGTGTGTGTGTGTGTGTGTGTGTGTGTGTGTGTGTGTGTGTGTGTGTGTGTGTGTGTGTGTGAGACACATTGTCCAAATGTTTGTGCTAGCCTGCCGTGTAGATTCCCTCGCGGTCAAGTGAGATGCATTGGTTTTATAGACTATTTAAAGGTATATTCAGTGATTTCACTTATTTCAAATATCACTTTGTTTTCTTTTTTGTGATAATCCTCCATATTATAGACCATATAATTAGTTCCTCCCTGTCCCCAGTGAACCGCAGGGGTAAAAAAAAACCTTGTTTTGGTGGTGGGTGAGAAAGCCTTCCTCCAATCAGGATAGAGGGGGCCTTCCTCCAATCAGGATCGAGCGGGGCGGGCCTTGGTGCACGTGGGGCCTGTTGCGTGTCCCCCACTGTAGAGCATGTGCATATTTTGTTACCGGGGCGGACCGGGTTTTCTTTTTCAAATCACCCAAATCACTGAATGCTCCTTTAACAGAAATATTATGTTAATATAGCTACCAATATGCATGACACCTGTATTTACCCAAGGAATAAGTAGGCTATGACACCTGAATCTACCCACTGAATAAAGGTTATATATAAATGTATTATCTATCGATACAGGAGCACAGCTGTCCTGTGCTCTCATTGGCTGTAAATACAGACCTCCTCAGGGGAAGTCACAACCCCGTTCATACTGTATGATGTCCAGTTGAGAGAGTCAAATATCAACCTGCTAGATATTCAGAAACGCTCAGGAAGGCATCGGCGAGTGCTTTCATTGCCGCTGGATCTTCTCGCAGACCCTTTCACACACAGCGATCAAAACCGTGGCGATCAAAGCCCAATCTTGCGTCAGATCGGGGGTTTTGTCGGCGAGCGCCAAAAATATGGGTTTTATGGGTGTGGGTGTTTTCACACCCAACACCCTATTTTGGTTCTCAGAAACCATCGGTTGTTTGGGACTTATAGAGGAAGACTCACTTGGCTTACCTACCTTGTTGTGTTATGTTGTTGCATGTTATAATTGAAAACTGATTTAGAGTTGGACTGTCTTGGGGGACTTGGCAAGCTATACTGATATTGGGGATTAAAAATCTGGCTAACATCCAATGTGTCAGCTTGCTTGATTTCTCTGTTTCTCACTCATTGTTCTTTTTTTTAATCTACGTTCACTGTAAATTAGAAGAGAAATGTGTAATGGTTGCGGTAAATGGAAATCATTTTGAAATGTCCTCGGCTTATATCTGTTAGTCTTTTTAGCTGGGACAGAAAGATTGAGGCAAACTGAAGGCATGTGTCTGTCTTGAGTTGAGACGAGAGGATGTTGTCTTTGAGAAATGTGTTTGTGCTCTCTGGAGTAGTTGCAATTTGCAAATACAGAAACCGCCCTAGTGTGCACATAGTATTTTGGCTGCTAGTGGTTTGGGGGTCAACCTACTGTCACTCAGGACACAGGGTCATAGAGCAGTACCCAGGTGCAGATTATTGCTAACATGAATACATTTATAATGTCATCAGAAGATTATTATCATGGTCCGGACAGTTAGCTCAAACGTCTGGTAGGGATGGGTCCGATTAATCGATAATCGTTAATAGGACCCGAAATCTATTATTAAAATGAATCGATAATCGTTTTTCTTTTTTTTCTTTATGAAAATCTGTTGAAAAGGCAATATTGTCATCCAAACAGGACAGGGCTATAGGCCTACCAAAGTGTGCATGGGATGTGTCTGTGTAGCTGCATGACTGAGAGGAGTGTGAGTGACTGAGTGTGAGTGCAGATTGATTCCAATACAGGTTTGGAGGATTTAGCAGGTGTTGGGAATTTACCTAATCAGGCCTAGGCCACCCTGGGCAAGACCTACGCTGAAAAGACTTGCGGGATTTTAGCGGAAGTATCGCCCAAGGAAATGACCTTGATGCTTTACAAATCACTTTACATTCTCTGCGAATGAAACAAGTGTTGTGATTGGTCGGGAAAATATCGTATCCGGGGGAAATACATCTGACGGATGTTCCGGAGGATACATCCGCCGATAGCTTCTCTGCCTTACGTTGTGACCAGGCTTTTCTTTTCGCAGATAAGTAAGCCTGGGACCGAGGCTAGGCCTAGGCTGGGGTTGCTATGGTGATCAATTGGCTCTGGTCCAGGGACCACCAGTGGTCCTCATCCAAAAGATGGAGTTCGTAACCAAATTGACCCTTATTAACTCTGAAGAGTTATTGTTAATCATCATCAGGTGTTCCCAAACATTTTGGCTTAGGTACCCCTTGGGGGGAAGAATTTCTTATTTGAAAAAAAAAAAGTCATTCATTTTGTACACATTTACACATCCCTACCGTCTGGGCACCTAGGCTGCTGAGCCAGCCTGCCGGCGTGCCACGGGTTCGACTCCCGATCCCGACGGCCTTTGCCGCGTGTCTTCCCCCCCTCATCTCTCTCCCCATTTCCTGTCATAAATAAATAAAGGCAGAAAAAGCCAAAAAAATATATAATAAGAAACCAGATTAAAAAATTAAGTGATTTATTTATGCATACCAAATTTGTATTCTGTGCATTTTGCTCAGCTATGAAATTCTGAATGTTGTGAATAAATATATTCATCTATTATCCGTCTATTAGCCCAGCGGTTCCAAAACGTTTTTGGCCAGCATGCACCCCCTGTTACCTCCTGACCTAGCTGACACCCCCCCCCCCCCCCCCCACACGGAAATATAAATTGCATTAAGCTATATAGAGACATACATCTATTTTACAAGAGAAAACCTGTGCGTCACATTAGCTCGGGCCCGGATTGCTGTTTAGCAACACTGCTGCTGACTTCCACGGACACACTCACACGCCACGGAGCACGGCCAGCCTCCCGGGACCTCACGAAAAAACACCCTCCGATCCCTCCACAATGTGCGTGCCAGACCTGGTGCTTGTAATACCCAAATTTACTAAATTTACCCCAAAACGCACACCTAGCCCCACCATAGCCCCCGCACTGCATGTTGGGAAGGACACAGCTTAATGTAGGGGTCACCGATTGCTGTGCAGCAAAACACAGCTGAGATTGGCCAGCCAGACACACACACACACGCACACACTATCGCCACAACATGCACAGTCGGATGCCAAGTTCTTCCGCGCATTATTTATTAACCAGTCCCACCACGGACTCATAGTAACCTCGCATCAGTGTCACTGCAGACACGTGTTCACAGTACTGTGGAGGATTTTTGTCTCGCATCGCGCGAGTGGACGTAACGGGGGAGGGGGACTTGAAGTATGTGTGACGTGTGTGGTTTGATTTCAGCATGGGAGAAATCGGATTTTCACCCTGGGAACTTTTCCCACCCAATGCATGTTAGTCAGATTTCGGTTTCGGGACACTGTCGTTGCTCCAATACAATCACTGATCAAAATAATACAAAACGACACATAATAATAATAACCCATCCGTTACTACATGTGAAGGGCACAATACTGGGTTTAAAAACACAGCTGAAACATGAAGTGGAGTCTGTCAAATCCCACAATTTCCTCTCTTCCCATTGCGCTGCAAAGTAACTATAGGATGAGCCGCCCGAAGGGTGGCGAAATTCTAGTTTATCCACATATATGAACCTGAATATGGCATATATGTGCAGCATAGGCTATATTCTGCATATACTTGCCATATATTGGCATATGTTGTTAATATATTTAAAATAAAACCATAGCACCACCATTAGCCTTTTCATGTCTCACACCACAAGGGGTGCACACGCACACATTACTCAATCATGGAACATTGATATTCAATTTCCCTTTCCGCAATGATTTCCTTTCTTGCAATGATTTCTCCATAACTGTGGTTACATTCTGTTTTGTGAAAATGTGTGTGACTTAGACTGTGTGTGCTTGTAAGGTAATACAGATCCAACACATTTGCAGAAATCTTAGTATCTTAGAAAGTATGCCTTTTGTACAAGAAAACTTGCAATAAACGGATGTTAAAAAATAAAACGATTAGTTTGGCTCGGTTGAACTGCTCACATTATTATTTACAAATATGTGTATTCACTGTAATTAATATTTAACTAGAGCGGTGCCCATTGGGCACTGGCCTACTTGGAACGATGCAAGTTGGAAATGAATGCCCCACCCAATTATTACGTCTGTGTCGCTTTGATGCTCATATATGGAGTTATTTGTCAGGCATGCCCAAATATGGAGTCTATGCAGATGTCAGTACATCATTGTGATGTCAGAACAGGCCAACTCCATATATGGAGATCTAGGGGTGACCAAGTGTGATCAATTGGCTGATTTGGGCCCTGTCCATAGCCTGGGCAGAGTCTTTTGTGCTGGTTCTGGACAACGGTGTATCCCACCGACTCAAGGCACTGCACTCCCTGTGGTGGTGTGGAACGTGTGTCAAATTTGAATTTGGTTCTCAAGTTACGTGGATTACAGACGTATACACACGTACAAAAGATGTGGTGCATTTATAGATAGATGGATGGATGGATCGATTAGATGTGATCAATTATTCTACATCATTGAGTGTTTGAAACTACAAACCGCTATGAATAATAAATACAGAATGACAAAAGAAAGATCAATACATGCTCCTTCTGACATCAGAAAAAAAACTGCCGTTTAGGACCAGCTTTCTGAACAAATTTCAGGGAGACGGGACATCTGGGTGTGTAGTAGTTCTGAGAAAAAGTTCTTAGACCAGTGAGACCATCACATGACAAGTTCTGAATGACGCCAATTTGTAAATGCATGCTCCTTCCAAACACTTTGAAGGAGCATGTATTATGGTTATGGTTTATGGACTATAATGACTGCTAAAGGTGACAAACGTTCCAGCATCAACAAAGTTTACCAGTATATTGCTTGTGACTGGATGTTGGTAGTTACTAGTCTGAATATAATTGCTTGAATTGACAATGACAAAAGCGTTTGCCTCATTGCCAGTCAGAAGTTAAAACCTAAATCTTTTTTCTGCCTACCTATAATTTGTTTTGATTTAGAGTTTGAATCTATTCTAAGTCTTTAGCCATCAATCATTGATGGGCGTACATAAGTCAACAAACCATGTATAAATGTTCCTCTTTTATAGTTGCTGAATTTTGTAGTATTGTAGTAATAATAATTCTACATGCCTTATTTTATAATCAACGTAATATAATAGTGATGTGTATTTAGGCAGCTGCCAGACAATCTCTGCATTACATCTATACTCGGGTGTTCTTCTCCTCATACACTTGTGAAGCCTGTGGTTGACACACACACGACATTGAAACTCTTGCGGTGAAGTGTAGCGATACTAGCACTGAATCTTGGTTTGTAGTGCTGAATCTTGGTTTGCAACATTTTATATTGGCTGTAGTTTAGGTTCAGAGACAGCCTCTTGCGTAGAACGGAAAAACATTTTTTCTAACTTATCTCCTTGTGTCTCATTTGCTCTACCTTATTTCCTAGGTCACACTTGGTGAATGACTCCTGAAACAAGACGGAAATCCTTGTTGCAGCTCAGCGTCTGGCATTAAAGCCCATCTTTACCTGCTCTGCTCTGAGGTGTAAAAAGACGGGCATTCTGCACATCAACCACCTGAAGAGGAAAACCAAATCTGCAAGGCTTAAACCATCAGCAAATAAGTGGAGCTTCAAATGTTAATTTATCAGAGAAACCAAAACTCAGATTCTGAAGTCTGATTCTTAGACGTATGGGAAAAGATCTGCAACAAGCTGCATGTCTTTCCAGCGGTCCTACCTCCCTCGGAAAACATGGAAGCCCTTTTTGAGTCTGGTTGAAAGTGTCTTGCCCTCATCCTCTCCTTCCTTTCTCTCCAGTAGTGGGAGGGGTGGGGGACCGGTGTTGTCCCCCCTACCCCTCCTCATAGACTAGGTGAGTCTTAACAAGGCAACGCTGCACTCGTTTTCGTCCCCTGCCTACTGTCATCTACTCTCTGGTCACCCTTTCTCTTCATGACATCCTGCCAGAGCCTCAAGGAAGAGGTGTCTGTTCCTAGCCGTGGCGCTATGTCCCAGGAGGAAGGCCGCAGGACACAGGTGTCCCAATCCTACTTTCACTCCCCTAACCAAGATCTGGACCTGCCAGGAAAGCTGTACAAGCGTGAAGGTGCAGGTAAACCTTTCTCGGTGCTGGTGGACAATAAAATTGCAACCAAGACCACCATGGGAGACCAGACCCTTGGCCAGTTGCCCACTCAGCAAGTGACCCCACAGCAACAACAGCAGCAGCAGTATTACAGAGAGGGAAGAGCAGGGCTGGAGGTTGGGGCGCAGGGGTCCCAGGCTGGGAACGGGGGAACGCCTGAGGACTCTGAGGACAACGAAGAGGAGGAAGAAGATGGTGACGATGAGGATGGGGAGGAGGAGCAAGAGAGATTCAAGCGTGCACAGATCATCGTCGAGGTCAACTTGAACAATCAGACCCTTCATGTATCCAAAGGGGACGACAAGGTGGGACCACCAGCAGATGGCTCACCCGTGAGTGAGGAGGAGGAAGAGGAGGTAGAGAGTCCTGACGATGATGAAGAAGAGGAGGAGGAGGAAATTCAAAGTCGAAGAACGAGATCTAAGAGGGCGCGCCGTGCGGCTAGCAGCACTGCAGTGCGCAGCCAGCCGCGGAGGAAGAGCCTGCGGACGGCCCCGAGCACGCCCGCCACCGGCATGACCACCAGAGGGAGGCGGAAGCGCGGCCAGCAGCCCAAGAGGAAGCGGAGGACGACGAGGGCCACTGCCTCTTCTACTGGCACCGCCGCGGGGGTGAAGGACGACGGTGATGAGAGGGAGGTGCTGGTATGTGAGAAGTGCCCCCGTGTGTTCAACACGCGCTGGTACTTGGAGAAGCACATGAACGTCACACACAGGCGCATGCAGATCTGTGACAAGTGTGGCAAAAAGTTTGTCCTGGAAAGTGAGCTGGCCTTGCACCAGCAGACCGACTGTGAGAAGAACATTCAGGTAATGTTGCATGTTGGCCCTTGGGCCGATATAACGTATCTTGCATTTTTGCATTATGGTCATGTTCTCTCTGAAAGTTCTGTGATTTATACAATACAACGGTACACATTTCATGATGAACAAAATACATTTAAAAAATCACACCCGTGTGAAGTGAGGGGCGCTAATATATTAAAGTCTACCTCATGTTGATTAGATGATGTAAAACAAACAGTGCAAACATTAAACGCCATTAACAATAAAGAGACAATATGACGTAAATGGCACATTATGACTAAATTTTCCCTTCATTGTCAATGGTGTTTACAAAACAAACTGAACTAAAGACAAACATTAAACCTGTGTATAGTAGGGGCTGGCGCCCCTCAAAAGTAATCTAAGCATGTGGATCTCGGCATCCACTTAGGAATGGTGTGGCTTCAACGTGAATCTTGGAATTCATGTGGGCAGTCTAATTATGACATCAGTCACCTATGGCGTATAATTCTAAATTTGTTTCAGCCGATCAGAACCCCATTAATTTCCATGATAACATTTTGTTAAATATTTCAAAACATTTTAAACTTGAAGAAATTAGATACTTCTGTGGCCAGTAAGAGGATTTGTCAATTAACCCTTACATAAGTGAAAGCGCATGGAGAGAAAAAAAATTACTAATGTATTTTGAATACTTGAAAACACCTAAGAGAAAACTCAAAATAACCACTATTGTGTTCCAATCTCTGTAATTATTACTACAAAATGGTTACACCCTGAATAATGAACCAGATTAAATTCAGTTGTTCGATCCCTGGATGATGTCAGTGTCTAGGGTGAACCACATAAACTTGGTATAGCACAAGGTCAGATTTGTATGTATTTATCTTTTCTTTGTGTGAATATCTTTCACATTTTGTAAATTCATCTCAGATCCACTGTTCCACATTTGGGCAAGACAGTCATCAATAATATGACATCAGAGATCCACAGGGAAGATGAGCCGTTATTAAACCCTGACTTGTTTGTTGTTTTATCAAGAGAATCAATGATTAAATAAACAAGCATGCTTCATTTGTGTGGCTGCTCTGAGCAATTTGTATTTATGTATCAGTCCCACGGTGGAAGGCATCCAGCCTATTTTTCCTTTAGCCAGCCTTGAAAGCCTTGCTGCCTGCTGCATTATGGTCCGACCAGGAATAAAGCCTTGCTGCCTGCTGCATTATGGTCCGACCAGGAATAAAGCCTTGCTGCCTGCTGCATTATGGTCCGACCAGGAATAAAGCCTTGCTGCATTATGGTCCGACCAGGAATAAAGCCTTGCTGCCTGCTGCATTATGGTCCGACCAGGAATAAAGCCTTGCTGCATTATGGTCCGACCAGGAATAAAGCCTTGCTGCATTATGGTCCGACCAGGAATAAAGCCTTGCTGCATTATGGTCCGACCAGGAATAAAGCCTTGCTGCCTGCTGCATTATGGTCCGACCAGGAATAATTTAGTGAGCTCTGATCAGGAGGCTGTTCTGTTAAACCAGTGGTTTTTAACCTTTTTCATATCACGGCCCATTATTTATTCTGCATTTGAGCCACGGACCTAGCCTGGCTCCAGCCCTGAATCGCTACCATTAAAAAAATATGTCCTGGCGATATACGAAATTAATTAGTGTCAGGCTACCACGGACCACCATTTGATGAGATTTATCCTCTCAAAACTAAATAATATTTTGTTGTCGTTGCATGATTTGCACAATTGCACAATTCCATACTGAATTTATGTTGGTACCATAGGAGAGATATGGTACTTCTTGTAAATTAACTAACACAGATGTTTTACAATAATGTAGCTCTTGAGAGTGTAAAATGAAAAAAAAAATCTATTTAGTTTCATATAGATCTTTAACTCTCAAGAGTTAAAGATCTATATTTGGTTACCAACTCTCCATTTATCTGGGGACCACCTGAAACCTCCTCAAGGACCACTGGTGGTCCCCGGGCCACTGGTTGAAAACCACTGTTAAACCATTTGGTCGAAGATGCATAGGGATTTCAATAGACTAGTCCAGGCACCTGAAGGTTAGCCTCGGAAACAAATTGGCCAGCAGAGGGAGTCAGAGCATAGTAAGACGGCTGAGGCAAATGGGAACTATACTGCCATGGTGTCTGGCTGGACCTGTTGCAGGGTTATAAAAACTGTTTTTTTACTAACTGGTGCTACCTGTTTTCTTGTTTTGTTGTCTGTGTGTGTGTTGTGTCCTCTTCAGTGCGTCTCTTGCAATAAATCCTTCAAGAAGCTGTGGTCGCTACATGAGCACATTAAGATTGTGCACGGCTATGCTGAGAAGAAGTTCTCTTGTGAGATTTGTGAGAAGAAGTTCTACACAATGGCTCATGTCCGCAAGCACATGGTTGGTGAGTGGAGACTAGTTCTATCCTGCTGTGCTCAGTGGGCAGTGCACAGAGTTGTGGAAAACCTTCCACACCCCAATGGGACCATAAAGGGGCTCATAAGCCTAGTTCAGACCAAAGATATGTGAAGAGCCCAGCTGAAACGTGCAACCACTTGCAACAGAAATTGCAACATTATAAAACTGGACAGTCCGCATTGAAGGCGATTAGTTGAGACCGATTGCCGTTTACACAGCAACCTCTTGCACGTCATTCAATTCAATCTTTATTAGTGGACTCAGGTCCATATACAAGGTACAAAGGAATAGACAAAATAAACACGACAGGCAATAAAAAAAAACAAGGAAAACATGTAAAATAAATAGTACAAAACTTAACCCACAGGCCGAACATACAGGCATTTTAACCAATGCACCCTTAGTCTGGATGTATAGCCTGTCATGTCAGCCTACTGTACTTCCATTATGCACAAACTCGAGTCCAGTAGCTGACAGCACATCAGCTTTTCCTGTTCTATTTAGCTCTATTTCGGGCTATGGGATATTCAGTAAACAGCTGTCCCTCCCAAGTATGGGAACAAAAATGATCACGCATTTGTGAATCGTCTGACAATATTTCCCTATTTAAGATATTGTGTTTTTTCTTGTTGTGATGCCATTAGGGTGGGACAGATTTAGGAAAGGCATGCCTGAATGCCAGAATATGTATAACAGTTGTGAGAGCAACAGTTGTGATAATCATTATTTATGATGCGTTCTGAAACTTGTTGCATGTGTTTTGACAAGTGGAATCTAGGGTAAATCAGCCGCCCTGCAACGTGGTAATTCGGACCGCTGAAACTGTTCTGTCTCATCGTGAATCTCTGGTCTGAACTAGGAATTGGTGTGATATTATCATATGATGTGTGTGTATGTATGTATGTATATATAATAATAAACTTCATTAGACTATTTTATTCATATGGGTAAAATGTATCCAGTATGAGATTAAATGTAATGCTTTTGAGAATTAATCTTTATTTTCTTTAACCTCATTTGTTGGCTTTTGACAGAGCATAATGAAAGAATCAATAACTGTTTATACATCAATACATGCTTTTCTGTTTTTTGCAGTATTGTACTTTTATGCGTAATACTTTTCCCTATGCAACAATGCAATGCTAACGTTTGCCATCATACCTCACCAGCTAACGTTTATATTTCATCCGATGTCTTTTTATTTAAGTTTCTCATAAAGTAACTTTGAATCCATGTTTCTTTTAGTAACTTTAACTTTATCTTGTAATTTATTCCCCTGTCCCTAGAAATGGACAATAGTGCACATAGTTTGGAGATTGTGAAAGTCCTATCCAATTTTGGGCACTTCATTCCGCTCATGTCGGCATTATTATATTATTATTATTATTGTTAATATTAGTTTTATGCTTTTATTCATGGTAGTACAGTGACGGTGTAAAGAGACAGGAAACGTAGAGTAGGGGAGTGACATGCAGCAAATGCTCCAATGGGAATGGAAACGGGGACTAGCTAGACACTACTAGTGTGTCTTCATTAGGATAAATTGTCTGGGATTAGATACAGTTATGCTATATCCAGGACTCAATCTTTGTGTCTTTGTCCTCTCTCCTGTCAACCCCCACCCCCCTTCTCTCTAGCCCACACCAAGGACATGCCTTTCACATGTGAGACATGCGGCAAGTCCTTTAAACGCAGTATGTCGTTAAAGGTTCACTCACTCCAGCACTCTGGGGAAAAGCCCTTTCGTTGTGAGGTGAGAAACACAATGTATCTCTCTTTCTCTCCCTCTCACCGTCTCCCTCTTCCATGTTTTGCACAGCAGCTGTCAAAAGTATCTGAGTAGTTGCTGTATTAAAAGTTATTGACGTAGCAAGCCATTCAGTGCAGAGGACTTAAATCTGAGATGTCTAGATATAAAGCAATAACTATGCAGATTTCAGGCAACCTATCCATATAATAGTTGGGTCTTTTTATTTGACTAATACTCACACTCACGCATAATGCCTTTAATCCATTGAGACCTGGAACGCATCCATGTCACGTTAGCGTTTAACCACATTAACCATTAACCCATTTTGGGGCGGGAACCCCTTTTGGTGTTTTAAACATTGTTATAATTTAGCTATTGAAAAATAGCAGATCTACAAGCTCATAGCGCGCCACCGAGTGGCGCGCTATGAACTTGTAGGTCTGCTATTTTTGAAAAATCGTTAAAATGTGCCTCAAATCTTTCCGAAAATTGTCATGATTTAGAAAACTTTTTTTTTTAAATTTCGACGTCAGGCCTGAATGGGTTAATCCTGTTTAACTGGATTGATCGACTGAATGCAACTGTACAGTATGTTACCCACAGGCATGCCATGCCAACTTGTGAACCTGTTGACCCATTCTAGACGGGAACCGCTTTTGGTGTTTTAACTAAGCATTATGTTATACTTTAGCTATTGAAAAATAGCAGATCTACAAGCTCATAGCGCGCCACCGAGTGGCCCGCTATGAGCTTGTAGATCTGCTATTTTTGAAAAATCGTAAAAATGCGGCACAAATCTTTGAATATATATATTCTTTCAGAGCAAAAGTTTTTTCAGGCCTAAATGGGTTCTATGCGTTGATCTCAGTACTCATACATTGACTGGCAAATCTTTGCAGTCTATTTGTATGTGCATTTGTTTCAAAAGGAGATTCATGCTTGAAAATAGGCAGTAAGAGGAGACACTTGTACTGTGTGGTTTGTAACTGTTCCTAAAATATGTCTTTCGTATGTACAGTGTCCCTTGCATAATCTTCCATTGTACTGTTATGTATTCGTAGCAGATGTGTGCTCCGAAGTCTGTTCCCAAGTCAAACATTACTAGACCCTGAATACACATGGTGTACCAATTCAGTGGGACTTTGGATAAATTAAATGCACAATGTTTGCCATTGGACTCTAACCAGCCTGGGTTCTGGATGTGTTGTGACCATCAGGATGAATGTTTTCCAAGCCTGTTTTTTTTCCTGCTCATAATGGTTGATAAATATACTTGTCCAAATACTTCAGTTCTGCGGAAGCCTTTAACATAGAGGATGTTTAACCCACCCAAGGCCTTCACTTCATGTGGTTGAACCACATGAAGTGAGTACAGAACATGTGTGGCTGACTACTCCCTGATGTACGTTTCTGTGGTTGTACGTTGTATGTAAAGGATTCCACTGTAACTGATTGTATAGTCCTGCTGTCTTTTCTCAGTAGGTGTTCTCTAAGTAGTAATTAAAGTAATGTAAGGATAAAGTCCATTCTCAAATGAGCACCCGCCCAACCAGGCCACTGGAATGGAAGGTCAAAGCTAAACGGGTCTGGGTCTGCTTTTAAGATTCAAGATTTTTGTCCTGAGGACGAGATCTTCAAAGATAGTGAGGACGGACAAATTACCAAGTATGGCGCCAAATGTGGGGACAGAAACATTTGCATGTATGGTGCCAAATTTGAGGACGGAAAAATTACCATGTATGGTGCCTAAATTGGTGCTGCGCTGATTGCCTGAGCATTGCATAATGGGTGAATATTGTGTGCGCATCACCCGTTATGACAGAGCAAAGACGATAGAGGACAGAGCCCAGACCCTCCTTCACCTGGGTGAAATGTACTCACAAATGCATTCAACCAAATTCGCCGCATTCAGCAAAAGAAAGAAAAAAAGAATATTGACATATCCCCAAACGGGTATGGACTGGTTGTTATATAATATTGATATTTGAATGTGCCCTTGAGACTGTGTGTCCTTTAACATTTTAGTGTTATCTGGATCTCTTCTGTTCTAGAACTGTGACGAGCGGTTCCAGTACAAGTACCAGCTGCGCTCACACATGAGCATTCACATCGGACACAAGCAGTTCATGTGCCAGTGGTGTGGCAAAGACTTCAACATGAAGCAGTACTTTGACGAGCACATGAAAACACACACAGGTGAGCCACAAACTCACAAGGACAGACATTCACCTGGCAGCATTTAGGCTCTTTAGGAAGAGTTACGGATACCAATATTTAGCCAAACAATGTCACTCTCAGTCAGCAAGTCTCTGTGCACCCATCTAAAAAAGGAAAGAAAAAGGGCGTCCACTAGACGACTGCTGCAGTGGTAGTCGCACAGAGACTTCACCCAGTCCTTTTTTTATATAATGAAAGGGAGGTATCGCATCAAAGACGAGCCTCACATATATTGCGGCTTTTAATGACTACCCAGACACATGCTTTATTACATCCCTCAGGTTTTCTTTCCCCATGGCCCGTTCTATTTCCAAAGCTGAATTGAGCACGCTGCCTGCACCTCCTTCTGTGCGTTTTTCTAGCGTGGGTGGACCCTTCTATTTGAGAGGTGTAATTACTGTACCCTCTCCTCTCGCTGTTGCTACCGACCAATTTAGCCTTCAGCCATGGGGGACACACCCAAGTGATGCTCTGTAATAGGCATCACATATGCCCACATACACACGAACATGAACATAAACTCCCATAGTTCCTCTAGCTTTTCTGATCTTTTTCAATCTTTTTTGAGTTTTGTGAACACACACACACACACACAGAAGGCAGCCATACTGTATTAACTAGCACCTTTTTTATATTCCCTGTCCATTTGAAAGAGTTTCCCACCTAACACAGCCCAGTATAAGGCATTCGGAGAGCACATCAGAAGCCTGTAAGTGGGATGGTGGTGTGGGTGGTTGCAGGCACATTGAAGGACACCATAGAGGGAGGTTAATGGGAGTAGTTTTCCAGTGAGTGCCATTGCTCACTTTCACATCTCTTCTCCGAATATAAAAGACAGCGTTCCTGGAAGTGGGTGGGTTGATGGCAAAGATTTTTTTATTTATTTTTTTTGCAACTCATTAGCATTTTTAAGGGACAAACCTAAGGAGGAATGTTCATTTTGGGGGCCTATACAAACTTGCTGCTTTTCGGCTAAATTTGAACGTTCTGGATAGAAAATATGACATCCATGTGAAGTTCGTAGAACCAAAGGGATTTTTGTTCTGGAAGGGCAAGCAAGAATGGCCTCTTTCAAAACACAATCCATATGGTTCAGGACCTATGAATGGGTAAACTCAATGCACTTCATTGGGAGGGTATCAGCTGTCTTCAAGCACGTGTATCCAGTGACAGTCTGCAATTGTCTGCAGAGATACTTAAAAAAAGTAAATAAATACAGGTGGTTATTCAGAATCAGTTTTACTAATCACATCACAGGTAGCAATGAGGACGGAGGTAAGAGCAAAGGGAAAGAGATAGAAAACAAGCGATAGAAAACACGTTTAACAGTTACAGTATAGTATATGTGATGGCAGGTACATGATATTTTGAACATTTTCTATTAGAAACATTAGGCAGTGATTCAGGAGTCCAGAGTTGATGTTGGCTAGACCACACACTCACATTGCATAGAAACATCAGCATCATATGCAGGTGTGTCCTTGTTATTTAGAAACATAAGCATCATATGCAGGTGTGTGCATAATGTGATGCCTTAAGGATGGGTAAAGAAATAGCAGCAGCA
This sequence comes from Electrona antarctica, assembly GCF_951216825.1. Classification (NCBI taxonomy): domain Eukaryota; kingdom Metazoa; phylum Chordata; class Actinopteri; order Myctophiformes; family Myctophidae; genus Electrona; species Electrona antarctica. The sequence goes on from NC_136795.1 coordinate 33,498,761, forward strand.
GGTACAGTGTTACTTAATGTGCTGTTCCAAAGTGCAGTTTGTGCCGCATGGGGCGAAACAAGGTACAGAACAAAAACTACATATTTCACATGCCGGGCCTCAGCCGGCACGGACGGTTAGCTCAGCTGTCTGGGCACCTAGGCTTCCAAACCAGCCGGAGGGCGTGCCGCGGGTTCGACTCCCGAGCCCGACAGCCTTTGCCGCATGTCACTCCCCATCTCTCTCCCCCTTTCCTGTCTGACTACTGTTCCCTAGCAATAAAGGCATAAAAAGCCCCCAAAACAAATCTTTAAAAAAAAAAAAAAAACACCTCAGCCAGGCGGTGTTCATGGCTTGTTCAACAAGGTTATAAAAAAACGCACACATATTTCACATGGTTAAAAAACACCTCAGACAGGCAGTGTTCAACAAGAGTGGGTAGAAACCGTTATTGTGTGTTGAGGGATTTGATACTGTGGTATGGTCAGCCTCAATTATTGAGTCGACTCCGCTGGTCATCAAATTATTGTTTTATGTTTATATACTGTATATATATATATATATATATATATATATCTGCCGTTCCCCGATCTCCCTCTCATCTGTCTCATCTGTCTCCCTGCAGGTGAGAAGCCTTTCATTTGTGAGATCTGCGGGAAGAGCTTCACCAGCCGGCCCAACATGAAGCGCCATCGTCGGACCCACACAGGAGAGAAGCCGTACCCATGCGAGGTCTGTGGCCAGCGCTTCCGCTTCTCCAACATGCTCAAGGCCCACAAGGAGAAGTGCTTCCGGGTCACCAGCCCTGTGGTCTTACAGGCCAGCGGCCCTCCTGTGCCTCTCCGGGTCTTTGCCAACACCCTCTCCTCCTCATCCTCTGGCCCAGGCCCCTCGGCTGCGGCCGCCCCGGCTACCGCGTCGGCCCCACTGGGCCTCAGTCCACCAGGAGGGGCTGTGCCTCAGCGAGGCCCCATGGGACACTTCTCCCACCTGCACCACTCGCACCTACATCACGCGCACCTAGCCCACCTAGCCCACACACCTAGCCCAGCCCACCTCCCGAACACACAACAGCACGCCCCGCCTCACCACCACCTGTCCGTGCCCCCTGTATCCCACTTGCCCCCACCCCCCGCCCTTTTCAAGAGTGAGCCCCTCAACCACTGCGGGCACGAAGACGGCGGTTACATGCACCACATGCCCCCCTCTGACAAAGGCCCGGGAGCTCCCCAACACCACTGAACTATGTTCCAGGCCTACTAGCCCGCACACCGGACCACACCTCGTTCTTCTTACATACCTGGTCCTGCCAGTTTCTCTTAAATGATCACTTCAACCGTTTCAACTTTATCTTATGGTCCTCCTCAGTAATGCTCACTATAAAATCTCACATTTTCCATCTACTTGATCTGTGTCTCAAAGGAGGGCCGTGGACAGTTCAGAAACCTATCTACCAGTGACATTATCGTAAGTAGGCAAGTTTGGACATTTGAAAGAAGATTTCAAACTTTCTTTCCTCTTTATTTTTGAGGGGTGCTAGCCCCTCCTATGCCCAGCTTTGTGGGTCTGTGTGAACACAAACATTGTCTGATCACCCCATAGCGATGATTTGATTGGTTGAGCAAAGTACATATTGAAGAAAAAAAGTGAGGGCAGAAAAGTGAAGACGCCAAATTGTGAAGATTTGATTGGCTAAGCACAGAATGTGATGTATGATGATAAGAGCGCCCCTCACTTCAGTGTGATTTTTGTATTAATGCAGTTTGGAATCCCTGTCAGTGGTCAATGGTAGGAAGGTTTCTGAACTGTCCATAGCCCACCAATGAGATGCAGAGTAAGCAGACGGAAGCCCTGTCTTATAATGATTAAGATCTAGTTGAAAATGGGAGAAGTGCTTATTCAAACTGTACGGTCACTAGATTTGGAAGGCCCCCCTCAAACATGGCAAGGGACATTACATGCAAAGTAAACACACCTGGGTGCTTGTGAAAGACTAATATACCCTCGGTACACAATAGATAACTGAGAAGCCTACTTAGATACCACACTTAACTGACATATGAATTTTACAATTTTGAGAAACATTTTCATGAGAACATATTCTTAGGAAATCTGAATAGATGAATTTGTAGAATTCCTTTCGCAACAGATGGGAGCGTTTAACGTTGAGTTTTACCTTCTTCGCATTTGCGCCTGTGAGTAAGGTCATCAAAGACCTTAATCTTAGTATATCAGTATGACTAATGGTTGCAAGTCCAAGCATTTTGCTCAGTGTGTTATCCGTGTAAATTCCCACAGTTCTGGGCAATGAATGTCCTAACCGCTTCTAACAAGAACCTCTGTCTGTCTTTTGACATATAGGGGCTGCTATTCCTCAGATTGTCAACAGCAGTAGTACAAGATGCAGTGCTATAGGTCACATGGGTGGGGGGTAAATAGGACACCTGTTAGGTCCAGACAGAGTCTGGTACGGAGATTCATATGATTGTGTAATGGTGCTTTCCATTCCAATACTGCATAGAGTTCTTAACTTTGCTTTTCCATTCAAGGGTCACAGTGTAATTAATATAATTATAAGTGTATTGTGTCATAATACGGAAGTATAACATTGTTTAAAGTCTCCATTTTGAGGTAACCTCTGGACCGGACATATTTTATGAACAAAAGAATAGTGCCAGTGATCTTTAATTAGCCACAGGCACACACACAACCCTCACATTTACTCACCCAAGCCTCTCAAACCTCGGCTTTCAGTACTGTTGTTTTTAGATAACAGGTGACTCAAATACTGCCACTGTGAGGGGGTCGCACATATGGCCCCACTTGGATATCTCTTCTTTCACGGACAATTTGTGCTCCATCGTACAATGGTGTCTCATGCCGAAAGTAGCCTATCTAAAAGCTCAATGTTATTGCAGGCCAATGCCTGCAATAACATTTAAGATTTTCTAAGACCGTTACTCAAAACGGAGTAACTGTTGAACATCAACTCACAAAACCACAGGATAGTTGACAAATTAACAGATCCCTCAATGAGGTATTTAGCAGATGTGAACCCATGTGAAAGTACTCAAAGTACTCAACTGAATACTGAACACTACCAATATGACTCGTTGAACTTGTAGATCAGCAATTTTCGGCACGACTTTTGTACAACAAAGTATAAATTGTTCTCTCTCTCTCTCCTCTCTACCTTTCTTCCCTTGGCTGCTGTCCAAATGATACGGGTTTAAGGTCATTTGACATGATACAGTACACAGACTTGGGACCTTTACTCATCACAGTTCTTAACTGACTAATATGCATATTCTAATCAACCTATGTTCCACAGTTTGGTGTGGGGCTTTCTTTTTTATGTAATCCATGAGTTTGTTTGTTTTTTTATTTACTTACAGTATACTGTACACACCCATTGACAGTTCCTTACACACGGGCAAATGTGTCAAAACCTATTGAATGTTTCCTATCTGGAATGATGGCAGAGGCTCGATGCTGTTTATCGATGTTTTATAGAAATGATTCTCAGAAAATCTGCTCTTCGGTTTCATACTATTGAATGGTTCTCATCTCTAGTGTAGATATATACTGTGGTTACCACATATACATTCTCAGAGAATATGCTCTCCTCAGTTTCAAACTAATGAATGGTTCTCATCTCTAGTGTAGATATACTGTGGTTAGCACATCATAGGAAATGTTAGAGATTAAAAGGCAATTTGTATATTGTTTCTAATACACTTACATTTCTTGTATAGATAGCATACTCAAATCATCACAAGAAATTACATTTTATTAATGTACTGTCCCAATTGTGTGAATGTTATGTCTTCAAAATGAGAGGAAATGGTAGAAAAGGCTTCTTGAGTATTTGGAATGGTTTTAGTTGCTTGATGGGAGCGGCTGTTAAGAGATTTGTGTGTGTGTGTGTGTGTGTGTGTGTGTGTGTGTGTGTGTGTGTACGTGTGTGTGTGTGTGCGTGTGCGTATGTCGCCGTCTGTCTGGCTGACTCCCCGGTGCTCTGTGCGCTGCTTTTACACAACTTACCCCAATATTTGTGTATGTTTTAGGGATACCAGAAATGAAATGACCAATAGCATTAAATACAGCATGACCCATCTACTGCCTTGCTGGCATTTAGTCCTTTTAGAGTGGTTCAAACTTGATAAGCTGTATGTGTCCCTCCTGGTTTTTAGACCTGCAAGTATCCTGCCATTTCTGTGGATCTTAATACCACAGTGTTAGCTTATCAAAATGTCCCCTGTCCTGGTTCACTGCTGTGCTTAGGCCTCTTTTGCAGTATGGAACTTTGTCTCTATTTTTTTTTTTTTATATTCATTTGTGTATATCCTCTGCACTTTACTGCTGCGTAAGTGAGGCGCAGGGAAGGGAGGGACTGACAATGCATTGTGGAAGCAGAGAGTGATGTTTTTGGCTGCATTGGAGACAGCGGTGGTGGTGATTAATTTGGTGAGCGGATGTTTTTAGGCAATGGGAAAAGGAGGAGAATCAGATTGGAGGTGGATAGTGTGGAAGGGACCGCGGCAAACGAAGGACAATTCGTTTAGGTTGTGCATACAACCTATTTTGTTTTTTAAAAACAACATTGACCCTATTTTGGGAATGCATGTTTATAGATGAAAATCTTTGACTTTTAGGAGATTAGATCAGCTATTTTTGAATATTGTATAAAAAAAACAACGGCTGGCTTAAGTTAAGAAATGTACTTTCACTCGAATGTGGACATGCCCCCCATAGTCTGACGTCCTGCTTTGTGGTTTTACACTAGTCCCTCCCAGCTTCTTCTGAAATTCATAAGTAAAATCCTGGGTGCTAATTTAACTGACATTCAATTGAACTCCCACAGTTAAATCAATACTCAGGATATGAGTGTGCAGCCTTCCGTTTGTTGGAATTCTCTTCTGGAGTTTCCTCTTGTCTTGTGCTTGTCTTTGTTCCAATTGGCTGTATGATTCTCCTCCTCTTTTCTTTGTTGTATAGAATGCACTTTCTACTAAAAATCTTGGCTAGTTGAGAAAAAAATAACATTGTATATTCTTTAAAGATGTTTAAAAAAATCAATATACTTTTTCCCCTTTGTATTTTTAACCACTTAATGTAGCATTGCATATTTTATTATTGTGAGTATCTGGTACAAAAATGTGCAGCTTTATACTGTCCTGAGTTGTCCTTTTTTTGTATGTCTCTGGAGGTTGAGGAGAAGTGGAAATGTTGGGCCTTTTTTGATAATGTACATTTAACTGACTCTGCTAACTTTGAGAAGTAAAAACAAGTAGCCATGATTATCACACTTTGCGTTTTTTGACTTTTTGACTGAATGATAACGGTATTAGCGACTACATGAATGATAACGGTATTAGCCACTACATGCACATTCAAATCCGGGGTGTTAATTTTTCTCTGTTGGCCTAAATGAACATTGTGGAAGATGCTGTGTTGAAAGAGGGAGAATACTATAATATGTGTGTGTGTTATCATTATGACAGAATGTGTTAATTCTCTACCTTCCAACAACAAGCTCTCCCCAAAGGCGGCCACTGAATGATAACGGTATTAGCCACTACATGCACATTCAAATCCGGGGTGTTAATTTTTCTCTGTTGGCCTAAATGAACATTGTGGATGATGCTGTGTTGAAAGAGGGAGAATACTATAATATTGTGTGTTATCATTATGACAGAATGTGTTAATTCTCTACCTTCCAACAACAAGCTCTCCCCAAAGGCGGCCATTTCCAACTGTAATCCTAGCTGGCTGTTGTTTATATATTTAATTCTCTTAAAGCACCTCCAGACAGCACAGATTCCTTCACGATTTGGCGTTGAGACGGATTTCTTGTTAAGTGTTTCACTTGGTTTTTGGCCGTGACTTCTAGTCACTGGGTTTGTGTTTCTGTGATACATCCTCGAGCCATTTAGTTGACTTGGTGTAAATTTGACAAAGGAATAACTTGTTGTTGTCTCCATATTCAGAGTACAGCTGCTCTGACCTGTTTTCCTGTCTTCAGTTTTGGCTCCTGGAAACATTTTCCACAAGTTAAACAAGTTTTCTTTTTTCTTTCTGCCCAGGGTTGTTGTCCTTTATAACTAAACCACACCAGCTCAAGAGTCCCTGAGGATTGAACTTAATATTTTCATGCCTTATTTCCTTTCAAAGCTGCTGTGGCTATTTCATCAATTGAACTCTCATAGCCCTTGCGATATAAAACAACAAATTAGTTAACAGTACATTAACAGTATTGCGTTGCAAAACGGGGAATGGGTATCCTTTTCCTAAGCCTTCCCTTCCAAACGATCCTGTAAACTTAAAGTTAAATTCATTCTAGTTTATGCTGCCTCTAGATGATCAACTATGCTAACAAACATCACTCACTGGGGGTGTGTGAGATGATAATGTGAAATGATAATGTTGCACTTATGACAGCTTTTTGCCTCTGTTGAAAAAGGATGTAAATATCACAAGCCGGAGCTGACCTCACACTTGTAGTCGCCTATATAACGATTCATGTCACTCATTCACTTTAACTTTAATTCTGAAAGTGTGGAAACCTTCCAATTCAGTACATTTTCGTATATGTGCTATAAGCATAGACTACAAGGAAATGACCAATGTTCAACCCCTAGTATAATGTCTTTGACATGACATTATCCGTCATACGACGGTGTGGCACGACAAAAATAACCAATCTACAAGCTTGCATGCTTCATGCTCCGTCACACGACGGCATGAAGCAGACTTAATTTGATGCTGAGTGGGGGCAGAGAACACTGATTGGGAGAGAAAGTGTTGAGTGAGTCACCGCTGGTGAGTGGGTGGTCAGGTACTCGGGCAGGCTCTCTTCACACGCATGGAGGAGAGGAGATAATAACGCAGTCTGTACATATACATTCCCATTTGGCTTTCGAAAATAGTCCACCACCCCAGCTGTTAGTCATTAAACCATGCTGCGAGGAGGGAGGAGGTCGTGTATGCGAGCAGGCAGATAAGAAGATACATGCGACATGCATGCTTTGAACTGCACGTTTGGGAGCAATGTACATGAAGGGTCTTGTGTTCAATCAGTGTTCTGTAGGAACCTGTGTGTGTGTGTGTGTGTGTGTGTGTGTGTGTGTGTGTGTGTGTGTGTGTGTGTGTGTGTGTGTGTGTGTGTGTGTGTGTGTGTGTGTGTGTGTGTGTGTGTGTGTGTGTGTGTGTGTGTGTGTGTGTGTGTGTGTGTGTGTGTGTGTGTGTGTGTGTGTGTGTGTGTGTGTGTGTGTGTGTGTGTGTGTGTGTTCGTCTGGATTTGCAGGCAGAAAATGGTAACTACAAAAGTGTGAGCACTTTGAGAGCAGTTCTCTGTCAGGCCAGGTTTCCTACCCAGGGCTGTGTCAGTCGTGTGTGCAGCCACCAGGATACAATACAAGGAAGATGGATGGTTCATGCTGTGTTTGTGGTGGCCCCTGGGCAGAAGTGAAAGTGAAGGTCACTCAGCATGCTCTTCCAATTTGGGTACGATTGGATGGTGCCGTCATGACTCATGATATCGGCCTATGGTTGTTTTTTAAGAAATGGGTCATGCACACAAATTTGGGAAGGCAATTACAGGTAAACGGTATGGATTGTAAAAACCCTTTTTGATGGGCATTGTCACATCATTTGCAATTTTGTGGTTAATTTGGAGGAAAAGAAATTCTGCAACGGTCATATATTTACCATTTGTGCACCCTATGGGTGTCATCGAATTCACTTTTGGCTCTGCATTGTTTAGAGGCCCCTCAATGTGGGAATCAAATTTTGGGCAGATCAGACCATATTCATGATTTGTGGCATTCTTTACTTCATTTCTTTGAGGGGCACAAGACCAAAATGAGGGGCGACGATGGCCATGGAGTTCGTGGCCTCCATGAAATTCCTGCCCTGCTGGGATGTCACAGGCCGATTCATGTTGGACTGTGAAACTTTGCACGCACACTGCCTAGATGCCTCTGCCCCGGATCTTTCACTTCTCAGTCTGCATTTTATAGTGCCACCATTTAGGCCGATATTTTCAAACACATTTTTACAGCTGCCTGCAAGCTGGTCAAAGAATAGAATGGAAATGTACACAACAAGTTTGCCACCTAGTTAGATTTTGTCCAAACATCCTGCAAATTATTAAAGATTAGCATATCTATATATTTCGTGTCCCATCCTGATTGGATGAGATTGGCATCCAAAGTTAAAGGAGCATTCAGTGATTTGGGTGATTTGGAAAACCACCCAGTCCGCCCCGGTAACAAAATGTGCACATGCACGCTCTACAGTGGGGGGAAGTGCAACAGGCCAACAGCATGTGCACCAAGGCCCCCACTCGATCATGATTGGAGGAAGGCCCCTCTCATCCTGATTGGATGAAGGCTTTGCCACCCGCCACCAAAACTGAAACTAGGGTTTTTTTTTTACCCCAGGGGCTCACTGGGGACAGGGAGGAACTCCTTATATGGTCAGCACACTCTATAGTAGGGAGGATTATCCAGAAAAAACGAAAAAACAAGTGATATTTGAATTAAGTCAAATCACTGAATATACCTTTAACTGTTTAAGCATAATTTACTTAGGTTACTTTAGGAATACCAGGCTGAGCAGTTCCGCCGGCTGCGAGTTGATAAAAGGGCGACTTTGTTGGTATTCGCCCTGTTTGTGCCAGATTACATTATCTGCCATAGTGTGTTTTCAGCAAAACACTTTTTGCTGCTACTCCTACAGAGTTTGTGCAAAACTCACAAATTGGTACACATTCTATCTGGGGTTAAGTGATCAAGATGTACGAGTTTGATGTTTCAGATATCATTCCAAGTGCCTATACTATGATCAAAGTTTGCAGCCCCTGCCTAGGCAACCCGGCTTGGCGGAGACCGACTACACTTTTCTAGTTAGAGATTTGCATTTACAGAACAGTTGGAATGGCTGTTCCAGCCTGGCAGAGATCAAAAACTACATTTTCAAACATTTTCCCATAAAAATGAAATTACCATAGTGTAGGACAGGTTAACTAGCCTTAAGTCTTCCACAGTGTTTAACTTTAAACCAACATGTGCACCGCCCCAGGTAGAGTTGTATAAAACAGGCAGAGTGACACTAAATATTTGGAGGGCTTCTGTTACTGATTGCATTGCATCATGATAGTAGCCAGCTATAGCTCTGCTATAAGTTAGAGAAGTGAATCTTATAGTGAATTTCACTAGGGCTCTAGGCTACATACAGTATAGGCTGCCAAGTACAACCAACCTGTCTGTCTTTCGCTGCTGTAGGCAGCATAGCTCTACTCCAGCTCAGAGCCTTAAAATATATGGCTCTGCTCCAGCTGAAACCAGCTGAAGCCTCGGCTACTCAAATCGCTCCATCATTACAGCTCCTCCTCTTGTCTGTCGCCTACTCGCCTTACCCTGAGAGGGGACCATGGGAGGGGACCGCAGCGGTAACAAGACAACTCACCCCTTTTCCGTTTTCCTCCCGGAATTTTCCCCAGTGAGGGGTGGGAGAGGCTGGACGAATTTCTCTAACTATAAACATTCACGACAGCAGACAGCCTAAGTACAAATATATTTATGAAAAGCTACTAGGCCTACAGTGAAGTCTGTTCACAGAAGTTGTTGTAGGCTATGTGGGTATTAAAGTAGATAAGACGTGTCAAATGGAGTCTGTACGGCTGGAGATAAACGGACACATGACGTCGGTGGGAGAGCAGATTTTGTGTGTTTCTAGAGCAGATTTTGTGTGTTTCTCTAACTATAAACATTCACGACAGCAGACAGCCTAAGTACAAATATATTTATGAAAAGCTACTACAGTGAAGTCTGTTCACAGAAGTTGTTGTAGGCTATGTGGGTATTATCTGACGAGGTACCATTTGAGTGGGAAAAACCTTACATATACTAAATAATACTAAATTGTTTATAGGGTCAATATAAGTAAAATAATATAGCCTTTCCACAGGAGTATCTTTTTATATTTTTCCAAAAAGAATACAAACAGCCAATAGCATATTACAAAGTTATCCCCCTCACTGGGGAAAATTCCGGGAGGAAAAACGGGCAGGCACCGGGGTGAGTTGTCTCGTATTCACAGCAGCGCATTTAAGTGACAGCGCTTTTAGTTGAAGAATAGCGCACAGAATCACATACGGACCTCTAAGGATTTCATGGGCGGATTCGTGAGTCGTGACACATGTATACGTCAGAAGCTCCCGGTGTTTTGACGGGCCATAAAGTGCACAGAAAACGCTCGTTCTCCGGAGAATGACTGAGAGCAAGTAAAGGGATAGCAATAACCCCCGTGGGACATCGCTTACAGCACTGGTGAAGTTTTTCTCTCTCTCTATCTCTCTGTTTTCTCAGTTGCCTCAGAGCAGGCAGTATTATTATTACTAGTATTATTAGTATTATTGTTATTATTGGTCATGTATCATTTCATTACCAATAACAGGCTGGATTTTGTCAAGAAAAGCAGATGTTCAACATATTCAAAGGATGTTCAAGGGTCGAATGATGACAAAGTAGTCCACAGCATTTGGGTTTACTTTTTTAGTAGACCTATTTATTTATTTTTTCCTGTTTTTACCTTTTTTAGGTTTGCACTGACTGCAGCTCCAGTGTGTAATAGGACTCGGAGTCGGTCCTAGGGTGATGTGGAGGATCGTGGCATAGGCATACCAGGCAACATCCGTTGACACACTACGAGAAAATTGAGGTAATAATCTAATATATGGTTTATACAGAGTGCATTGCCTCCAACGGTGTCGCTTGTCGAAAATATGTGATTGAATGATTTATTGAATAGCCTACTTTATTAACAGTTTCCAAAAAAGCACAGTGGCACAGATTTATACAAAAGAATGCTAAAAAGCATAACCCAATATTAAAGGGTTGCTGGTTTGAAGATTAGGCTATTTTTTGGCAATTAAGTAAATTAACCTCATACATTTTTAAAGCTTGCCTTTTTTCCACTCCCACCCTCATTGATTTTAAAGGAATGAAGTTTGCTTATCCACTATCACAATTAAACAGCCCACCAATCACAACATTGCTCACAATTCTCATGGGTGTATTTAAAGAGATTGGTGCATATTCTATTGATTCCATTTCCATTTTCTCTCTCAAAAGACTGCTGGTGGCTGGCTGGCACTGATGGTGTGGTGGAAGTAGGCTACTAGGCTACTCAGATTGCTAGTACAAGTAAAAGTAGCAATGCCACAATGTAGAAATACTCTACTACAAGTAATCATAGTAGGCGGACTAATGCATTAATGTGTTAATTAATTTAACTTGTAGATTAGTCTATAATAATGCTTATTGCATCTGTTAATTTATGTTTTGTATTAATTTTAATCCGCAAAGTAACTATAGTAATTAAAGCTGTCAAATAATCGTAGTGGAGTAAATGTATAATGTTTGAATTGTGAGATGTAGTGGTATAAGTACAAAGTATTCTAAAAATTCAAATATTCAATAAAAGTGCATACAAGTGTACATAAGTAAATGTTCTTACTTTTGTGGTGGCTGGGGCTTCATTTGTCTGTTTCTAAGACTGTCTTTTTGTTATTTGATTTGTTCAAATTTCTATCATAATTGTAACAGTAATTTTGTCTGTTTTTCATCTCCAATCTTTTCCTATATTCTGTTTCTTTTCCCCCTTTCTATCTATTTGTACACTAATACACTTCCCAGAAAGCCACCTTGCTTGGTAGCCTCCACGTTATGAGCCTTGCCTTGTGTGGGATGCTGGACAGTTGTCAAGAGTTTTGATGCCTCTTGGCACCAGTAAGAGGTGTGACAGTAACAGTCAATCATGAGGGAGTCTTTCTTCAACTGCTGTTCTGTTCCATCAGGCGAGGAGGTGCCACTGCGATCCAGACGCACCGCAAACATGGCCTCCCATCATTCATCACAGATCCCCAATGACAAGCGCTTCCTCATCTTCTTTGACTTTGACGAGACCATCGTGGACGAGACCAGTGATGACGTGGTGGTGCAAGCCTCCCCAGGGCAGCACCTTCCCGCCTGGCTGAAGGACACCTACCAGCCTGGCCGCTACAATGAGTACATGCAGCGTGTGCTCGCCTACCTGGCAGAGCAAGGTGTGACCGAGAATGACATCCGCAACGTCATGGAGAAGATCCCCGCGACCCCTGGCATGTTGACCCTCTTCCAGTTCCTCCGCACACGCCCCCCGCAGGACTTTGAGATCGTGCTGGTGTCGGACGCCAACACATTCTTCATTGAGTCGTGGCTCCGCCGCGTGGGCGCCCGCCAGCTCTTTCACAGGATCTTCGCCAACCCGTCCACGTTCAACAAGGACGGACGCCTGGTCCTCCGTCCCTTCCACACCCACGGCTGCCTGCGGTGCCCGGAGAACATGTGCAAGCAGGTGATCGTCAGGGACTATGTCACCCGCAGGGCGCAGGAGCGTGGCCGCCCATACCAGAGGGTGTTCTATATGGGCGACGGCGCCAACGATTTCTGCCCCGCCCTCATCTTGGGGCCAAAGGATGTGGTGTTCCCACGGCGAGACTTCCCCATGCACCGCCACATCACCGAGATCCACGAGGCCGCGCCTGGGGAGTTCAAAGCCATCACGGTGCCGTGGGCCAGTGCAGAGGAGGTGGTGCAGCGGCTTAGGAAGCTGGTGGCAGAGTAGAAATAAACACACACACGCAAGCGGTCTCACACACATACACACACACACACACACACACACACACACACACACACACACACGCAAGCAATCTCACACACACACACACACACACACACACGCAAGCAATCTCACACACACACACACACACACACACACACACACACACACACACACACGCAAGCAATCTCACACACACGCAAGCAATCTCACACACACACACACACACACACACACACACACACACACACACACGTGGGCGGCAGTGGCTCAGAGGTAGAGTGGCTGGTAGAACAGCCGGATGGGAACCTGTTCGATCCCGGGCTCCCCCAGAGTTAGTGTGAAATGTCCTTGAGCAAGACTCTGAACATCTAATTGCTCCCGATGTGCAGGTTGCTGCCTTGCATGGTTTCCTCCGCCATCGGTGTATGAATGTGTGTGTGAATGGGTGAATGTAAACTATATAAAGAGCTTTGGATAAAAGCACTATATAAATGCACCATTTACCACACACACACACGCACACACACACACACACACACACACACACACACACACACACACACACACACACACACACACACACACATACACACACACACACACACACACACACACAGGATTGATAGGAGGAGGAAGAGGCAAGGGGCTAATATTAGGTACACTGACACTTCACACACACATTCCAAGATATAATCTCAGGATGTCAGCTCTGTGAACAAATATTAGTGTGTTTTCTCCTCGTCGTCCCTGACCTCCTGCATGTGCCTCAGGCCAGCATCTCACGTTTTGGTCCAGAGTTCGCTCCAGAGCTCAATAAAAACATGACCTCAGTGAATTATTACAAATATCCGTTGCTGTTAATGGAATATATAGAACCAATGTCATTCACAATGGGCAGTCTATTATATTAAATTATGTGGATAAATTATTAACTCTAACACAATTAATTATAGTGATTTTACGTGATTATATATCAGGGTTAACTTATATATCAGGGTTAACATGTAGTCTTTATTACCCTACCCTCATTGTTTTATTTATCAAGGTCTTAATGAGGCCAGTAACCTAACCCTTGTTAGTAATGCTTTAATTTGTTGACAAACAGCTTCTTTCTTATTCTGATGGATAATGACAATGAAAAACGAACACTACTATAGGTTTATTAAGAAATGAATTTCATTTTAATTGCACTTTTTATTCAAATTGAAAATTGGCAGTGCAAATTAGGGTAATACTGCCATCTGGTGGCCAAGTGACAGTTAACAGATTTATATAGGCATTTATCAGAGAGGTTATTATATAAGTAATATAACTTTATTTTTAGAACACATTTGTATGTTAATTATGTATGTTTGTCTGTTAATTGTTTATCGGTCTAGGTTGTGTATTTCCTTGTAGGTGCGTCCTACTAAAAATGTACTATCACCAGCAGGAATAAAGCCATCAACTGAAAACAAATGTCTGTGTGAATTCATTATCAAACGTTATCATTATTGCTGATACAGTATGGGCAAAAATGATAAGTATCAGTGATACTAATAATAAAACATATCTAAAACATGTATAATATACTGCCTTACTGTAAGCCTAAACCTGCCAATCAATGCAGTCCACATTCCCTGAACCATCAAATTAATTTCCCTACTGTCAAAAGTAACATTGTACAGTAAAGGCTCACATTTACACAAGAAAAGGTTTGATTGACGATTGGTGTAGTCGTGACACCGTCTTGCGATGGAGCAGCATAGTGGGTGTGGTTTTCTGGAACCACTGAAAAATCAGCCATTCATTTTTCCCATAAAGGAATACAAGAATATATAAATTATTTTTAGCCAATATAGAATCCAGCCACTATAGGTAGAATACTATATCCTACATTTAATAAATACCCTTTGTTTAGTGGTTTTGATTTTTCTTTCTTCACATGCAGAATCAAAGGTGTTATGGTCTAGCCTGGCTAATAAGCCAGACTAATATCACACAACACTGTCGCGGTATATCAAATCCGCTGGTAGGCAACTTTTTTTTGCCAACGGCTGATTCGGTCTGGTTTATTAACCAGGCTAGTTATGGTCATGATTAACCAGGATCCTGGATTAATTGATATAAATATTTTTGTAAATCTCTATGGGAAAAATGAATGGTCGATTTTTCAGAAAGTCCAAACCACGCCTTGGCAAAGATTCTGTAATACTAACCACCCTCCAGTAGCCACAGAGACCGCATGCGTTTTACACTCTTTTACATTAAAGGGTAAGACCACTTTTGTTGAGGTTTGGGTTGTGTAGTTACCTTGCCATGATGTAACTCCAAATGTGGACAAGAAATAAAAAATAATTGCTCCAGCGATTAGAAATTGATAATTCAAAATATGCTCCTCATTGACTTACATTGTACACTAAAACGGCTCTCAAAGTCACTCTTTTAGTACGTAAACAAACACAAACAAAGTTGATTCAGACAATATAGAGCATCACCAAAACTCATGTGGTTTTATTTTTTCATAAAAATGTTAACTTCCTGTTGATTTTACTATTTGAAGAACTGGATCCGGATCCACGGATCCAGTCCGGGGTTTCTTCCTAATAAAATGGACAAATCAACAGGAAGTTAACGTTTTTATGAAAAGATAAAACCACATGAGTTTTGGTGATGCTCTATATTGTCTGAATCAACTTTGTTTGTGTTTGTTTACGTACTAAAAGAGTGACTTTGAGAGCCGTTTTAGTGTACAATGTAAGTCAATGAGGAGCATATTTTGAATTATCAATTTCTAATCGCTGGAGCAATTATTTTGTATTTCTTGTCCACATTTGGAGTTACATCATGGCAAGGTAACTACACAACCCAAACCTCAACAAAAGTGGTCTTACCCTTTAACACAGTTTTATGGGGGGGGGGGGGGGGGGGGTTTTATTGATAATGTCCTTATTGATAGGACAGTAGACTGACAGGAAATGGGGAGAGAGATAGGGAGTGACACGCAGCAAAGGTCATCAGGGATTCGGGATCAGGATTCGAACCCGCGACTCGCTGTGAGGCTGACAGCCTATAGGGTGCCTGGACCACCACGCCGTGGGCCCCAGCCTCAACATACATTATTATTTACACATTTTATTAATTATTCTGGGGCGTAGGCCTATATAGCTCCATTCCATGATTATTGCGACTGTAGGTCGCATTTACTATGAAAACCTGAATCTCCCGTCAGTTAGTCCCCCACGCCTCCATTTATGGTCACGCCTCGTGACATCACGCCTCCATATAATGGTCACACCTCGTGACATCACGCCTCCATATAGTTACGCCTTGTGACATAACGCTTTGTGACATGTCACGCCACCATATATGGCCCTCAGCATATATGAAGATCACGACACTGACCTTCACGACACTGACCTCATCTAACCCTGGGTATACATGGAGAAGACAGGATCATCACCTAGATCTGCAGCCGGCCAGCAACTTTACATCTGACCTCAAACCTCAAACCAGTCAGTCAGTGTGCAATGTCAAATTTAATTGTCACACCACATGTAAATAATACAATTTCCAACTTACAGTATACATACCGGTAACAACTTTTTTTATTCTTCTTCTTTTGAAATATGTGCTGGTCATTACTCATAGCAATAACCCACCTATCTCGCAGTCTCCCTCCCCAGTCAGTGTTCAGAGTTTGAATGTTTGTAGAATTATATGCAGGACGTCATTTAGGTACAGATGTGAGGAGACTTAATTGAATTGACTACATACTACATACTAAGAAAAAATATTTCTCTCACACTTATGCCATGATGTGGGTGTCAGTGCAGTGATCACCATCCCCATGTGTCAATGTTGGCACCCATACCATACCTAAGGTTGCCTACCTCTGGCCTGAGCTGAGCTATAGGAAAGGGTGAAATTAAGCTGCCTGGATAAAGTATTTACACATAAAAATATATATATATATAGTTATGTGCTTTCTTCAACCTTGAACGATTTTGTGTTTGATTTTATGTCAGAATAGCCTCGGAAACCCAGACGTTTCGTCAGTGATCTCTAGCATAGTGCACATGCCAACGCAGTAGGGGGCGATAATGGACTATGACATCCGACGTTAACCGTTGCGAAATAAAATTTAAATCAAGAAGAAAACACCGGAAGTGTTGTTCACACGCATGGCGGCGGGGAAATTGTTCAGTGTTATTTAAACAAATAAATACCTAACTAACTTACTTCTATCTCCACATTTGGCTAACTATTTTTGCAAAAGTACAGGAGGTGAGTGTATTTTTCACATTAATTGTCTTGTGATCAAATATTCTGATCTGACTGTAATGTTCATGTTGAGTTAACAACAACGCAACCTGAACGTCGCCGTGAAGGCTCATTCATTTGAGAAGCAGCTTGAGGAGGAACCAATGTGTTTATTTTGTACACAGTTGATATAGTTCACGCAACACACGTGGTCCATTTGAACCGCAATCGCCGGAAAACTGTAAAGTGTCAAATTAAATGTTGGCTGCGCTAATTAATCTCTTAAAATGCTATAAGACTTACATAGCATATAGCATAGCATTGTGTGTGTGTGTGTGTGTGTGTGTGTGTGTGTGTGTGTGTGTGTGATTGATTGATTGGAAATTGTATTAGTATACAGTAGTTATAGTTTGTGGAATTGGTACAGTTCAACGAAAGTGCAGGTAAATACAAAATCTGCTACGAGGATAAAACCAGAACAAGCACTAAGACTTGTTTACATCAGGGGCTTCCATTTTCAATCCTGTGTGTGTGTGTGTGTGTGTGAATACTTTATTAACAGTTTGCAAAAAGGTACAGTGTTACGATTATAAAAATGGTGCTAAAAGGGTAACACAAAAAGCCCTGAGGGCTAGTTGTGTGTGTGTGTGTGTGTGTGTGTGTGTGTGTGTGTGTGTGTGTGTGTGTGTGTGTGTGTGTGTGTGTGTGTGTGTGTGTGTGTGTGCACTGCTTTGTTGCACACTTACCAGACAGTCCGCCCAACATTAATTCCCACAATAATAGACCATGATGTAACTTTCCCCCCATCCTTTCAGCTCTCTACAAGATGGAGACTGATCTGTATGATGAGTTTGGAAACTACATTGGTCCAGAGTTGGACTCTGATGATGACGACGATCTTGAGGCTGAAGACAGAGATGTTGACGAGGTATTCTTCAAATAATAATACTGTGTACATCGTAGGACTGGGTATTGCCAACAACCTCACGATCGATACGCATCACGATAGAGGCCACGATACTATATGTATGTATCCCGATATGCGTTGTCCTACTAAATTTACTTTTGCAAAGTCCTAGACCAGAGGTTCCCAACCACTGGTACTAGTACCACTAGTGGTGCTTGAGCCCCTCTGGTGGTGCGCAGAGGAGTCGCCCAAAAAAAGGAGGACAAAAGACAAAAGTGGAATGAAATATTTATATTACTACAGGTTCTTCTGACCAAGCAATTGGTTGAAATAGGCTAGCCAGCCATGCTGAAATGGGCATGACGGCACACCTAGCGGTGCTCCATCAGGGCTGGAGCACGTGACATCATCAGGGATGAAGATCAATATTAAGCCCATATATGGAGATCCCTGAAGTCATCAATATTGGCCAGCAACTCTACATCTGACCTTAAACCTCAAACCCGCTGACCTCTTCTGACATTCCATATGTTGATCCTTCCCCATCCATCCTTCCTCTTCGATGTCTCCCTTTTGACTGATACGTGTCCATTCAAACTCTAGACAGGCCTGCCCCAAAGTTATTAGTGAAAACTAGAGTTCTCAACAGGCCCGAAAATTAAGATCTTACCCCCCCATGGCAAAGCACCAGCACTCGCCCAGCAGTCTGCTGTCACCCAGGTGGATATGTTGATCTGATCGGCATGCAGTTGTGATTATTACATTCTAAAGTCCATATTGTCTGTTGAACAGAGTTAAAGACAAGGGCTGGGTCGCCTCTACGTCATGCACCTCGACATGCCGTCTCTCTCTCGCGCTCTCTCTCTCATGCTCCTCGACGTGCTGTTTCTCTCACTCTCAGTTTACGCAAATAATTGTTACACTGTCTGACATTTGTGTCTTTCGTTCTCCGTGTTGAGGCTGATGACGATGATGACGACGAACCTGCCGATGCTGATGATGATGTGCCAGGAATGGAGGTGGTCCTGCACGAGGATAAGAAATATTATCCCACGGCAGAAGAAGTGTATGGGCCGGAGGTGGAAACAATCGTTCAAGAGGAAGATACCCAACCCCTCACAGGTGAACCACTAAAACCAAGTCTAGCAAAGTGAAGCACGGAACAGTGATATGATAGTGATATAGTACTTTATTGTCAGTTTGCACTGAAATTTGTCTTGCGACCCAGCAGCCTTGTATGCAACACATATACACACATTTGACATAACAGTAACACAGGACAAAAAAGAAAATACAATTACATACATAGAAACATAAGGGCAATGTCCACAGCTCAGTCTAGTCCTGGCCAAAATCCTGATTAAAGGTACATTCAGTGATTTCACTTAATTCAACTATCACTTATTTTTTCTTATTTTTTGGATAATCCTCCCTACTATAAAGTGTGCTGACCATATAAGGAGTTCCTCCCTGTCCCCAGTGAGCCCCTGGGGTCAAAAAACCCTAGTTTCCGTTTGGGCTTTGGGTGGCAAAGCTTTCATCCAATCAGGATGAGAGGTGCCTTCCTCCAATCATGATCGAGTGTGGCTGGCATTGGTGCGCGTGCTGTTGGTCTGTTGTACTTCCCCCACTGTAGAGCGTGTGCATGTGCACATCTTGTTACCGGGTGGACCGGGTTTTTTCCCAAATCACCCAAATCACTGAATGCTCCTTTAAGCCTCAAAGTCAACTGATGGACAAATGACCTTCAGTCTGACCTTATTGTATGCTGGAACACCATATCTCCTTCCTGTCCTTCCTATACTCTCCATACAAAACATGGCTAATATTAGAGGTGATATTCCTTGCTAACCTTAGGATGCTGTTATCATACGTGGATGTATAGAGCCTCTGAAGTGGTTGTCCAACAATCTTTGAACAAATGTTTAGTTGTTGCAGCAGTTGTGGTCTTTAAGGCTGCATCCATACCAGGTGGTGCTACAGTACTGAAGAACACTCATAATAACAGAAGTGAAAAACAAAAGAATCCTTCTACTTAAACGGCGAAGGAAATAGATTCTTTGCTTTGTTTTCTTACACACCGATCATTCAATCGTAACATGGTGGTAATAACACATTACATTCATACAGATTAATACAGACACATAAATAGTAATATCTCATAGTCGGTGCATGTTGATCAATGAGACTTACCACCATGTCTGTTTCCTGTTAGTTTTATTGGTTAGCCCTGAATTTAATTGCACATCCTTTAGGATTTTAACCATTCCGGTTCATTAGTACTACTAATGGTTCGATTATTATGTTCCAAATAGACCTTTAGAGGTCTGTAACGCCGAGTCATAAAGGTCTGTAACTCTAAGAGTTACGGGTCCATTTGGTTCCATTTATAATACGCTCATAGAGGTATGGTGGTCCTTGAAATGACAGTTTGAAAACCACTGATATTGTAATTGTATAGCAGACGTGAAGTCCACATACCAGCTGTGATAGAAGGTTCCGTAAACGGCTCCAAATGTGATGGAACCGATTCCGCATTCCGGTTCTGCAATGTTGGATCCGGTTCCGGATCCCAACCCTAATGACAGAGGTATTGTATTGTATTGTGGTGTAGACGCTGACACGTTTCTTTGTTTTAGAGCCCATTATCAAACCTGTGAAGAATAAGCAGTTCACCTTGATGGAACAGGAACTCCCTGCCACTGTTTATGACATGGAGTAAGTAATGCAATATGTCCAAAGACCCATGAGATCATGCAGAATGGCATTCAGTAATTTTACAATTACAGCATTGCTTATATGTTGCATGATTATCTGTTCATAGTCTGCTTCCTTCTCTTCTGCTCCCTCTTTTAGATTCCTGGCAGATCTGATGGACAGTCCAGAGCTGATACGTAACATCACTCTGTGTGGACACCTCCATCATGGGAAGGTTAGAGTCCAGTGATTCACTACCCTTTTTTAATGTTTAGGACAGTTTGATAAACATAATGTAATGGCCATTTGAACTGAATTGTTTAACACTGCTGTAAGTTACACTGCTGTAGTGCTCCATATGGGTGCAATTTAGGTTTTTTTTGTGTAATCGCCGCGGTGACTAATAAATAATCTTTCTATTTTAGGAATATATGCCTAATTCATGTATTTCTTCCATTCAGACATGTTTCGTGGACTGCCTGATTGAGCAAACCCACCCAGAAATTCGGAAGAGAGATGATGTGGATGTGAGTACTGACTCAACCACATCTCCATCCCCTGCTTCAGTTTATTTCACATTGATTTCCTGTTATGTCCCACTGACATTTAAGCATGTGGGACAATGGTTGTTCAACGCTTTTCTTAATCACTGTAGAAGTGTAGATGTTGTTTTGACTGATTTTTGTCTAATTTTTCAGCTCCGGTATACAGATATTCTCTTCACAGAACAAGAGGTTAGTAGCTTTCCCACTGATAATTACTGTGAAGCAATTGTCTGACTCCCAGCACACCCATGTAAACCAAGTCATTTATTTTGATGGAAAAGTACTGTTGTTGCTTGATTGGTTGACATCTTTATTGACAAAAATGCATATAAATGCTAAATATATTTGTACATACTGTCAAAAGAAAAATAACATGATACAGCTTGAGAGCTTATTTCCATTTTGGTCCACTGCATAGATATGACTATTGACTATACAACTTAAAACAGCTTTAGTGTTGTTCTTTTGGAGGATTCGATTCTTAACAGACCCATTATATTGATTCTTACATGATGTCTTTCCATAGAGGGGGGTTGGTATCAAAAGTACCCCCGTTACAATGGTGCTGCCTGACTCTAGAGGGAAATCTTACCTGTTCAACATCATGGATACACCAGGTGCTGTATGCTGGTCTGAGCTTTAGTTGGATTATGTGAATGTTGAATTTTGGGTGTCCTTGACATGAAAAAGTTTGCACACCAATGTATAGCAACATATGTTTTTCAGAAAACTGTTAGGATTTATAAGGCATGTTGTGCGCATTCATCTAATTTTAAACTTGCATTTGCAGGCCATGTGAACTTTTCAGATGAGGTCACGTCTGGAATCCGAATCTCAGATGGCATCGTTCTCTTCATTGACGCAGCAGAAGGGGTGAGTCCTGTTTTTCCACCTTTCTTACATGCTTACATTTCCGTGTTTCTGCCTTCTGCTGTTTTTGCCATAACTGCATTCGCAAATAACCCATGTGTATTTCTGTTTTGTCAAGGTGATGCTGAACACAGAGCGGTTGATCAAACATGCGGTTCAGGAGCGGTTGGCCATCACCATCTGCATCAACAAGGTCGACCGGCTCATTGTGGAACTGAAACTGCCCCCCACAGATGCATATTATAAACTACGGCACATTGTGGATGAGGTCAATGGCCTGCTCAGGTAATGACTGCAAACAAACCCCTGCGTAAAAGTCAAGTTGCAAATGAATGGCACTTGTTCAAATGCTGAAGGAAGATTGACAAAAGCCTGTGTGGTCGAAACTTTGATAATTAAACAAATGTATTTGAATTGCTTTTAACTGAATTACTCGAGTTATCTTTGGGCCATATTTTTGAATGGCAAGCCATGTACTGTAATTCTATTTGAGCGGCATGCCTCGACTGCACAGATTAATGCAACTATGAGACCGTAACCTGTATATTTATGTACATTTATTTCTAGACATTTCAGTCCACCATCCTAATAAGACTACTTTAATACTGTAAATTCTGTATTGTATTGTTTGTGGGTTATGGCTAATGTACATTTTTAATTGTATTGTTTGTGTGTTATGACAAGACAAGTGAGTAACCATCAAATCCAGGTCCTTGTGCAAACCTGCTCAGCTACAAAATTGTGATTCCTATTTGGTTTCCTCTCAGTACTTACTCTACAGATGAGAACTTGGTGGTGTCTCCTCTTCTGGGGAATGTTTGCTTCGCCAGCTCCCAGTACAGCATTTGCTTCACTCTGGGCTCCTTCGCAAAGATTTACTCTGACACCTATGGTGAGAGAACTAATTTCCTCCACACATACAAACTCGCATAAACTTGGTACAGTCCACCCCATCTTCTGCATTAGGAACTTAGTGTTATGGACATTTGCAGCAGTTTTAATCAATGAAAATGAGTATGGTCTAAAATAAAATTCTCTGGTTTTGTAGGTGACATAATGTACAACGAGTTTGCCAAGAGACTCTGGGGAGACATTTACTTTAACCCCAAGACGTGAGTTGCTGGTTCTGAGTTTACCAACAGAATTTTCTGATCTGACTGCCTGGCATTAAAGTCATCGTCTCTTCATCAATCCACGTTTTCTTTTGTCATCATTAATACTTTCTACATCCCTGTTTAGGCGCAAGTTCACTAAGAAAGCCCCAAACAGTAACTCCCAGCGCAGCTTTGTGGAATTTGTTCTGGAACCCCTCTACAAGATCCTCTCCCAGGTTGCATAATATCATTGCATGCATGCTAATATGCTCAGGTGTCACAGATTTCTATGACACCTAGAAGTAGGTTAGAATTCACAACCTCAATGACTCAACCTTCCTTTGTCCTGTTTTGCGTGCAGGTGGTGGGCGATGTGGACACATCTCTCCCCAGGGTTCTGGATGAACTGGGCATTCACCTAACCAAAGAGGAGCTGAAGCTCAACATTAGACCCCTACTGCGGCTCGTATGTAAACGCTTCTTTGGAGAGTTCACCGGTAATGTCTTATCAATTAACATTGATCTTGACCTTTATTTGTCTGTTCTATTCCCTCTGCTTATTCTCCCTGAAGCATCGCACCGGGATGCTATCAGAAAGGAAAAAACTATCATCTTGTCAGTATGTAGCTATTTAGCAATCTCAATTAGTTGTAGGAAGAGCTAAAGTAAAGCACATCTCTGGCCAAAGTTTCTGGCTTGTTTTTGAGCTGTGCCTCAAACTATGTCCGTCTGTCCCCATGTATGTATGTCCAAATTAGTACGGCAATAGTGTTAGTTGACCATCAAGTGTCATGTTGAGCAGCCTAACACACACAGACCCATTGACCACTGCAGTGCACACACACACACACACAGCACCGCTCAGTTCAGATGGGTCGGATTTTTAGCTAGCACCTAGCTATCGCCACTACTGACATTTATACTTAATTGCTATTGTCAACCAGTAGGTAAATAAAACATTAATGGTGCATTTATATAAGGCTTTTCATAGATTGTGCATATATATTCACCCATTGACACACACACATTCACATGCACACACCAATGGCAGAGGAAACCATGCAAGGCACCAACCTGCACATCAGGAGCAATTAGGGGTTCAGCGTCTTGCTCAAGGACACTTCAACACTAACTCTGGGGCGGCCCAGGATGGAACTGGGAACCTCACGGTTTTCCCATCCGGACGTTCTACCGGATGTAGAAGGTCATACCCAACACCCAGGTTGAAAAATGTATTAATCGAAGAGTACAGAGACAATCTGCAATCATGTAGATGTGCTAGATACGCTGTCACCGTGGTTCTCAACCTGTGGGTCGGGACCTCCTGGGGGGTCTCCACATGATTTTAGGGGCCTCTCCAGATGACAGTATAGTGACAATTAACCTTTCTAATACCTAAAATGAAAAAATATCATTACTGCTTCAAAAGTAATCAAACTATACTATAAATCTGTTCTAACATTGGCCAAATTGTCAAATAATGAGGCAATGATAGCTGATCTACAAGCTCACAATGCCTTGTGTTGCAAGGCGTTGTGAGCTTGCAGATCAGTTTTTTTTAACTATCTGTGGAACCGAGTCAAACCAATTGTAATGCCTACAATACAAAGTGCTTGTCAGGATTGGGGTCCCCAGTTCAAATGTGATTATTTTGGGGGCTTACGGCCTACAAAGGTTGAGAACCACTGCTCTACCATACAATCATAATGACTTACTCAACACATCCCAGATTTGTGGTTTTGTAATCTTGTGGTTTTGTAAATGTGACAAAACGTGAACCAAATGTGAACCAGAGCTTGAAACTCTGCCCCGCAGGCTTCGTGGACATGTGTATTCAGCACATTCCTTCACCTCAAGAGGGTGCCAAGACCAAGATAGAGCACAGCTACGCAGGAGGCTTGGATTCAGACCTGGGGGAGGCCATGGCAGAATGTGACCCTGATGTGAGTGTGATGGAGTGGAGACAAGAGCCTCCGGTTTATAAGTCTGATACACCAGCTAGATGCTAATGGGTAGAATCAGTTCCTAGTGGAATTCGATAGCTTAATCCAGAAATTTTAAGCCAGCAGGCGACTTTAATTGTTTTTTTATGAACGAACAGCTGAAAAGGCAAATATGCGGCAATGAACAACATTGATTGCAGTGTCCTGAGCTCCATTTAATTCCTCTGTCTGTTACTCCTGAGTGTCACAGGTTTCCTGTGACTTAGATCTCCCTGTACCAAATGTTTTTTTCTTTTTCCTCCTCTGCTCTTCATGTGCGTCACCGCCTCCCCACCAGGGCCCTCTGATGTGTCACACCACTAAGATGTATAGCACGGAGGACGGGGTCCAGTTTCATGCCTTTGGCCGGGTTCTGAGTGGGACCATCCAGGCAGGTCAACCTGTCAAGGTGCTGGGAGAGAACTACACCCTGGAAGATGAGGAGGATTCCCAGATCTGCACGTTGGGGCGCCTCTGGATCAACGTGGCCAGGTACAGTACATCCATCAAGTCGTGCGTCTTTAAAGGATCATTCAGTGATTTGGGTGATTTGGAAAACCACCCAGTCCGCCCCGGTAACAAAATGTGCACATGCACGCTCTACAGTGGGGGGAAGTGCAACAGGCCAACAGCATGTGCACCAAGGCCCGCCCCCACTCGATCATGATTGGAGGAAGTCCCCTCTCATCCTGATTGGATGAAGGTTTTGCCACCCGCCACCAAAACTGAAACTAGGGTTTTTTGACCCCAGGGGCTCACTGGGGACAGGGAGGATTTCCTTATATGGTCAGCACACTCTATAGTAGGGAGGATTATCCAGAAATAATGATATTTGAATTAAGTCAAATCACTGAATATACCTTTAAAGTTGATGTTCGCAATGGCCAAGTGATGCTTGTTTTGCTATTCTCTTTCTGTGCTTTATTTGAGATACTGTACATCATGGTGGATATATATAACACTGTATCTACCGACCTAATATGTTGTTTATCTATCTATATGTTCTTTATTCACTCTTCAGATACCAAATTGAAGTAAACAGAGTGCCTGCTGGTAACTGGGTTCTCATTGAGGGCTGTGACCAGCCCATTGTAAAGACGGCCACCATCACAGAACCCAGAGGGAATGACGATGTAAGACAAAGTTACCGTTATGTTCTTTTAACATGCCTTCAACCCATCCCACTAGTAGAGCTATGTCTCAGTGTGTGAAAATGTTTTTTCTTTTTTTTGTCGTTGTTATAGGCCCAGATCTTCAGGCCGCTCAAGTTCAACACAGCGTCGGTCATCAAGATTGCTGTGGAGCCTGTTAACCCATCAGAATTACCCAAGATGTTGGATGGATTGAGAAAGGTCAACAAGAGCTACCCTTCTCTCACCACCAAGGTAAAAACGGACTCGCTGTGTTTTCCGGCAGTCGGGTGGCAGTGGCACATGGGTAGAGTACCTACCTGTCCTCCGTTGCGGAGTCTAGGGGTTTGAATCCACTGTGGTGAATCCAACTTGGCTGAGGTTTTATGATAACACAGTTGGATAGAGGAGGGACTCTGAGCTCAACAGAAGGAGCAAGACAGAGGCGCTATGTCCTCCCAGCTGGGGCTCCACAAAAACGGTTAAATTGGGTGAAAAAAAGAGAAAAGTGTACTACATTAAAATGATACATTTTAAAGTGCAGATTGACTTGAAAAGCTGAATAGTCCCTCCCTGGATAAAATATTGATTCAAACATCCCTGACTTTTTAACCCGACAGCCACCGTTGTTATTCAAGTAAGTTCTGTAATGTTGTATTGACTATGTAAAAATGTGTGTGTGTTTTTCAGGTGGAGGAATCGGGAGAACACGTGATCTTAGGTACAGGAGAACTGTACCTGGACTGTGTCATGCATGACCTGCGTAAGATGTACTCTGAGATCGACATCAAGGTCTGTTTTCTAACTGCAATCTGACTTACAGTACATTCTAGTCCTTTTGGTAGTACTTTACAGTAGGTCTTTTAACGTTTAACTAATGGAAAAGCATACATGCAGGTACAAAATGTACCATCAAAACACATGAAAAATACTCAAACAATTATAAAAATGCAAGACATTTGTGCTACAGTAGCACAATAAAATATATGCCACTAGTTCCACTCATGTGGTGTTTTTTATGTAGCTGAGCACTCACAGCCAAGAAGGCAATAACAGACAGCTCACCTGTAGTGCTGTCATGATTATAACATTTGACTTGAAGATTAATTGGTGCTCAAATAATTGAGATTAACGATTTAATTGCGTCGTTGAATATTGGAACATTACAAATGAATTACCTTTCTACCTGGCTTTTAGGCTCTGTCAATAAGGAGCACAGGGCGGATATGACAAATAACTGGCATCATTTAATAACTTTGTACTTGTAATTTAGTACACACATTATTTTGTACATCCCTGTAAGCGTATCGGCAATCAAACCTTTTCAGGTAAAATTGTGGAATATATTTGTCAGATATATTTTAAATACTGTAATGTCAATCTTTGCCCCCGCAGGTCGCCGACCCTGTTGTGACTTTCTGTGAGACGGTAGTGGAAACGTCATCACTAAAGTGCTTCGCCGAAACGCCGAACAAGAAGTGAGGGTCAAACATGAGAGAAAAACAGTCATTTACTACAGCGTTGGTCTCTTTTTGAGATTGAATTTCACATTTCAGACGTAATACTTTGTGGTAGACATGTATTTGTCACAGTCATTGCTTCCCTCTGGTGTCGTCTCTCACCATCCCACAGTGATTGAACATGCCTTTCATTTGATTGACAGGAATAAGATTACAATGATTGCAGAGCCCTTGGAGAAAGGTCTTGCAGAGGACATAGAGAATGAAGTGGTGCAGATAACATGGAACAGGTAGGTTTGCACGGAAACAAAAACGCCTAGGTTTTACTGTGTATTTTAAGTGTAGGAACAGTGAAAATGTATGTTCTTTATCTTATTTTTAACATTTAAGACTTGGTGCTGCTGACCAATTCAGTCTCTGTGGTGAGCCTAGACTGAACTAGTCAGACACACACATACACACACTTGTTTGCACTATATATCACTTAACAGCAGCATTACGGCATTGAAATATGACTGCTACTGGATTGTCTTTTTGTCACCTTTATTTAATTTGTTTGCAACGAAACTTAAAGCAAACCATCATTTTGATCATTTAAATTATTACTGTCATTGCATTCAGTACATGTTCTATAAATACAAACTATAATAGACGGGTGGTATTAAATCATGCAATTAATACTAGCCTTTAAAATGCCCTATTTCGTGTAGGAATATGTGTGTGAATGCATATGTCTCCAGGACGGTGGCCTTCATCTGTGATGCCATCTGGACCTGGCCTTGCCAACATGGTGGGGTGGTGCCAGCCAGAACCACCGACAACCTTAACACATCATTAAACTTGCTCCTTCCTTCCTTTTTCCCATTAACCCCCCTGCCCCTCTTTTAGTAAAACTCCACAACGTTTCATCTCCCGCAACGTTCTAACCTCATTATGCAACCAGTCAGTCACACTCTTTTTCTTTTTGTCCCCTCATGGCAGGAAGAAGCTGGGAGAGTTTTTCCAGACCAAGTATGACTGGGATCTGCTGGCCGCCAGGTCCATCTGGGCCTTTGGACCAGACACCACGGGGCCCAACATCCTTGTCGACGACACCCTGCCTTCTGAGGTGAGACAATGGATGGGCTAGGTGGACTAGTGATAACGGCTTACAGGCTATATACTTGGTTGACCGGACTCCGCCAAGGGTCTGTACTAGGCGTCCCTTTATATAAAACATTTCCCTCTATGCTAAATATCTTCACCGGAATTAGGAGATCTACAAGCTCACAATACTTGTTCCTCACTGGCCCTCTGTCTGAAGGACTGGCTACATCAGTGGTGGATTGATGCGAGAGACATCACACTGTAGACTATACTGTTTCAATGTCCCCCCCTTACAGACTCACTGATTTAGACACGCCTTCACATGAAGTCTGTGTCAAATCGTTAAGTCTGAGGGTTCTGGCAGAGGGTTTATGAACCCTTCCCATAAGTCTGCATCGATGCAGACTTTGCCATTTGTCCAAGGAAATTACCCACAATTCACAGCATTACGGGGCTACTAGGGGAATCCTTAAAATGTCAGTCATTAAGTGTGAAATTTGGTCATGCAGCTCGTTTAGAATGTCAACAAACTTCTTCAAACTCCTTCTCATAGAGAGGGAATGTGGGAGATATATTTAGTCAAAATGATGGATAAAAGATACGAAATGAGCAAAGAATATGGAAATAAAATGTTAATTGAATAATAATATACAAATCGAATAATCACAGCCTTTTAAACAGTTACTGTAAATAAGGATGGTAATATTTTTAAAAGTCATGAATGAAGGACTACTCTTCAAAGTGCTGTCCTAATCCTTTTATACCATTTGGAACCCTTGCAGCCTCTCACACTCAAGCACTTACCAGGTGATGTCACTTGTCTATTCAGGCTTTAAGGCTTTAAGGGGGACATTAAAACTGGGCCTTAGTTAAACCGAGTCTCTACATTACATAATCTTTTGCGAAATAACTGATTCACAAGCTCACACCATGTGGTAGATCTGCTATTTCCACCGAACGTTTGCCCCAGAATAGAGCCACTAGTCTTCATGTGATTAAACTGTGCCCTCTTGTCTCCACTCTAGACCAGTTTGTACCTACAGTAGGTGGTGTGTGTATATCTTTTCTACGTCCGAGCATAGACATGGTAACGCCCCCCCTGCCTCTGATTGGCCTGCCGACACTGCCGGCCTTACCAGAGTTTCCTCCGAGGTGGAAGATACATGCTGGATAGTCTGCCGTGAGGTTATTCTGTGGAAATAAATAAATAATACAAGTACGATATATAAGAGAATGACAGCTTGGCACGCGCGACAGTAACTTTTATTTTTGTAGAAGAGGCAAACTAATATTGTTTATGCCGTTGGCCTGTTTATTTGTATACATGTGTAAACTTGAAACATTATTGTACTGTAAAAAGGTCTAAAAAGTATTAGTACAGTATTAGTTTACTATAATTAGATTAATACCTTGATCTTTATTTTTTTTAGTATAATAGTATTAGTTTACTATAATTAGATTAATACACGATAATCAACACTTTATTTAATCAAAGCAAACGGCACAAACAATATTAGTTTGCCTCTTCTACAAAAATTAAAGTTACAAGTTACTGTCACGTGTTGCCATTCTCTTGTACTCGTATTATTTCCCACCACGGAGTGCAACTCGGAGGACAGGCAAGACGGGCAGTGTCGGTAGGCCAATCGGAGGCAGGCGGGGCGTTACCATGTCTATGCTCGGACGTAGAATATATATACGCGTGGGAGGTATATATTTGCAACTGTTAACACTACTGTATGAAGGCCATGCTACAGAAAGAGAAAGAAATGGCATGGAGCCAAATATAGGAGCCACATTTGATTATTTAATTGACGAAATGTCGCTCTAAAGTGTACCGCATGCATTTAAAGCAAACATGATGCCCAAAGATACTGTATATCTTATACTGACATTGGGAAAAACTGTACATCATCTCTGAGGTCACTATAATATCGTCGCTGTCAGTCAGAAACCTTATATCTCCATAATTAAACAATGTTTTGTTTTGTTTTTTCTTTTGGTAAATTAATGCCCTACTTTATCATACTACAGTGTCACAAAGTAGCAAAGATAGCCTCGCTATAGCCAAGCGATGCTTGAGCTTGTAGATCTGGTATTCTTTTGCTATTTTTGAAACATTTGGACAGTGGAAGTGCATGGGTACGTTTTATAAATAAATATTGAACCAATGAAAAGTATTAACTAGAGCGTGTGACTACATAATTGCCCGGGATCAATTGGAACACAGGTTCTTTTTTTTTCTTTTCCTGTAAAGTAACACTAAAATAATAGTAACTGTGAAAATAATTATGTGAAATGAATCACTCAATATTTTGTGTATGAAATTGAGTGAAATGTATAACTGGCATGTAAACCTGGACTAACAGAACACCAATAGAACAATCCTCTGTTCGGCAGCTGAAACCACGGTTCTATAAATCCTCTATGTACGTTTATCCTCTGTAGGTGGACAAAGCACTGCTGGGCTCAGTCAAAGACAGCATCGTTCAGGGCTTCCAATGGGGAACAAGAGAAGGGCCTCTGTGTGATGAGCGTAAGTTTTCACATCTTCCACTAAATGACACACACACAGCGA
This sequence comes from Electrona antarctica, assembly GCF_951216825.1. Taxonomy (NCBI): domain Eukaryota; kingdom Metazoa; phylum Chordata; class Actinopteri; order Myctophiformes; family Myctophidae; genus Electrona; species Electrona antarctica. The sequence continues at coordinate 33,530,003 of NC_136795.1, forward strand.
TGCTAGCTCGTACAAACGTCTACAGTTTTAATACAGGGAAATTACTTTTTTGTGCTGTGTTGAATCCTGACCTAGTACAAGTTAAGTTTCACGTGATGGGGAAATAAATCTCTTGACTGTAGAAGCAAAATCTAGGGGTATAATTGCCAACCTTCAAACAAGAATGTCATATTGGAGAGACAGAGTCAACTGTGGCACGGGCTGTGAGAGAGAAATATGAGATATCCATTGAGTGTAGTTATTGGCCATGTGCAACATTTTACTGCCCTCAATCTAGAGGCCAACTGGTATTTGTGTGTATTGGATGTTTCTGCTGCTACCCCAATTTCCTATTTGGTATAACATTAGCATTAAATCCACTATAATATATTGATGGGTCGTATAAAATGGCCCGGAAATGTAGTGGAAATTAAACTTCCAGGATATTTTATTGTTATTCATTTCAAAGAGTGGGAGGCCAAATCTGTTCTGATGGTTGGAAAGAAATGATGCAGGAAGTTCCTTCGGTCATTTTATATCACAGTGACAATATTACATTTTTGTTTCACTGTTTATCAGGAACCATGCACAAATAAAGGCCTATTCATAGTCTGGATTTTCGGTGGTGAGGTGACCACCGTTCCGGTGGTGAGCTGACCACCGGAGCTGAAATAACGTTAAGCGGTCGGTGGTGAGTAAAAACAGATAGAAGGGCTGGAGCGTTGGCGGTGGTTTGCTCTTCACCGCGGCTCGTGACGTCATGTTGTAGTTCGGTGGTCACCCCACCACCGAAAATCCAGACTATGTATGAGCCTTAAGAAAGATCGCATCCAAGTTATCTAAAAGCATCTGCCGTCCCTGGGCAGGGGGTAATAAACGCATAACAAATTACAATACAGTATAATACAGTTCCATTGATATTTGAAAACAATAAAAACCAGTAGTTCTCATGAGAAAAAGCAATTCATGGTTTGTGCATGATTGTGTGCTATAAGAATATATGGGGGGGGGGGGGTTCCTTTCAATACCACACAGCTCTAACTCTTCATGCTTTCCTTAGCCATCAGGAATGTCAAGTTTAAGATCCTAGATGCCGTCATTGCTCAGGAGCCCCTCCACAGGGGAGGAGGTCAAGTCATCCCTACAGCCAGGAGAGTGGTGTACTCTGCTTTCCTCATGGTGAGCTCATTCCCCACAGCTCTAATTCTTCATCTCTCCTCATCTCGGCCCTCTCGCTCTCTCTCTCCGTTCTCTGACTCCCCCTTTCATCACTACTTTCTCTAATGTCCCATTACCTTGATTACACTGCTGGATACTGGCAGCAGGGACGTGCCTTTATCTTAAACCATTCAGGTCTGACGTCGAAATTAAAAAAAAAAAAGTTTTCTAAATCATGACAATTTTCGGAAAGATTTGAGGCACATTTTAACGATTTTTCAAAAATAGCAGACCTACAAGTTCATAGCGCGCCACTCGGTGGCGCGCTATGAGCTTGTAGATCTGCTATTTTTCAATAGCTAAATTATAACAATGTTTAAAACACCAAAAGGGGTTCCCGCCCCAAAATGGGTTAATGGTTAATGTGGTTAAACACTAACGTGACATGGATGCGTTCCAGGTCTCAATGGATTAATTGCAGCGATTTTTGGCTCCTTTCCTTCTCTCACTTTGCTGCTTCAGAATCCACACCTGCCGTTGTCAAAAGATCTTTTGCTTTCAGTTGATGTGGAGTAGCTACACTGTCGCGCCAGCTTCGCTCCACTCTCCCTAATGTGTGCTCCTTTTGTGTTCCAGGCGACACCAAGACTAATGGAGCCTTATTACTTTGTGGAGGTGCAGGCTCCCGCTGATTGTGTGTCAGCTGTCTACACAGTGCTGGCCCGAAGAAGGTTCGTCTAGGGTCGTTTATTTTCTTAATTTGACGTGCCACCTCAGACAAACCTCTTTATAAATTGAGATTACAACACAATGTAAAGCCAGATTTATACTTGGTTGCGTGCCGGTGTCAACACTGATACCCACAATACCCAGGAGTAGATCTACAAGCTCCCAACGTGTTGTTCTGTGACAAGGTGTGAGCTTGTAGATCGGCTAAGTATTAAGGCAAGAAGCTTAATGTTCAAGTTAAACCTGATGTCTTTGTAGTCCTGACTTTGACATGTTGTATTTCTCTGTTGTGTAACAGAGGTCATGTGACCCAGGATGCACCCATCCCTGGCTCACCTCTGTACACCATCAAGGCCTTCATCCCAGCTATCGACTCCTTTGGCTTCGAGACTGACCTCCGCACACACACACAAGGACAGGCCTTTGCCCTGTCAGTCTTCCACCACTGGCAGGTAAGATAAGGGGCTGTCATGATCATGACATTTTACTGTACGATTAATTGACAGAAATAATTGCGATTTACGAAACAGTTATGATGTACTGTAATTGTGTTTTTGGCATTGAATCTTGGAGCATACGAGTAGGAATTTCATTTCTGTTTGACTTTTAGGCTTAAACATTTAACTGGGCAGATATGACATACTTGTTGTCATATGTTGTACTATGGTCAAAAGAGGCCATGTGTGTTTTAAGTACCAGGTCTTATCACTTAACTTAAGACCTGGAGGTGTGGCCAATGCTGTTTGGCCAGTCAAAACAGCCAAATAGCATTGGCCACGCCTCCAGGTCTTAAGTTACAATTTACAATTTAGGCATTTAGCAGACGCTCTTAATCCAGACTCCCAGAGCGACTTACATTAGGCAAGAACAAAAGAACAAAAGTTAAGACCTGGTACGTAAGACACGCAAAATAGAGCCCCATGTGTTTAATCATTTTAACTTTAAAAAATAGCCGTAGATCGGCTACTTCCGCTGTTCAGATTAATTTATACATATGAATGGGAAATATTGCTTTTTATGCAACAGCAACGATACACACACGGCATGCCATGTGTGTCCTCTTTGTGTCGATCATACTCCTATTGTTCTGTCATTTGCGGAGAATTGGTGGTGGCAGCAGAGTGACCTATCAAGTGCTCATGCCTGCCACTCCGGCTCAATTCCATTAGATGCTGAACAGGAGTTTGTTGTTAATCCATTGAGACCTGGAACGCATCCATGTCACGTTAGCGTTTAACCACATTAACCATTAACCCATTTTGGGGCGGGAACCCCTTTTGGTGTTTTAAACATTGTTATAATTTAGCTATTGAAAAATAGCAGATCTACAAGCTCATAGCGCGCCACCGAGTGGCGCGCTATGAACTTGTAGGTCTGCTATTTTTGAAAAATCGTTAAAATGTGCCTCAAATCTTTCCGAAAATTGTCATGATTTAGAAAACTTTTTTTTTTAATTTCGACGTCAGGCCTGAATGGGTTAACTCAGCAGGTTTCATGTCCTTTGTGGTTGTATCTGCTTTGTATGTGGAAATGAATTAGCTGTGCTCAGAGGAACCACTCTACATATAAGCGACAGGGCACAGAGTATTGTATTGGGCCATGTGACCACTAGATGTCTTTCTTGAGCAAAAAAGCACTGGACAAGAATTCAGAGACATCGGATAAAACAAGTTTGTGGCACTGAGTTCCATTTTTCTTTTTTTGCTGTTGTAAGCAATATGACGTCAACCAGCCTAAAACTCCCACCTCATCTACTATAGTTGGCCAGTATATGAAAAGTGACATTGAGGAGTATTGCTGAGTTGCAAGCCCTCTAGATCCATTAACAATAAAATACTGTGACACCTAGCAGACGAAGCCTTTTAGTCAGATGTTTATGCTCAACTGAGATTACTAGAGTGTGTTGTCTGTTTTGCAAACGGAAGCTCTGACCCCCAATCATAAAAACCTTCTTGGATACTGGATCTGGCCAGATTCAGTGTCTTTATTGAAGATGTCACAACTCTGCATCTAGGACCTCTTTCATGTTTCATACTGCATTGGCATAAAAGCTGTGAAGTTGCTGTGAAACTGCTGTTTTTGTTCAAAGTGTTTTGTGGCCATGATCCATCTGTCTCTATTTAATCTTTCCCTGAGGTCCTCCAGTGCCACTCAGAGGGTCGCCCATAGGAAGTGTATGAAGCCCTATGCCAGGGTTCCCCAATTAATTTTCCTCAAGGGTCCGCACGCACGAGGTCGAGGTCTTGCCCTGAAAATGAATTTTCAGGGCAAGACCCCATTTGAAAAGGATGCCCAGTTTGACATGCATAGGCTACTGACCCCCATGTAATGCCATTTATATCTGGGACCCCCTTTATTTTTGAAATTCTTCCAGGGGCCACAATGGGGCGCTCCGCAGGGCCCGCAGGCCGCCTATTGGGAACCCTGCCCTATGCTCTTTTCAGAGGACACTGTTAGAGATCCAACATTTCAACCAATCGTCCCTTGACTCCCTTCCTGGATCTGTGACAAATGAGGGATGACAGGTTGGGATGCCAGGGTGTGAACTAGTCATAAAGATGATGGATTTAAGTAATGATTTAAAAAGCCCATTGTTAAATCTCCATATGGTGACGTATTAATAAATAGTGTTAGTCACATGGCTGAATGAGTGGGTCATTTCTTGCGTTGCTTTCCCATCATGATGATGGCCATGCTCCTGACTCGGTAACAACACTACAGACTTGCGAATGAATCACACATCTGATCTGAAGCCGGGAAGTGTCCTCTTGGTCATTTTGAGAATCAGGTTTGATGTTGTATTGTCAGCATTTTCCTTAACCACTCCAACCTTGGCATCCTTAGTTTGGCACAGACACAGAGATGGCTCCCTTGACTCAAATACACCAGAGTAAGGCCAAGTGTGGACAAGGACGGACAAATGCACACCGCACAGATGAACAGTCTGGTGAAACGTAGGAGGACACTAGGCAGGAGGCAAACCATAGTCCTAGAGATCTCTCAGTGCCTGCTATCCCCCAAGAACACACAAGGCAGAGAGAGCTTCCTGTTAGTTCTGGCAGGAGAGAAAGGACAGTGGGAGGGTCCGCAGGGGGGTGCCCTGGGCGCGGCGGTCGCTGGGGTGTGGCCAGCGCTGGTTTGGGTGTGGACTTGTCTATAGCTGGAAGCCTGGAGGAGAGGGGCAGTGACTTGGCCAATCACTGCTGACCCACCAACTGGAGAGTAGTGGTTGAGGGTTGAAACACTCTAAGAAGGTTGGAGACCACCTGATGACCTCTCTTCCAGGCCAAGGCTTCCATTAGAAATAGATTATATTCGCATCTTTGATGTATTTACAAACTTGGCATAGTGATTATAGACGAAAATAATAAATTCTAGCAATTTCAACAATTGAACAGTACAGTACAGTACACTTCGAACAATTCGATAATTGTTCAGAAATGGCTCGAATTTAAGCTCTTGACGCAGCACAACACGTGAATAATTCAGACTTTTTTTGGTTAAGTGGTTGCTGGCTAGATGTGAGTAGGATGATTGATTTCTTCTAATATGTCAATCCCTTGTTCCTCCTCTTTCCTTGTAGATTGTCCCTGGTGACCCCCTGGATAAAAGCATTGTGATCAGGCCGCTGGAGCCCCAGCCGGCCCCCCACCTGGCTAGAGAGTTCATGATCAAAACCCGAAGGCGCAAGGTGATCCTTCTAGCTTTTGGCTTTTATCTCTGCACCATACATTTTTCTTTTAGAGTTAAATGTTTTTAATGTGATGATTTTTATATGGCTGAATACCTCTTTTTGCCACCCCACAGGGTCTGAGCGAAGATGTGAGTATCAGCAAGTTCTTCGATGATCCTATGTTGTTGGAGCTGGCCAAACAAGACGTGGTGCTCAACTACCCCATGTAAGACACCTTGGAGACTGAATCTGACGCCCGCTGGTGCAGCGTTCATCACAGCCCATTAATACCACGATGAAAACGTGCCGGCGTCCCCTTGGTTCCAGAGCAGCAATGTCTCTGTTATTTTATCCCTTTTTATTTTGTGGAGAGTTGGCAGAATCAGAATAGCATAGTGGAAGGTCTTCTTTCCTCTGGGTTTCCTACTTGCAACAGTTCTCATTCTGAACCAGATTTGGACTTAATTAATATTCTGTTATCTCTTTGTATGATAATTAGAAAACCTACCAGTGGTAAAAAAAAAAAGAAAATACAAAAAAGGGGAAGAAAAAAAAGTATACATCCCCCTTTGTTTCAGTACAATTATTTTTGACCTGTCCTTGAGTCCAGTTTATTGAGAGCGGTCGCTCTACTTTAATGGCTAAGAATGAATGCACACCGTCAAAGTTACCAGCTTTGATTGAAGTCCATAGCGTCTCATCTTTTCTCTATTATGTCTCATCATTGGTTGCGTCTCATTTTTTTTAATATACATGTATAAAAGGATAAACAATGTTTTTGTAGAATGAGAATGTGGAATGCTGTTTTTTAAACGGAACATGTCACTCATCTGGTGTGTCTGAATAAAAAAAGGTCATCTTTGTCAAGTTGTTTTTAGTCCTTTTTTACGAGGACAATGACATTGGAAGCCATTATACAGTTGAGAGATGGATGTTGGTGTGCTTGTGGAGATGGACAGCAGAGAGTTGTGGATACGGCATTCACTGTCTGGAAGGTAATTCTATTTACATGGGTGGGGCACGCTGCCATGTTGGAGCTTTGGCTGTCAGTGTGAGTGATTGGCATATCTGCTTGGTACACTGTGGGTTGTGACTGATGGACGGCCTGTGAGATGGGTAGAGGCAACAGCTAGGAAGCTAAGTCTGGGGTCACACTCACAATAGCCCGCTTAAAAGAGAAAGGAGGGGTGGCTGTTTAGAATAAAATAAAATGTCGAATTAGGGAACTGGATTGTGAAATTTAAGCCTAATGTATACTTTATCCTCTGACAGAGTCCATGTTTTATGTTGGAAATTGGTTATTTCCGGCAAGCAACACCATTGATTGAATTCATTCAGCTTTACAACACTGAATGAACTGAACAGTGAGGCGAGGAGATTGTTTTCAGGTCTCCCATGTGTAGATTGTGTACCTTATGAAGGCATCTGTCCTGACCCGTTGTGATTAACCCATTCAGGCCTGACGTCGAAATTTAAAAAAAAAAGTTTTCTAAATCATGACAATTTTCGGAAAGATTTGAGGCACATTTTAACAATTTTTCAAAAATAGCAGACCTACAAGTTCATAGCGCGCCACTCGGTGGCGCGCTATGAGCTTGTAGATCTGCTATTTTTCAATAGCTAAATTATAACAATGTTTAAAACACCAAAAGGGGTTCCCGCCCCAAAATGGGTTAATGGTTAATGTGGTTAAACGCTAACGTGACATGGATGCGTTCCAGGTCTCAATGGATTAATTCTCCCCTGTGTGTTCAGTAATATCAGACAGCATGGTCCCCCGGTCACCCCTCCTCCACTGCGAGGTGAGCTGTGATCATGCGTGGCTGCAAGGCGGTTGGCAGCGGTTCTCGCCAGTCTGAACACAAGTCCCCCAGAGCAGTCACGGCAATCTGTGGAGCCTGTGCTAAATATAGAGAAGGATGCCACTCTGCCGTAGTTAAGGCATGTTAGGACCACCCTCCTGCCACCCAGGTTTTGTCCTTCATCAAGTGCTCTGGCCTCTGCCACCTTTGTTCCCCCCATCTTTCTGCCTTTTCATCTTAAGATGGTCCCTCCTTCCTTCTTTTGTATCAGCCTGTCAATATGTACCTGCACGCCTCTCTGGATCTGTAACTCTCGCATGTTTTCTGATTTATATGCAACCCCAAAAAGGGGTTGATGCATATATGGTCATACTTCAACAGTGGCCATGAAACCATCTTGTAGGAATAATGAAGGAAATGAAGCTGGCAATGTTTGTACTGGTAGGTTGTACATGACCTGAGCTTGAATGATGAGATCAATAATGAGACCTCTCCTTATTCTATGAGTACTGATGCATACAAACTAGTACTGCAAAATCCCAATTGAACCAATTGAATTGTAGGAATTCAACAACTTGAACCCTAGAGTCCCTATTCTGGGACAAATATTTGCCAATGTATATGTGCCGATGTTATGGGCTTGTGTAGAGTGAAAAGAGTAGGGTGACCTAGTATAGAGTCCTGGGGGACTCCTCCAACTAAGGGTTTAAGTGTTAAGTCAACCATTACCACTCTTTTAACAGTGATATGTTGCCTGTCCTTCAGACAGATGCCAGCACCGTCTGCCAGGTCAGTGACAAGTTTGGGTCTGGCAAGGTCAGTACAGTGAGCGAAACACCATGACTGGGTGACTGTACCCTCTTACGGCACCTGAGAGACACAGCCCTGAGCTCTTAATCACAGAGATCACATGGATTAAAATTCTCAGTCCTCACAACTGATTTCATTGGATTCCATAGAAGCCAGTCGCGCACTGAACACGTCGATGACATGAGTGTTTGAAGTTGTCAAACTAATAATAGAATACACGCTCAGAAGCAACTTCCATGAAATGTGAATGGCCTAGGTCTAGATATTTCATAAAACCAAGTTCCAAGCCTCTATCTGTTATTTCTTCAACTGGTCGGCTGTATCATGTAACAGCAGCATGCGACGTGTGCATCTACTACAGTATGCGGGTGCAGTACTTAGTTTAGACAGTTTTTGGTTTAGACTAGTCATTGGTTAGACCAGTCATTAGTCCTACAACTACAACCTATCTCAAACCCTCATCCTAAACCTAACCTCCCACGGGACAGCACACCTAAACCTAACCTTAACCCATGTCTAACCAATGACTAGTCTAAACCAAGTATGCACCCCACAGTATGCATGTGCCTCTGAGGAGAACCCTCTAGAATGATGACATCTAAACATCATCTTACACATACTGTTTTTTTTTTCAGGAAACGGAGCACAATTGTGTGGGGTGGGGTGGAGGAGGGGCTGCTTTCACACTGTCTCACAAATCACAGATTATGGGACAAAAGTGGTTCAGTCATGGTTCAGTTTTATTTTTGCTTTATTCTATGAGATCAGAGGTTTCAGAGGTCAATCCATTCCAGAGAATGAACTGGAGGTTCACCATCGGAGGTCGTGTGGCACGGGCGCTTGCAGAATGCAGACTACGTTTGAGGGAAGGGTAGTGAGGAATTTGTGAGCAATCCTGTTAGAACAACCTTCAAACTGAGAAGACCAGCTTTTTCAATTTGCCAATGATCCATGTGTTCCCTCACGCCTCCAAGCTTAAAAGCAGATTGAGAGCATACACAGGCCCTCACACACAGTGGTCTGACTGAGCTGGGTTGCAAATGCTAAGCACCTGGGAAGTGGATAGCATCTTTCCAGTACAGTATGTTCCAGACAGAAGGCTCAATTATATTTTGGTACTTGGTAGACAGCACTATTGAAAGGACAATGTGGTCCTTTCCTAATCTTTACCCTATAGTTTGCAGCCTGGTGAAATCTGTCATCCTGTGTTATGGGTCGTCATATGTGACACTTTGATGGGGAGCCTGCCATCGTGGGGATACTAAGTGTTGAGCAGAGCTTAAAAACCTGATTTAATTTTCCTTTATTTTGACACTATTGTTGTGTCACTTCACTTTCCATCTAGCAGATTGAGCTCATCAAAGTTGCATAGCCTATCCAATCTTTCCCGGGGGCGAGTGAAAAACAATCTGTCTCGACTCTTCTTTGGGCGTCCTAACAAACCAGACAAGCGAGAGACCCTAGTACACAAATGCTGTCAACTCTTGTCTTGATTTGAAAGCTGCTGCAATCATAGATTGTGACTACTGAATGCCTATATGGGGGGGCCAGCTCTGATTTCAACCACCTAGGTTTATTATCAGAATTAATTCAGGTGAAACTTATTCTGTAAGTAAGAAGGGCATCGATGCCACACATCCACTCCGCTCATCCTACAAGGAACCCAACAAAAATAAGGGTAAACCATTAATAGAAGCAAATAAGCAATTATGTCAATGATGATACTTGGGGTGGGGAATGGGGATCATATTCCTCCTCATAAGTGTTAACAACGCCTACAGTCAAATGTTATACATTCTCCGCCCAGACCGCCCTACACTGTTATATTATATATGGTTTAGTTTAAGTCAGTGTAGCTCTGAGGGGAAAAAGCATGTTTCCCGGATAGGATAATTCAAGCTATGTGTATTGCCTCTCGCACACGCGCACTGTCAAACATGCTTACGCTTACGCACAGCATCCTACCCGCTGCTCTAGTTACGCTGCCGCGGCCGCCAGGCGTACAGTCAGACAATTCTGCTGTCACTCACCGGGGTCCAGAGATACCTTCCACGAGTCTGTGTGAGTCTAGTCTACCTGCCTGGTGACTGACAATGTCACATCATCATCATCACATGGTGAAACGATCGCTTGTCGCGATAAATACAAGTGGAAGAGAAGACGCAGCTGGATTTAGTTAGAACAAGTGATGTAATCAACAGATTATAGCAGACGCTCAACTATCTACTCGTCCGAAGATGAGGGATCCAAGAGGCAACGCAGAAGATAATTGTCATTTGTGAACGCCTAATACGGTCAACGAGAGTCTGAGATATGATCTAGCTTTGAAGATTTGGTTTTAAGCCGATGCCACGGTTCCTGTAGTGAAAAGGCTTAACAGAGCATGCCAAAATGACCAGACCTTTGTCTAGCATCGCTGTTACGGAACGGGCCCATAGGAATTTTGGCACGGGTTTTACGCAGCAAACAACATAGTTTAATTGTCGACGCCTTCGTTTAATTAAAGAACAGCGTGGATGAAATTGACAAATAATGCGTAGCACTTGTGATGCTATGAGATAGAAAATAACTAACAAGCCGGTAACACCGATTCCTGCTGGAACTGGAGCGGATTCAACGGCGCAATTCAAGTTTGGACATCAATAAGTCCAGAGGAACCATTTCAACAGGATCATCTTGTGTATTGAAGTATCTTCACAGGCTCGCATAGCGGTAAGGCGGGTTTGTTTTCTAATTCAAAACAATATAATGTCTGTTTATTTGTATCTCTTCTCTGTGTGGCTGATTTATAAGCAGACAGTGAACGCCCTCGTGCCGTGGTGATCGGTAATTGGTACAATAACGCACACATGAAGGTTGCATCCTCGTGTTCATTCCTCCTTTGTGGAATTTTGAAATAGTCTAAATAGTCTGTTGCTTTCTCATCTTTATACGTTAGCTGAATCTAGGTTGTATCAAAGTAACTTCCAACGCATGCTGCTCACTAGTATGTCAAACATGAAATTAATTGAATGTGAGCACGCATAGGAACATTAGGAAGCACGCCCGCCACTACGTCGACGCCGACTGCGTGGTGCGCCTAATTGGCATCATGATCAATTTGTAGTGTGCATTCGCTTGAACGTCAGTTGTAAATATTTGAGTCTACTCTACACTGACCCAAAAAGCTACAATTGACGCGTATTTCCATATTTTCCACTATAAATCACAGTATAGTAGCAGCATGATCCTTTGTTCTGCGTGTGCATGTGTGTGTGTGCGTGTGAGAGAGAGAGAGAGAGAGAGAGAGAGAGTGTGTGTGTGTGTGTGTGTGTGTGTGTGTGTGTGTGTGTGTGAGTGAGACACTCACGACTCAAATGTTAACAATAACAACAGTGTGTGTGTGTGTGTGTGTGTGTGTGTGTGTGTGTGTGTGTGTGTGTGTGTGTGTGTGCGTGTGTGTGTGTGTGTGTGTGTGTGTGTGCGCGCGCGTGCATTACTATATTTAGGCTACCAGGCTATAACATCTTTCTCTGTGTGGTCATGTCGGTCACCACCTTTGCCATTATTGGTGGTCTCTGACAGCTGAACATTAGAGCTGAGATTGAATGAGTTACCTTTGGGCGTTTTCCCCCATTTTCTACAATAATGGAAAAACCTCTGTGTTTAAACTATCCATAGGCTAGTGCTCTCTCTCTCTCTCTCTCTCTCTCTCTCTCTGTGTGTGTGTGTGTGTGTGTGTGTGTGTGTGTGTGTGTGTGTTGAACATTTGGCAATGTCACACTAGGTTTGAGTCAAACATGTGCTACAGTAATGGGCTTCATGCCACGCTTCACAAGCTGGTGTGGTGTAAAGTTTCTCTAATGAATTGGTATGTGTGGTATAGTGAACCACATCTACCTCTTTATGCTCATCATCATTTCGGGTATTGGGGTATTTCTCTGCCCTACACAGATAGGCAGATCATTTCAGCTTTTTAACCACTTGAACCCCAGCATCTATATTGTGGGGCAAACATTAGCCAAACATAGCCGTTGTGAGCTTGTAGATCGGCTATTTTTTGTGAAGAGATTTGGTGTAGAATGTACAGTAGATGGAAAAACAGTGGTCTAAGTACAGTTGTAACTCAGGTCAATTTTACTAGTGGTTAAATATGAATATGATATTATATCTCTGCTTAGTTGGCTGTCCATCTTTGTCACCCAGCACACCTCCCATCTAATTATACCATTGTCTTGGGACTATAGGGAGAGCACATCTACAGGGGAGAGGAGGCGGGGGAGTCAGTCAACCCCCTGTTCCTCCCAGAGCTGAGAGAGAGAGAGATGAGGAGCAGGGGAGTCAGTCAACCCCTGTTCCTCCCAGAGCTGAGAGAGAGAGAGAGATGAGGAGCAGATTTTGTGTGGCAGCATAGAAATGTCCCTTCACTTCAGTAATGGCCATGACCAATGTGCTGCTATCCTTATTTAAAGGACACACTGTGTTCAGAGGCTTTGATTGATTGATTGATTGAATATTTTATTGAACATAAATGTTCATAGCACAAAAAATAGTCCTTGTGGTCTTGTTTCCATTTAGGCCCTATAGGCTATCAAGGTATTAGGGTATACCAGGGTATTTAGGAATTATGATTTTCATGTAAAAAAAAAATACAGACATGAAAATATTGCAACATAATGTTATCTAGAGGTGACTTCTTCCAACTACAGAAGTAATTTAGTTTGTGATGATGCTGCCAGTCTGCCGCCATGCACCACCACCTTCACATCTGCCACTCTGTTCAGCCCACTGATATATCGTCGCTGTTGGGCAGTTTTTTTCTAAATCAATGCCCTGCTTGATCATACCCGCAGATCTACAAGCTCAAAACCTGTTGCATTGCGACGTGCTTTACATTCAACAGCAGCTATATCCACCAAGTGTCATAAAAGTACACAATACAATGCAGAGTAAAATGAACACAGGATTTTTTTAACGTGTATATATATGACGCATGCAGTATTGCATGTCATTTCCATATAGTTGTCCAAAAGTCCACGAATGATTGTTACACAAAATCAAAAGTGTTTCATTTAACAATAATTAATAACTCATTAAAAAAAATGTATTATGCACCTATAATTTTAAATTACCATTGAAATTATAGGTGCAATATACATTATATTCCAGGGATCTTTTACATTGTCAAGACAATCCTAAAGTGTAAACTGAAAATTCTTGTACTTGTGTCAACACATCAGAATATTATGCTGTGGTTTCTATTCCCAGGCTTAACAGCTATTATTCTAGAAGATAATAACATATTTCCTTTATTTAACCAATTTCAATCATTTAATAATTTAAATAATAATAATCTGTCATTGAAAATGCCTGTTCAGTTCATAAGCATGATGTGCAATAATTGGTGTGCTTTTATACAACAAATAAAACAATATTCCTCAATAATATTTTGTGCCAGGATCTTCAACATATAGTATGGTCGTAGCTGACTAAAACTAAAACCATATGACTTATCTGTGTGGAATGATCTTTTAGAAAATGATATAATATGTCAGATATGATATGATGGCTTGGCCTTTCTTTTCTTTTTTCCAGACAACCATGGATTGGATTTTCAATTTCATAAATAAACCAAAAAATAATAATTTGTAACTAAACCATTAGGGAAGCTAACAGTTAAAAAAAGAAACAATTCTAATGCAGAACAAAAAAAACAATTACACCCATACTAGACATAAGTTAAAATGGATGGCAGTATAGCTGTTCAAAAGGATTTTTTTTTAAAAGTATACATTTTCCTTTTTTTCCCCATGAATATTGAATCGGTTATTCTCACACATCCCTACTTCGTAGTTGTCTTTATGTGACAATATGGCTATTTTGTATTCATCAACACGAGCATATATAAGGCTTAATCCTTAGAGCACAGTACAGAAAGGGAAAACTGCCAAACTACCTTGGATTATCTCATCCTGACTGTGTACTCTGAGCTGGATGTTTGCTGTTGCTAATAATTACAGGGTGGCTGTAATTGTTCAGCTTGTTCTATGTATGTAAGTGCCAAGTTGTTGTGGTCTTTAGAGAAATGCATGCACCCAGTTCTTAAAGAAAATAATTTGTCATTTTTGCAGATTGTATAGTCAGTTGATGACTGAACTTTGTCCTTTGATCATCTTTTTCAGTGTAAGGAGAATATGCCCCACCAACTGAAATAAAACGCAAAATATTCAAATGCAAAAGTAAAATTCAGGTTGAAACGAAACCAAAGCTGCCGTGCCAACACTGATTTATTGTGCACTTTGCGCACATGCTCGGCCATATGCCTGTGTTCGTGACTCGTGAGTGTGTAAATGGAATTATTTTATGTTAAGAATGTCATTGCTTTTATGCCCTTCTTTTGATCATTTTGGGAATGTTATTGCTTTTGCCCTAATCATAGCTTTTCTCGTGTGTTTATCTTAACTGTAGTATATATTTTTTTTTATATGAAAGCGATCTGGTCGTTGTAGAAAGGCCTAAACAGGGACAGGGGTCACAAATTAGCCTTGGCTAGAAATCCTACTTGAAATGCAACTGTGTCATGTTTTATAACCTGATACACTGTTTTTTTTTGTATTGTCTGTGTTATAAACATATAAATGAAACTATACTGATATGGCCAATATGCAGTATGGATTTAGCTGGCCATACAACCAAGTCTGAATTGAAGAAATTGCAGTTTTCTTAGAAAACAGCTATTATGTCTCCTAAAGTGATGTAATTATAATGTAAAGAATTATGTGGTGGTGAGGTTGTATTTAGGACTATAATATCCATGTTTACTAGCAGTACATTTATTTATTTAGCATGGGTCTTATGATGAGAACAAGCATATCATTTGTGATAGGCTACTATAGGTTTTGTTAGAGGTTGTGCATGTTTGAGTTAGAATGTTGGACGTACAGCCAATCAGGAGTCAGGACACAGGAATTTACATCAGTGGTATTGTTTTGTGGCAGCACTAGGTTTTTGAACAGCAGAACAATTGACAGAAGAACCCTAGTTTAGTTTAGTTTAGTTGTATTTGCACGTGATGTACATTAAAAGAAAAACAAAGGAAATTTCAAATGGAATGAAATACATTTGTATGAAAATAAAAAATAAAAACATCAGAAAAGAAAATGTGCCGGAAGGACCAAAAAAACCCAGAAGGGCTTATCGAATGGCCTTCCTTAAAGCTGCCAAGGGAGCTTAAGCTAGTTATAATAAAATTAAAACATTAATGAAAATACATAATGATGATATTAAAAAGTATCAGTCATCTTTTTCAGTGTAAGTAAATAAATATTTACTTACACTAAAGCAACCCTGCTTGGTCTCAGCTAAAAACTATGCTATTCATGTTACCTCAACTGTCCTTCACATCTTTCCCTGATGTCTTATAATATATAATATAATAATTATTATATTATGGAAAACCTAATTAATACTAGATGCAGTGTGTAGAGTTCCTTTAACCACATTAACCCTGTGGTCCTTATTTTGGGCATGTCATTTAGGCTAAATAAGTGAAAATTCAGTGAAAATAAATCCTGATCGTCTATTTTCGCTGTGTGACACCGTCATCCAACAGAGTATAATTCAGTTATGGATGCTTTATGTCACCAAAATGTCCTGATGTCTGATGTGGGATGGAACGAGGAGCCGATGAGGAGCAGAGGATTGTGTTCTTGACTCTGACTCAGGATGACTACAATGTCAGTCTAATGAAATGTAGCCCTGCAGTCTCCCCTGACCCCTTTTTACAACAGGGATGTCCCCGTTTGGCCATCCACGTGCAGCACTGATGAAATTATAGATGACTTTTTTTTCCCTCCAAAAAAGAGAAAATGTACATAAACAAAGGGAATCCTTGCAACCATGATTCATGTCACCCAAATGTGCAGCAAACAAACAGTGGCAGTGCACAGCATACAGGTTCATAGTGC
The DNA here is from genome assembly GCF_951216825.1 of Electrona antarctica. Taxonomy (NCBI): domain Eukaryota; kingdom Metazoa; phylum Chordata; class Actinopteri; order Myctophiformes; family Myctophidae; genus Electrona; species Electrona antarctica. The sequence goes on from NC_136795.1 coordinate 33,546,100, forward strand.
AGACTACAAGGGGAACTCTAATCCCTTGGTTCAAGTTGCAGCACATAATATATTTTACTTGACAATTATAATATACAGTCATGGATCTGTAAACATGCCATTTGTTGCATGTGTGTCAGTACTTAGTTGAATATTATTTCTAAATGCCTTCATTTCTGGAATAGTGCATAGTGTATACTACAGTACATAGGTCTAAATAGAATGAAGGCACTTTGTATGTCACTGTGTCGCTCATAGAAATAAATGACTGAACATGCTATTTTCGGCAAGCAACATCCCTGTGGATTAGCTGTGACATTCCTGACAAATTTAGATGTTAATGTCTGACTGTGTTTTTTAATGTGTGTATGTGCACGTGTATGTATGTGGCACAAACAGAAACTGTACTGTTTACTGTATATTGCGTACATGTACAGTATAGGCTATACTCCAGAGAGTGAAACAGACAGATTCCTTGTAAATGTGTATAAATCAGATGTCACTTTCACCTTGTCTGTGCTCATGTCATGAAGACATGAGGGCATTGTAGCAAATGCAAACAGTCATCAGGCTCCTTCCCACAGGGAATGTCACTGTTGAATACCGGGATCAGACACACGTGCCTGATAATACACACACACACGCACATTTACTGAACCCATACGCAGATATGCTTATATGTACCATTCACTAGTGAACATCTACGTCCAAACTGATCATCTCTCTGTATTAGTATATGTTGACATATTAATTATATACAAGCATGGATGCTCTGACGCAGGCTGTATGGCTTGGGTCACGACAAAATGTTTAACCTACCAAATATTTCTAATACTGAAGAGTTGACTTCGCCTTGCTCAAAGCAGGCGGCAACCGCCCGTTTCTTTAAATGGAGCCAATAACAAAGTGACAAATTCCCTGCAGTTCTCATTAACACAATCATTCCTGGGATTCCTTCAAAATAGGAGCTCTGGGGTGCCAGGGAAGACATGGCCGCTTTTACTCTGAACCCCCCCCCCCCCCCCCCCCCCGCGCTAAATAGTCCAAAGCGTTCATATTTTGAATGAGAGGCGGATGAGAAGTCAGAAATGAAGCGCTTAGTATATCCATCAGATCAAAACCACGGAGAGCGCCCTAGATTAGCAGAGACGAGGCATTCTTTCTGCCGCGCTAACAGGGAAGTGACCGGGACGCTAATATGAACAAAGAGCGAAGCGTACGGTGGCCTTAGAGTCCCACTCAAAAATAAAAAAAGTAAAAAATTCTCGCCTGATATCATTGAAGATGCGCTAGGACGTCCTATGGATCCGCCAAGTGGATTCCCTAGGACGTGTGGACACGTCGGATGGACGGAACCTGTTAATGGCCTAGGTGTCTACCCCCCCCCCCCCCCCCCCGCTAGCTGCAGAACAATTACCACACCATTGATTGGCAATCATGACCAGACCTTACACTTTTATTACCTAAGTAATCATTTTCATAAATATTGAGCTTTCAGTCGCTCAGTTTAAAGTCTTCTTTCATTTATATGTGTTTTTGTGAATTATGGTCTCATTCATTTTTAAATTGATGATAAAGTAGGTTATAATTCTATGGCTTTTATTTGTTTGTTTGTTTGTTTGTTTGTCATGTTTTTTGGGGTTTTCTTTCATTGCATTACATTTTACATAAAGTTTTGCTGGATGAATTGGTTCTGTGTGAAAGAAGGTCACATTTAAGTCACAGAGCTTGAACTCAGTGTCATCAGACAAGATTATACTGAGCAACTGAGATGCTGCAACACCTTATACGTTTTCTCCAAGAGCTTTTAAAACTTCCCTGGAATGATTTACCACTGAGCCACGGATAGCATTTCATCTGCATATTAGTAAGTAGCCTTTGAGAACCATGTGGCCCATAGGTCAGAACAGAAGCATAATATAATTATCCTTGTTGGCGGCTTGTTGTACAAGTACATCCCCCAGCCATAACGTACAAGTACACCCCCCAGACAGTATGTCTCAGGGACTATTATACTATACTTTCTCACAAAAAAGACATTAGACGTAAATTCCCCAAATCCCACATACGATAAGCTACAACTGTGTACATGTAACTCATCCTACACTATGTCCTCAAAAACTACCAGTAAAGTGAAAGATTCCACCATTCAACAACACGCATGCTGGTAAGTTGCTATCAGCATTGTTTGTGACTGTAAGTAAGGCAAGCAAGTGAGCATCACAATGTTGTCAGCATTGTGAAAAGACACGTTGTGAAAGGTGTGTTCCATAGTTAGACACTTATGAGGACACACACACAGTCACAGTCTCACTCACACGTTATCTCAGGGGAGCTGATAACACTATAGTGAATGTAATAAAATCCATAAGGGATCTAGCTGTGCCGAGACTCTCAACCTGGCAGAAGGCAACGCTGATGTGCACTCACGCCTGACTGGTCAAGCTGAGTAAAAGGGCGGCCACGCTACGTCCCACTCACTCTATGTCACTTGGGAAGCTGAACGGAATAGCCAGGTTTAGCGTCTACAACAGGACTCCCTGTCACTGCCTTGCAGCCACACTCCACCACACTGAAGCAAGATACACTATACACATGCATACACACAACCACAGGCAGGAACGTGACAAAAGATGGACCATGATGGAGACAGGAGCCGAGGGGTGGACTTGGTGAGAGTGAACAGCAGCAGCCCTGTGAATAAAGTAGGGTGTTGATTTATTGTTAGCCACACGAATCCTAGCATCTATTCTGGGCATATCATAATAGGTGAACATTCTGAGAAAATTCAATGAAAATATCAGACCAACAAGCTTACAATAGTTGTGAGTTGTGACATGAGCTTGTAGATCTGCTATTTTTGGCAACATTTAGGGCCGGGGTATAGACCCCTGAGGACCGCGGCCAAATTAATTACAGTACTATACAAGATTTATGTGGTTAATGTGCAACTGATGATCCAGCACAACATCATCTACTAACAAGGTGCATGGAATAATCAGGAAGACTTAATGAGTTACTTAGTTTAAAATAAATGCATTTCAGCATGTGACTTTCATCATACACAGCTAGTAAAAGCTAAAAGCACTTAAATTATTATACTGTCGATATAACTCTGGAACCTACCATATATATATATGTGTGTGTGTGTGTGTGTGTGTGTGTGTGTGTGTGTGTGTGTGTGTGTGTGTGTGTGTGTGTGTGTGTGTGTGTGTGTGTGTGTGTGTGTTTTAAACTAGTAGATGTAAAATGAATCAAGCAACTGTATGGTATATTTATCACCTAACATATATAAGCTGCCAGAGATAAGCACGTAAGGTCTCCTCTGTCTGACAGCTCTGAGGTTGGGCACTTGTTGGGTGAGAAAGTCAAATTGTTCACAACGGTTGCGAATGCGTTTTGAGTTTGTAGATTTGCTATTTTCTGCAAATGTTCCTCCCAGATTAGGCATGCTGTAGGGTCAAGTGGTTAACATGGCACAACTTGGTGTTCAACAGCAACCAAGTTATATCCAACTTTGGTTGTAGGAATGGCATCTCTACAATACATCTCTGAATACACCACTAGTGTATGATGATTACATTTTTGAATCAAAAGACCAACTTTGGATATAACTTGTGAAACTACTCTAGCAATCTTGCCAATAAACCACATGTGTTGTAATTAGATAATGTATTTAATGTAAAAGAAAAAACATAAAAGCCTCTTTTTCTGTGCAGTAAAGCTAAGTAGCTTAAACTTTTCTTTTGTATTACTTATCTTTTCTGTTTTATTTCACTCTGTTTATGTGACTTGAAATGGCGTTCAAATCGAACAAAAAAGAATAGGAGGAAAGCGTCTCGTACAGTCCAGTCAGTCACTGACACGTTCGATCAGATTAAGATACTCAGACATGACCCTTCTCCGACATCCTTGGCCTCCATAGCTGAGATGCTGGATGCAATGAACAGCTGAAGGAGACAAGAGCAGCTTTCTCCCTCAAGTTGGCGTCGTTATTGGGCATAAAAGACACTAATGAAGGTGGCACATCAGTCACTCCTTTGACAGACACGACCGACATGGCTGCCCTGCCCTAACCCTGCCCTGCCCTACCCTGTCCTGTCCTGTCCTGTCCTGTCCTGTCCTGTCCTGTCCTGTCCTGTCCTGTCCTGTCCTGTCCTGTCCTGTCCTGTCCTGCCTTGTCCTGTCCTGTCCTGTCCTGTCCTGCCTTGTCCTGTCCTGTCCTGCCTTGTCCTGTCCTGTCCTGTCCTGTCCTGTCCTGCCTTGTCCTGTCCTGTCCTGTCCTGTCCTATCCTGCCTTGTCCTGTCCTGTCCTGTCCTGTCCTGTCCTGTCCTGTCCTGTCCTGTCCTGTCCTGTCCTGTCCTGTCCTGTCCTGTCCTGCCTTGTCCTGCCCTGTCCTGCCCTGTCCTGTCCTGTCCTGTCCTGTCCTGTCCTGTCCTGCCTTGTCCTGTCCTGTCCTGCCCTGTCCTGTCCTGCCCTGTCCTGTCCTGTCCTGTCCTGTCCTGCCTTGTCCTGTCCTGTCCTGTCCTGTCCTGTCCTGTCCTGCCTTGTCCTGTCCTGTCCTGTCCTGTCCTGTCCTGTCCTGTCCTGTCCTGTCCTGTCCTATCCTGCCTTGTCCTGTCCTGTCCTCTCAGGCACTCGCCGGACTCATGTTTAAGCAAAGCAACATTCATACATGAGTGAGTTTCCATGGCCACAAGGCCTCAGCATTAACGGAGCCATGGCCCACCATGGTGTGATGGGTAGGAAAGAGCCCAAAGGCGTGCACAGATGCTCCTCTGCTGCTAGTCTAGCCCTGGTGATAGCCTCATCGGCTAACACTTTCAGACTCTGTGAACAAAAGGAAAAGCCAAAATAGATTCAGTTGGCAGATGTCCTTATGGCCTGCATCTTTAAATAGCTCTTTGATTAGTTTCGTTTTGCTTTATTTTGTTTTGTGTTTCTCAATGTTTATTAATGATCTGGCCTGGGCTCCTTCTGTATGGCATCATCTGCTGCTTTGATTGTGGCCTTAGCACAGTGCATTTGTGTACATACTGCATGTGTATGCACACTACGCACGCGCATGTGTGTGCATACACATGCAGTGTGTGTGTGTGTGTGTGTGTGTGTGTGTGTGTGTGAGAGAGAGAGAGAGTTTACTTCTTACAAAAATATCTTAAAGACAGCTTGTTAAAGTACGTACGTTTAAAGACAAATGTTTGTTTTGGGGATGATAATGATTCTGTGTGTGCACGTGAAGGCTGTGTAGGTGCAATATGAGTGTGTCTGACCCGCATCGCCGCTCACATCTCAATCTTGGCATGGTGGTTCAGGAACCGTCAGAGGCCCTCAGCTTCATCAGCTGCCTCTCAGTGTACTTTTGTCTCTAAAGACACAGAAACACTGCAGGTCAGCGAACATGTGCTGTGTGTGTGTGTGGATAATTAACATTTGTTTGTTTGCACAGTTTTAGTTTTATATACTTTGCCATTAGGGGAAAACAAAGCAAAACAAAGGGGACAGGAACACAAGGTGAATCCAAGCAAATATCATCCATCCTGAACGCATTTAATCCTCTTTGAGACATACGTTTCACATAATAAAGCCAAAATCAAGCTTGAGTTATTACTCTGTCTCTCATGTTAGGCAAACACGAGCATAAATAGTAACATTCTGAGTATAGTATATTCGTTTTGCACAATAGAGGGTATGCGCATTCTTAAAGTGAATGGCACATCGAGTGGCAAAGCAACATGCAAAGTGAGTTTAACATTGTTTAACGTTGTTTAATGCAATCAGATAGGACTTTTCTGTTTGGATGCATGGGTTGTCAAGGCCAGAAAGTAGTTTTTTGCCAGTCAGTAGACATTCCTGCATAACTTCCGGGTTTGATGATGATGTCACACGCATACCCTCTATTGAGTGTAAAAATAGCACTCTGGATTTGGCAGTGTATCACTGTGTGGTCTCTGACGTGAGGATCGTCAGGCGCTATGCATGAGACATCTGTCTCTGACGTGAGGATCGTCAGGCGCTATGCATGAGACATCTATGCATGAGACATCTATGCATGAGACATCTATGCATGAGACATCTCGGCTGGCCTGAGCACTTTTCTTCAGCCAGGCAGCAACACATTTCTAGATTCCATATAGTGACCGCTTAGACTGATTTATGTCTCAAGGTGAAAACTAAATAGTGCATTTTTCTTGTAGCGTGGGACAACGGCACGGGAAAAACACAATGGGTTAAATCCATAAGGGCCCTTTTTACTCCACATTCATTCACTCTGTCGCTCATGCGTTCTCCCTCTTCTCTTATGACCCCTCCCCCGTTCCTTTGTGTACACTGTACAGTATGCTTTCAGTATTTTCTAGGTAATTTGATTGCTCTGTGCTACTCATCATAACACACACCATCTGCTGAATTTGGTTTCAACCAAAGTGAATACAATTTTGATTTTGGTAGATATGAATTATCCTGCCTCGCCATTACATGATATGTCCATCTTATGTTTTTCCATTTAACTAACATGTTATAATCCTCTGAACAACAAACCAAGCACATATGCATGTATACATACAGCAACAGACTTTTTCCAACCTGCCTCTGATTGGCCTACCGAACCTCCCCTTCTGTGATGCACACGGAACTGCTTCGCCTCTAGTCATGTGTCACATTCGCGAGCATTGCCGAATCGTGTAAACGGTGATGCCCCGCGATTTTCCATACTTGCGGGACTCTGGGGGACGAGGATGTACTATTCTGTATCGGGTCGCAACTCGAACGGCACAAGAGAACTGACAGAAGGGGCATTTAATCAATCAACAATAGAAAAGGGGAATGACAGTGTTGAAAATATCAAATTAGAATCAGTGACATATTGAATACTGTAGCAACAAATGAGTTAGCCTACAGGTTTTGTAGTTTTTTTTATGTCAGTGTTTCTGCAGTTGGGTTGCTTGTCATCATCTACTACTTTTTCTCAAGCGCGCGCACACACACACACACGCACGCACGCACGCACGCACACACAGACAATATCAACATGTAGAATACAGATGATGCTATTCACAGAGACACAGAATTGTGGCACACATAACGAGAAACCCATACAATCATCTTCCCCATGGCAAGTTCACTGAACACTGGAATGGATTCAAAGGGGATTTCTATAAGACCTGCTGTTTCCATGGTGTTTACAGGAATTGCCTTGAACCACAGATAGAGCCAAGGAAATGACTACAACCCGCAGTAACCTATGCAATATTACTGCTACAGTATATTTCTAACTGGTCTGAGCAATATAAGATTATGCTGTGTATTAAAAACATATGCACATCCAAAATGATTCACACTACTGCTCACCTTTCGACCCTATACTCTTTATATTATATATTATATTTCTATTTTTACCCCTTTTGTCATATATTGTATATGTTTGTTATGTTCTTAATTCTTCTGTGTTTTGAGAGTAGTGATAGTGAACGTCTTTACATATGAACATACTTGATAAGTTCATGACTCTTTTTTGTTTTTGATTTGTTTTTAAATAAAAAAAGTAGTGAAAATAGCTGATCTACAAGCTCGCAACATGGCATGAAGCGACACCCAAAAGAGAAAATGTCTTCTCTCTTTTGGGTCTCGAACTGAAAGGTTTGATAACCACTGGGTTAAACAGCCACACCAAGTGCTAATACACTGTAGATCTAAATATATACAGTATCTCTCCTCATGTACCGTACCTCCTCGTTCCCAATACTACTACCAGTACCCATCTGTTATTTTGACCTAACTGTCACTATACAGTTGGGTGCCACCGATATTGTCCCTTATCATTTGACCCATTTAGGCCTGACCTCAAAATTAAAAAAAAATCCTTCTAAATCCTCCAGTTTTCTGAAATAAATATTTTCACGATTTTTCAAAAAATAGCAGACCTACAAGCTCGTAGCGCGCCACTCGGTGGCGCGCTATGAGCTTGTAGATCTGCTATTTTTCAATAGCTAAATTGTTGTAATGTAATGTAATTGTAATGTTTAAAACACCAAAAGGGGTTCCCGCCCAAAATGGGTTAACTGTCCTTTTGCGCAGATCACGCAAACCTCAGCAAAAAGAAAAGGACAATATCGATGGCCTCCAACTGTATGTTGCTGTTTTTCACTGTCACTGTAATGGATTCAGCCTGAACTCCGGCTCAACTCAGGCTCTGGGTTCTATTTTTTTTAGAAACCTTGCCCTTCCCTCGTCAAGGACCCTAGCCTCTCTTGTGCCTTAACGGATAGTAATGACTAGTGATAGTGTGCATGGTGCAGTCTGATGGGTGATGAATGATGGCCATTGAGACGGGTATTAGAATAGAATGGTTTGATAGATCCATGTCCTTCTGGCACTTATGGACCAGTCATAGCCAGACATATAGTATGATTCATATATCTGATGATATAAATAGGCTCACGGTCAAGTCCTTGTCAAATCATCATAATGTGGGAGCTTTCTAAGGCAAAGGCAAGAAAGGCATGATAATAATGGATTGCAGTTTTATTAGCCCTTTTCTATGCAAAGTGCTTACTCAAAGCGCTTTAAAATGGTCCTTTCATTCATACATTGGGAGGTGAAGCGTCGAACAGTCAACGGCAGCGTCCTTACTTCCCACATTCACACACCAATGGTGGCAACCACTGGGAGAAATTTGGGGTTCACCGGTTCAGTGTCTTGCTCAAGACACTGGACATTTTAAAGAAGGCAGGAATGGAGGGAAAAGGAACTGGTTGGTTGGAATAGCGTGTTCCTTAACTTCCTTCCACCCAGCAAGTCCAACCGGGGAAACTCCCCCGTCAGGTGAAAAGAAGCGGCTTGGATTCCTCATGCATTGAAGGAAGCATGAGGTCAGTCCGTTGCTCTCCCCAGGTTGGCAGAGGGAGTGTAGCGCCCAGGATAACATTAGACAATTGACACTGGGTGGGAAAAATGGGTTACAAAAATCGTGGGATAAAAACTTAGAAAATATTTTCAATTTTTTTATATTTAGGGTAGAGTAAATAGATATGAAATGGAAATGAGTGTGTGTGTGTGTGTGTGTGTGTGTGTGTGTGTGTGTGTGTGTGTGTGTGTGTGTGTGTGTGTGTGTGTGTGTATACAGTACAGTCACTTTGCTATTGGTAGCCAATAGCAGGCATTTCATATTCTGCACTTTGCCCCATGGCATGACTGCAACTGAAGACAAGCAAATTCAGTAGGCAGTACACACAGCCAACATGGATTTGCACCATCTATCCATTCCAGCAACTTGAAAAGTTTAGCGGTGAAGTGGGTTTGTTACTTTAACTGATTGTGAGTGAGATTGTGAGTGAGATTACACTAAGCGCCTATCTATTATACATTTGAAAAGGTGTACCCAAACCAGGAAAAGGGAGCCAAAGTCACCAGCTACTACGTCACTGACACGCTGCAACACGCTGCAACACACACTGCAACAACACACTAAAGACGTCACAGACTTAGGGCCGATTCATACTCCTATTTTACCGCTGTTTCGGCGCTGTAGTGCCGAAATGATTTCGGCTCGTCAGAAATTTTCAGTAGCACCGAAGAGCCGACTTTAGGACGGTACCCGCCCCCCCGAACCTCAAATGACGTCACATTGTAGGCTCTACAGAGCCGAACCGACTTTTATTCGTCTCTAAAATAGGAGTATGAATCGCGCCTTACCCTCCGCGTCGATCCACGGCTATCTCCTCATGTCGCGCCGCACGCCCACACTCAACACCACCCGCGTAAAAATTGTCATTGCACTGCCACTAAAGCCGGCTCCCGTCCAGACTCACAAACAACATCAATATCAATAATAAACACAAACACGCCACAAGCACCGACACCCCCGCACGCACACACTCACATGTTGCCATGTCTATGAAAACAAGCCCAGAAAAAATGCCATTCAACACGCTACTTACAACTCGCTTACAATTCGCGGACCTGGCAACACTGCATCCCGTGATTCCCCTCTTTTCATTGGCTGCGCCGCCAACATTGTTGCCACGTCTATGTAAACAAGGCCGCAAACCCTGACTTCCTACAGCCTACAGCCTATACTTACACACACTACCACTCGCTTACAATACGTGGACCTGGCAACACTACATCACCCCTTCCCAATGGCTCAAAACCCCAACACGTCACCCACGTGTTTTTCGTGTTACCTTTCACACTTCCGGAAACACTACCGGAAGTTACATTGTACACACACACACACACACGCGCGCGCACACACACACACACACACACACACACACACACAGTGTACAGCCTGCCGGAAACCAAAAGTAGAAGAACAACAACACAGGTTCTACACTGATTCTAACTTGGATGGAGAGTGCCGCGATTACATACACAGTTACAATAATGCAAACACGACCGCGTCGACACCTGGCGTGGTACAATCGGGACGAACCGAGGCGCATATATGGATAAGAACTAGAGTTCTAATTTTCTGCCCGAACCCGGCCCGGCCCGACATTTTCGGGCCGGGCCGGGCCCAAAACATTATGCTAATTAGTCGGGCCGGGCCGAGCCTCGGGCTCTGTGATTTTCCGTGATTTTTTCTTTTTTCTTTCTCTTTCTCCTTTTTTCAAGAATGTTATTATAATAAAAATAGCAATTCTGTTATTTGTGTAATGTGTAGGCTATACTGCCTACAAGTATGTATTTATTATAAAGAGGGCTTCACTTAATTGTGACAGGAGGAAGACGGAGGAGTGGAGGCAGGGGGCTTGGATTACTGACTGCGCACAGTGCGCAGGCATGAGCAGAGAGAAGTGAACGGTGGGGTGGTTGTTTATACCGCTGGCTGGCCTCTGGTTTGCGGCGCACCAAATGAGCTTCAGTTCATATGCTAAATGTTTTATAAATCAATCGGATTATCACACGATATCTGATTCAGCTATCGTGTGACTGCAACATGACGAAAACAGTTGCACAGTTGCACTGAGCCATCTCGTTAAACCCAGCTGGCTGCGATGAAATGAATAACCTAATCATTAGGCCAGCTAATCAACGTCATATAGTCACCAACCGTTCCATATAATTCTGTAGTGTATGATGACCACGCAATGTTACAGTCCACTGCAGGCTACAGGCTATTTGATTTACAAAATGATTAGTATTATAACCGCCGTCCCTCAGTGCGGCGGCGCTCCTCGTTATATGTGCCCGATTTAAAATAACATCTCTAAGCTGTCGAGACACGCCATGAGCGGGTGCGTGGATGGTTTGTAAACTTTGTAGGCTATGTTTGTTCTTTTGGACACCGAACGCAACGGGGACGATACTTGGGGTCTTGGACATAGCTGCTTCACTTCAGAGGAAACTAAGGGGAGCTACTCACCACCACTGGAAATGGAATCCATTAGAATGATATGGAAATGGTACATTAACAGTCTGACGTGAGCTACATAAATCCTTTATTTCGGCGATAAGTCCATTGAACTCCTTTCTCACTCTCACACAGACACACACTGAACCACTGACGGCGCACGCCGCTGCGCTGGCCATGCATTAAAGTGGCGTTCTTTTTTTCTTTTCTTTTTCGGGCTTCATCGGGCTTCGGGCCTAACATTATGGAAATCTTTAGGGTCGGGCCGAGCTTCGGGCTGAACCAGTTAGGGCCGGGCCGTGCCGGGCTTCAAATTTCAGGCCCGATGAGAACTCTAATAAGAACAACAACACCAACACTACACGCACACGCGCGCGCTGCAACAACGCGCTGCAACACAAAACAGCTGTGTACAACGCAGTGTCACTGCAGACACGTGAGTGTGTGTGTGTGTGTGTGTGTGGTGTGTGCGTGCGTGCGTGCGCGGGGGGGGATTTTGGATCGCCTCGCGATGTAGCTGAAATGGCACGCACACACACACGCCACAAAACGATAATAATAATACAAAATAAGAACACTACACTAATAATAATAATAACAACAACAGTACAGAGAACAGTACAGTACACATGAGTACAGTACAGTACAGAAAAAAAGCTCATCAGAATATTAATCCATGTCATAATAATAATAATAAAAAATAAGAACACAACACTAATAACAACTATAATATCAACAGTACAGAGTACAGTACAGTACATCAGAATATTAATCCATGTCATAATAATAATAATCATAATAATAATAAATAAGAACACAACACTAATAACAGTACAGAGAACAGTACAGTACACATGAGTACAGTACAGTACAAAGACTTACAGTACAGTACAGTACAGTATACTGTTCCTGCGCCTTGCCATGCCATGCTCTCTTTCAATAATAATAATAATAAAAAATAAGAACACTACACTAATAACAACAATAATATCAACAGTACAGAGAACAGTACAGTACACATGAGTACAGTACAGAAAGAAAGCTCACATCAGAATATTAATCCATGTAATAATAATAATAATAATAATAAAAAATAAGAACACAACACTAATAACAACTATAATATCAACAGTACAGAGAACAGTACAGTACAGTACATCAGAATATTAATCCATGTAATAATAATAATAATAATAAAAAATAATAACACAACACTAATAACAACAGTACAGAGAACAGTACAGTACACATGAGTATAGTACAGTACAAAGACTTACAGTACAGTACAGTACAGTACAGTACAGTATACTGTTCCTGCGCCTTGCCATGCTCGCTTTCATACGCAAATACACAAAACCAAACAGGGCCACTCAGCCAGCTTGGCAACTTTGCGCTTTCCAAGCAAATGCATAAATGAAAACATCATGGGTTGCCATTGCCTTCTTCCCATTTGCGACGCATCGCATGGCGCTAGGATGAGCGGGCCGAAGGCCCGCGAAATTCTAGTAGTATACAATTAGTTAGGTATTAAGTTAGCTTAAGTTGTGGCAAATCTGCAAAAAAAATGCTTACCACTAGCTTTCTTCACAGATGTGTTCATAAAGGTGTCTACTATCATAGAAAATAATGTTCCAACCCAACTCCCTTGGGAAACTTTGTGACAGCTGCTGAAAGTTGGGGTACCATTATCAACCAATATAAGGCAAATCATTCCAAATTTCATTATACTTTAAGTAGCATGTGACATGTCAAACTAGGGGGTTTTCATGATGCTGAATCCATTCCAAGCATTAGTTTTGCACGAAAAACACTCCTTGGGCTAAATTCGGCCATAGCCACTTGCCCAAATGTGCCCAAATGTGCTGACCTCATCACATTTGTGATGAGGGCTATGGGCATTTGTAGGCAAAGTTCTTTGCCAAAACTAATGCTTGCAATGGATTCAGCATCATGAAAACCCCCTAGTTTGACATGTTACATGCTACTTAAAGTATAATGAAATTTGGATTTTGTTTTTGCCTTATATTGGTTGATAATGGTACCCCAACTTTCAGCAGCTGTCACAAAGTTTCCCAAGGGAGTTGGGTTGGAACAATTTTTTCTATGATAGTAGACACCTTTATGAACACATCTGTGAAGAAAGCTAGTGGTAAGCAATTTTTTTTCCAGATTTACCATAACTTTAGCTAATTTTCCCTTATTAAATGTGCTGTTACAACCACATGACATATGCATGTGCATATTCATGAACACATGGTACATGTAAGGCAAACTGAGCCCTGGATATGTGAGTTCACCCGCAGGTATCTAGAGCAAAGCCCTTCTCCCTGTCTGACACGAGCACGGCCAAAACCATCTTATCAGCATTCAGTCACGGTGATGGCAAGGATGTCTCTACTCATCTTGAGAATTCAAACTCAACCGTGGCTGGCTGTGGCATTTGGCCTGTGCAATGCTCCCCCCCTGGCAGCGTGTGTGTGTGTGTGTGTGTGTGTGCGTGCGTGCGCATTTTATGTGCACGCACTTTGGTGCTCTGTATAAACAGCAGCAGAACCCAGGATCCAGAAGTCAACTCTCCATTCATGTCTGGCTTCGCAGTGTTCTGCCAAAGGGAAAGCCATAATTCATTATACGATGCAAATTAATTTGAGCGGGAACTCGTGCGTGTTTTTAACGGACTGACTAATTTCTGTCATGTCCTAAGTAGACGCCCGTGACTCGTAATCATTTAAGTGCCAATTTCACGCTAGCCAAAGTGGTTGGTTGGAAGATGATGGCCTGTTTGAAGTGAAATGTCAGGTGTTAAGAAAGCTTGGTCCTAATGGAACTGATGAGATCAGTTCACCATTAGTGTTTTATATCCATGGAACCTATATCCTTTGTTTGGCTTGCAAACTCTAAATGTTTCATTTAGCCATCTCTGTCAATCTGTCAATCTCTGTCAAAACTAGATGTTATCTCGCAAGCAGAGCTAGAAGACACAGTGTCAGCTGACATGGTCAGGTCTATGAAAACATCTCTATGACAGTTTACGCAGTGCATGGGGGTTGAGCGACATGTCAGATCTCAGGTCTGTTTTTGCCCAAGGCTAGCATCCTAATGCTCTCTCTCTCTCTCTCTCTCTCTCTCTCTCTCTCTCTCTCTCTCTCTCTCTCTCTCTCTCTCTCTTTTTAATGCTCATCCCTGGACTAAGTCTTCCAACTCTCTTAAATCATCCCTGGTTTTTATTAGCTATAGCTAGAACTGCAGCTCACATCAGAAGTATGTTTCTGAACGTAGATCAGGCTAGTATAATTGTAATTATATTTGTATAATTGTTTAATGAAGACCAATGAACTGGGGAGAGGTGATTTGACATCATGGGAACTACTAATTAGAATTGCAATACAAATTGTATGTTACGTAAAGCAACATCGTCTACACATGGATATCACAGCATACCCAGAACACAATTTAGACTAGTATTATTAAACAATAAACAGACAAAACGTTGCCTAGGGGTCACCCAGATTTGAACGGGGGACAGCATGTGTTAATAATCAGATATTAAATCATGCTTCCTTTTACCTGAACTAATGTATATCCCTTTGAAAACAGCAACTACCTAAACTTTGGCCTTAGGCAAATAGACTCTGTAAATATATATAGCCTGCCCTATATGCTACTTGTGGTTTATTTTAATTGACCATATGTTTAAATGACAACTACATGGATGGATGGATGGATTAATGGATAGATGGACGGGCGGACGGACGGACAGGAGGATACGGTAGATAGTTAGAAAGGTTTATAGACTGATAGATGGTATAGATTGATTGGTTTGATCTAGAGTCCTACAATAAATATCAGTTTCTGATCACTGAGACTGATAGTGATTAATTTGCTTCTGCAGAGCAGAAAGGCAGTCGTCGAGTATTGACACACTGGAGACGTGCACGTCCATGGATAAACACTACATTCACATCCAGTGTGCTACCGTGCATGGGATGTGTAAGGACTGTGTCTGTGTCCTCAGGGTCTCTGCTGTGCTGTATGAGGGTTTTGGAGAGGGGGATGGGATTGGGTGTGGAAAAGCAAGAATGGAAATTAAAGAAGAAAAAAAGAAGGAAAGGCAAGGAGGAAGGACTCTTTAGACTAGAGGAAGGGTGAGTGGGATTTGTGGAGGTGCTTAGTGGAGACCTAGGGATGACGGTGGGGGGATGGTATGGAAGACGGATGCATAGTAGCCTACCAGCCGATTTGCCATTACAGATATTATAATATGGCTCTGTATTCTTTTGAGCCAGATTCAGAGGAATCCCCCTGTGATCCGATTTTCTCCCGCTCAGTGCCATATATAGTGCCATAGTCTAAACATGGTGGTGCATGAAGCAGTTGTGTTTGCTAAGAGCATATAGTGTCATGGGCTAAAACAAGGAACTTCATTCATGTACCACTCTCTAATTTTCTGTGATTAGATTGTGTGGGCGCAACGCGTGCTGGGCTGCCTTTGTGTGTGTGTGTGTGTGTGTGTGTGTGTGTGTGTGTGTGTGTGTGTGTGTGTGTGTGTGTGTGTGTGTGTGTGTGTGTGTGTGTGTGTGCGCGTGTGTGCGTGTGTACGCGCGCGTGTGTGTGTGTGCGTGCATGTGTGTGCGTGCGCGCGCAGACATGTCACTTCATCTCTGTACAGTTGCTATGTGCAAGAATTGATTGCTCAGCTTGTTAGCAGAGCTTTCTCTGTTAACGTCTGTGTGCACTGGGCAGAAACCGTATCTGTGCCGTTTCCTTTGTGTAAGCTGACAAGAGGCAATGCAAGGCGGTGGGGAGGGGATTGGACCATGCATTGGAAATCGCTCTCCATGAATTGAAAAGGCCAAGATTGAAGCCTCTTCACCTCCAGGCATGTGTGAAATCGATAAATGCTCCACTAACAGCTTCCCCCGGCACCCCGGCACCTGACTTCTCCGGCGGCTTCTGTGGTTTGTGCATTGCACAGTTCACACCCATATTTTCCATTTTCAATCCTGACAAATGTCTCAGTTGTACAATGCATTATTTTACAGATTAAGCTAGGGTAGGTAGTCCCTACTAAATCACAGATATTACCTGTGATTTACTCATTTTCGAAATTGTACTATTGTGATATGGCATAAACATGTTCTATAATAATATAAATATCGGATCGGGAAACATCAGTATCGGCATTCGGCAGATTCTCAATCGTGATCAGGACATCCCTAGATTAAGCCTAACCTGCAAGCTAGTTCAGGCAAATTCTGTATACTTGAGAGGTTTGCACACATGCACACCATGTGGGCGTGTGACGCGCCAAGCAGCTGCCCAGTTTGGCTGCCTATTTGAGCTCACGTCACTCATTGTTCTTCCACTTGCTGTCTGTATCACGGATGGTTGTATATGCACTAATTTGCTCCCAGCACCACCAGTGGGCTCTCTGCAGAGGTCTGTTTTCCTGCTTTTAAATGGATGTCCTCTAATGTGCTGAGCAGGGAGTAATATCTAGCAGAGTCTGAACGCCAAGATCAAAATTTGTTCACACTTATTTTATACATTGTATACATTTAAAGATGAGGTGCCGTCATCAGGTATTATTATATATTTTTTTAAACTCCACCCTAAAACATGATCATCAGGTATTATTATTATATAAGGAGAAAGATGTTTTTCAAAAAAGTGTACAGTATTTGTTAAATGTCGTTTTTATGTGCACAAGCCCACCAGTTCATTAAGTAGAATAGATCTTCTAATATTATCATGTGTCTGACCGTGACGGGCTGAAACAAAAACCGGTCTGGTCAAAATGGCACAGCACTCCATCTTTAATAATTAAATGTTTTTAATCTACTCGGGAGTTATCTGACTGAATAAATGTTTTTAATCTTGTCCTTAATATTGCATCTATCTAACTATAAATACACCAAGTGTAATCCACGTAATTTGAGAACCGTTCGCCCCACGGACTTCAAATTCGACACACGCGTTCCACCCCACCACAGGGGGTGCAGTGCCCGGTGTCGAGTCGGTCGGACCCACGGTTGTCCAGAACCGCCCCAAAAAGGCCTCTGCCCGGGCTCTGGACAGGGCCCCTGCCCAGTGTCCATATATGGAGCTGGCCTTTTCTGACATCATTCTGACGTCTGCATAGACTCCATATTTGGGCACGCCTAACAAAGAACTCCATATGGGCATAAAAGGGACACAGACATAATATCTGGGTGGGGCATTCATTTCCAACTTACATCGTTCCAAGCAGGCCAGTGCCCAACGGGCACCACATCACCATACTTTTTGTATGCGTGCCACTCAGACAACTGAATGGCCCATACAGTACAGACTGAGGCTGAAAGCTGCAGCTGCTACAGACCAAGCAGAGGCTAAGGGTCATCAACCGCCCAACCCCTCTCTACAAACACACAGAAATGCATGCACGCACACACATGCAGACAGACACAGACATACAGTTGGGTGCCACCGATATTGTCCCTTATTATTTGACCCATTTAGGCCTGACCTCAAAATTAAAAAAAATCCTTCTAAATCCTCCAGTTTTCTGAAATAAATATTTTCACGATTTTTCAAAAATAGCAGACCTACAAGCTCGTAGCGCGCCACTCGGTGGCGCGCTATGAGCTTGTAGATCTGCTATTTTTCAATAGCTAAATTATAACATAATGTTTAAAACACCAAAAGGGGTTCCCGCCCAAAATGGGTTAACTGTCCTTTTGCGCAGATCACGCAAACCTCAGCAAAAAGAAAAGGACAATATCGATGGCCTCCAACTGTACACACTCACACGCACACACGCGCGCACACACACACACACACACACACACAGTGCGCCTCCCTATATTTTTCTGATGTTTTGCTTTGCTTTAATAGCAAGTCTGATCCATTTAAATCTCTCGCCTGAGTTCATTCAATGAATATACAGCTGCATAAGTGGGTTAACAAGTCATGCACTGAGCGGGCATAGGAAAGGCCACAGAACTCAACAGCCAATACAGTAAAACCTAAAATCGAAACGGCTGCTGTTCCCTGCCTTGCCTTGTACTGTTGTAAATGCTGTATTTTTGAAGTTTGTCAAGCTGTTTTTCTGTTTTTCTTTGGATTTCTTTTATTGTCTCTGTTTTTGTTATGTATTTTTGTTTTCTTGCATTCACATTTATGTTTGATTTCTGTTACATTTTTTTAAAACAAAAAAAATCGAAACGGACCCGTCTACCAAATATGAATGTGGAACTTAAATGGAAGTTATTGAATATTTTCACGTTCGGTGTTGCACTTTGTAGATGGTCCCTAACCGCTCACCGTCTGCTGCCCATGGAGATATAAGCTATGAAACGATGAATGCGGAGGTTGGCTTTTTGGGCTTCAAAGGAAGTTGTAGTTTGTTCTAATCAGTTTAAGAATGAGATGTTTTGTGTGATTTAGGAATGTGTCGTTCCTGAGCTATTGAGCCAGCGTTGGTCATTGCATCTGTCTGTATGTATTTTTGTTGCCAAGGCAATTCCCCGTCCGGGCGGACTTAAACCCTGTTGTTGTTGCGTGCTAACGGTAGGCGGTTAAGAAAACGTCTCCATTTGGCCACCCCGAGTCCCAGACAGATAAGCATTCCGTTGTGATCGTGATGTTCAGTGTGTCACGCAGCCACACTGGGTGCGCGCAGGGCTGTAACCTGTCGTTGTCCAGGCTTTCAGCGTGCATGTAGCCCATGTGTATGGCATGGCGAAGGAGGTGGCTGAGGAGGGGGCGGACAGTGTGGTCTCGAAACAGCACGTGTGTTCACGTTAACATGCCCCCGTCCAACTGTCAGAGCTGGCTTTCAGGTGCCTGTGCCACGCAACCCCCGCGTTGGCCGCGATGCTTCCCCAAAGAAGAAGATATGTTGACTGAGTGACGCAAGAGTAGCTGTAGTATGGGTCCGAGTTGTTTTGCCTGCCTGGGGGCGGTGTGAAAACGGGGGGGTGCGTTGGAGCATGCAAGGGGAATGTTGCGCGGAAAACTGTGTCCCAGTATTAATCTGTGTCCGGCCCAACATGCATGACACTGGTGACACTGGTGACACGTGATTTGCGGGGAGATGAGTTGTTTTTGACCCAAATTAATTTAATTAAGATGATTGTTAGAATGTTTGGCATGTGAAATGCAGGGCAGATTGAGGTTGGAGGACAGGGCTGCGCGGCGCTAGGTGCCGTGAGGCTGTCCGTGCATCGTGGCGTTGTGAGGAGACGCACGAAGCGAGCAGCTGTCTTGCTGTATGCTAAGGAAGTATTCTGAAAGACAGCGACCGAGCGAAATAGACAGCGACCGAGCGACCGGTAAATTTATAGATAGATTACAACTTAAGTTTAAGTTCTCTTTTCGTCACAACAGTGGGTACAGCAACTGCAATACCACCCCTGCCGCTCCGATTCTCCGGCTGATCTCCTTCTCCGTCCTCCCCTCACTCGTGAACAAGACCCTGAGATACTTAAACTCCTTCACCTGGGGTAATGTCTCATTCCCTACTTGGATTGGAAGTATACACACACACACAAACACACACACACACACACACACACACACACACACACACACACACACACACACACACACACATATATATATACTGTATTTATTATTCTTTGATGTCTGATGCCACCATGAGGCTGATTTTTTTTTAAATTGAGGCATTTCTTCCTTGACCTAGTGGGAATGTGCATGCAAAGTTTCACGGCAATCGGACACTGCATTCATGATTTTGAGGCAATTTGGAAGCCAATCTTAGTCAATCAGGATGGAATATGAAAGATTGGACAGCTTCATCTTGATCACATGACTACTATGAAAATGTGTACCGATTCGGGTAATGTTTGGACAACATATATAGGTAAAACATTTAGTTTTTTGTTTGTTGCAAAAATGGTCCCCTGTGTAGTGCGATGAGAAGATTTTGGGGCAGAGGTCTGCTCTGGCCTTCGGGAGTGTCTGTGTGTGCACAGTTTCACAACGATCCGTTGAACAGTGCCGGAGATTAGCTGCCCATAGACAGACACACGGACGGACGGACAGGCGCCAATAGTCTCCGGCCACGGCCTTCGACCTGGCAGAGCTAAGCCAGCCCTATACCAGGCAGCAACCTCATAGGTACTGTAGACTCCATGAGATGAAAGCCCTTTGTGATTTGTTAGATATTATTAGAAAGGTAATGGTGTTTTAGAAGCTATGTAAACAGGGAAATTGATGCTCCCTGTGCATCCAGGTGTGTGCTGCAAACAACAGCGGTCCCCCTCGGCAGAAATCTGCCGGAGAACTGCACACTCATTGAAACACTGTCTGCTACCCTGGAGAATATGAATAACATGAATATAAATAACAACACACACGTGTGCGCGCGCACACACACACGCACACACACACGCACACACACAATACACATTTTCTTTCTGACGCCCCAAACCTGTCACCAAAGGCAAATGTGCAAAGTGCATGTGTGGATGCACAAACATAGCCACTCTCTATCTCTCACACACGCACGCACACACACACACACACACACACACACACACACACACACACACATGCATACCCAAGCAGACACTCACATAATCACACACATATGCACACTGAGTTAAACTACGTATATAGGGATGGACCGACAAAGATGCACAGGAACACATACTGTACACGTGCGCATGTCAAATACGTTCTCTTCATGCCTCAGTACACAAGAAACATCTATTCCTGAGTCATCACCAGCCTGTCTGGCGCACGCACACACACACACACACACACACACACACACACACACACACACACACACACACACACACACGCACACACACACACACACACGTGCACGCATGCACACACACACACACACACACACACACACACACACACACACACACACACACATGCCAGAAGCATGGTTTACCCATGGCAATCTGCCTATGGTTACTGGGCCTCTTCATCTTTACGCCATGCTAGTCCTATTGCATTTAGAACTGCAGACTCACTCCTAATCTTCCGCCATAATCTGAAGACTCCACTTTAGCCCATAGCACTTGCCCTAGCCTTGACGACCTTGCAGGCTCATGCAAAGGTTAAACTGTCATTTAGATAGCAAGTTATGTAGACAGATACCATGCTCATTGTCGACCTAGCATCCTAGATATAGTTTGTATAGTGTCAATGTACAGATTATTATTTTATGTATTATTTTTTAATCTAATTTTTTATCCCACGATTTTGTGTCAATTGAGCAGTTGAGACGAATAACAGTCTAAATCCATACTAATTATCCATAATGTATAAATTATGGATAATGTTTCAGGGCAGCTGGGCCTTTTCGGGAAGGGGTCAGAATAAATTATGGACTTATTATGTTATTCGTCTCAACTGCTCCTGGGCGTCTCAGCTGCTCCTGGGCGCTATGCTTCCTCTGCCAACCTGGGGGGCAGCGGACTGACCTCATGCTTCCTTCTATGCATGACGAGTCCAAGCTGCTTCTTTTCACCTGACAGGGGAGGGTTTCCCCCAGCCGGACGTAGCACGTGGAAGGAACACGTTATTCCGACCAGTTCCTTTCCCCTCCATCAGGCGCCCTGGCTGGCCAGGGGGAGGTAGTTTAGAGACCAGGATTACTGCATGTATTTTGTGAGGGTACCTACCCTAGGAGACACAGGGAGAACATGCAAACTCCACACAGAAGGGCCCACACAGAACCCTGCCTCGGGTATGGGCACTGATGATGCGGAGGAGAGAACACGCCCTCAGCACCCACAGTGTCCCCAGTGGGAATCGAACCCAGGACCTTCTAGCTGTGATGCGACAGCACTACCGACTGTGCCACCCTTAGATTATTTATTTTTTGATATTATACTGTACATTACTACTGATGCATGGAGGTGAGTCAGTGCCCCAAGGAGATGGAGGTGTCCATGTGCATGCCTGTCTGTGTGTAGATATTTACGTGTGTGTGTGTGTGTGTGTGTGTGGTTGTGGGTGTGGGTGTGCGTGCGTGCGTGTTTGTATGTTTGCTTAAGTGTAATAATACTCCCGTGCTGACAGATCTGGCGTAACATCCTTCCACCTCAGGTTAAGTTGTTTCCTGTTCTAATTACGGACCAGAATCTAAAAAAGGCTCTGCGTTGTCAACCATGAAATGAGGTGGTGAAAGACTGCTCAACATTCACAGGAACATCACAGTTAAGACTGCTCAACATTCACAGGAACATCACAGCCTTAAAGACTGCTCAACATTCACAGGAACATCACAGCCTTATCGACGCCTTATTACGGAATTATGCTACCATTGTGTTTTTCATTATAATACAGTAAGGGGGGGCTTTTCTTCATCTGCAGTCAAATTCTCTGCCATTGAGCTAACCCCACAGGCCCACACCCTGGCAGAGCATCCAGCATCCTTTATGGCTTGCTATAGAGTACACTATAGATATACACGAGACAAAAGCGAGCACCCAAATCTGAACTGGGACCTCCTGATTTGCAGTCAAAGGCTTTGCCACTGAGGTATAAACCCATGCCAGTCAGCAGTTGGCCCGCTATTCATATCATTGTTGGCGGTTTGGCTCTGCATGACAAATGGGCTGCTGCATGTTTAAATATTTAATGTAGAGCAAAGGCTGATATGTAAATGTTTTGAATAGCTCTTCATATTTACGTGAACTTAATTCTACGTTTTATTCTATGCATATATTCATTTGTTTATGCATAGAAACCTCACTAACCTGTTTTTCTGTATTGTAAAGCGTCCTTGGTTCTTTTTTGAAAGGCTCTATATAAATTCAAGTTGTTATTATTTCGTTTCTGTTTTCTGTTTTACATCCTACAGAGCCACGTCCAAACTATGGACCTAAGGCGCTATGGGGCAGTTGTCACTCGATTGACAGTACTCTCCGTAGTATATGGGCTGTTCCTAGTAGGACGATCTTCTGGACTGCGAAGATGTTGATGTTGCCTGGGATACGATTGGTGTACTTTTCTATTCCCTTCTTTTTTTTAATGTTTTTTTTTATTTTATATTTCTTATGGAGGGACAGACAGTAGGCTGACAGGAAATGGGGAGAGAGATGGGGGGGAAGACATGCAGTAAAGGCCGTCGGGATCGGGAGTCGAACCCGCGGCACACTGCCAGACTGGATTACCAGCCAAGGTGCCTGGACCACTGAGCCATGGCCCAGGCCTCTATTCCCTTCTTCATGAGGCTCCGATGACTACTGGTGTTACATCGGTCTTCATATTCCACATCCTGCTGCTTTCAATCTCCAAGTCTTTGTATTTGGACAGCTGCTCTGTGACTTTCTCTTTTCTTTTCTGTCTTTGATAACGATGTGAGGCCTGTTGGCTTTTATCTCTGTCAGTGTGGATGGGCATGTCCCAGAGGATGGCATTGGTGACATCATTATTCCCAGTGACTGTTTTCGGTTGATGTCCATACCATTTCATAGACGTCTTGATGTTGTAACTCCTGCAGATCTTCCAGTGCAGGTATGCTGCTGCCTTGTTGTGCCTCTCTAAGTACTCAGTCTTTGCCAGTTCTGGGCAGCCTGAGACAATGTGGTCGATGGTTTCTTCATATTTTCCACAGATTCTTGTTTGTCTGTCTCATCTTTGATGATCCGATGATGATAAGATCTGGTTGTGAGGCTCTGGTCTTGTGCAGCAATTATCAGGCTCTCCGTCTGCTTTCAGTCCGGTGCTCCTCAGCCACTGGTGTGTCTTTTGTTGGTCAACATCTGCACCTTTCATTCTTTTTGGGTACTTCCCATGCATTGCTTTTTCCCTCCAGGTCTTTTGCATTTGTTGCTGGCCAAGGTGTTTTACCTTTTGTTTCACTCGTTTGGCATAGGGTAGTCAGTTCATTTTTAGTTGGTGGGATTTCTGGGGCATGCATTACATTTTGCAGCTTCTTTAGTGATGGAGTAGAACTGATGTTTTACTATTTGGAGGAGTAGACCATCTGTTTTTGTGAGGTATGCGTATGCATCCAGTCCAATAGTGGTTGTCTTCAGGGTCAGTTTGAGTTGGATTAGGCCTCGTCCTCCGGACGATCTTGGTAGATCATACAACCTGTCGATATCTGCTTTTGGGTGGTGCATCTTCGCCATGATCAATTCTTGTCTTGGTGTCTAGTCTTTTGATGTCATTCAGTATCCAGTTGATGATGTTGAAGCTGTATGTCACAACAGGTATTGCTGGGGTGTTGATAGCTTCAATTCTGTTGGCTGCATTAAGTTTCGCTCTTCAGTACTCACCCTCCTGTAGTACTCTTTGCGAATCTTCTCCTTCATGGTTGAGTTTTGAATGCCGTCTCCTTCATTTACTCCTAGGTATTTGTACGTGTCATTTTTTTGTATTAGTGCCAAGGTCTACGTCTGCAGTCGTGGTCAGTTGTGGCACACTCCGAATTCCATCTTGATATCATCGCTAAAAGTATTGACGATAGTTAGTAGACCCTTCTGCTGGTTGTCATCATTGGCAAATGTCTTGAGGTCATCAACGTAGAACAAGTGATTCAGTTTTCCGTATACAGTATATAGCCAGAAAGGCTCTCTGTATGGAGACTGGCCAAGCAACTATATCATGGTCAGTATCATGTCAGTATGATGGTCAGTCTCATGATCTGTATCATGTCAATATCGTGATCTGTATCATACAGAGAATGCTTTACCAAAGTGTTCAAAGGTGTTTTATTATTAAGGTCAGCTCTTCATATTGGTTCTTATTTGTTCTCTCTAGTCCTGGATTGTTGCTGTTGTGGTCTCGGCAGACAGAGGTGTTGGAGGGAGTCTGATCGCAGCAATTAGGAACACTTCTGAAACAGACAGGATAGTTATCAAGCAAAGAGAACAGCAGGGTGCTATTACTGCTATATAATCATTCCAAGGACACGGCCTATGTTTGACTGTACACGCTCACGCTCGTGCACACACAGACACACACACGCGCACGCACACACACACACACACACACACACACACACACACACACACACACACAGTATGGACAACTTGCACAGTTTCACTTTCACTTCACTAATTGCCTCCATGCTAATTACAGACAAGGATCTAAAAAGCCGGAATATTGGCCTTAAGCTTTTCACCAAGCAATGATGTGTGGCTAAAGACTCAATCCATTATCATGCAGGAATCCTACAACCTTAGAGTTTTCATTTTATAAACACAAATGTCTCTCCGTACTGTCAATGGTCAATAAATCAAAACCACTCTGTCGAAATATTTTAAATATCATTTGTGCAGATTGGGACATCAAAAGACTTTTGACATTCAAATGATATGATGCACAGCCCAGATCCTCCTTCAAGATGTTAACGGGGGTTGTGGACTTCGCACGATATGGGTTTAATTTAAATGGGATTTATATTCACTGATTTCCCATCGCAGGATCCTGTCAAATTTGGCGATAGCAATCTGTCCGCTCAATAGAGATAAGAAATGAGGCGGAGATAGCCGCTTAGCCCTAATTTCAACCATAACCACATGGTGAGTGGATTTGCACAATATCAAACGACTTTAATATCTTGAATTCTTCTTAGCTTTGCATGATAATAACGTCCATGATAGGGCATGAGGAAAGGGAGAGAATGAAGCAATGGGCAGAAGATGAAAGTCATACAGATGATTATGAGATACAGTACCCACTCCCTGGCCCTGTCAGTCCATAGCAACCATTTATTACACAGAAATACTGTGTACTGTAGCCTATTGTACTTCTGTCAAATGTTTTTAAATGTCTTAAATGAACAATCAATCAATCAATTAGTAACATACACTATGAACATTGATATCACATATAGTGGACATGAAGATTTATAAATTACCGTTGACTATTACAGTGGAAATAAGACATGAATGGCAGATATATATTCCCTAATTAGGTCTATGGCTCTATGGCCCACAACCCTCTGTATCAACTTATTGATTGCCTGGCGGAGACTTACAGACCCGTCCGTGTGTCAGTGTGTCATGTGTCTGTCTGTTAGTCTCCAACGTTTTCAGAAGGAGCAAATGTTTCTAGTTCAATATGCAGTTGCATGTCTCACTACAATGCAAAATTAATTTAATTCTTACTCTGGTCCATTTTTACAATTTCAAATCGACACATTCACGTGCGCGCGCACACACACACACACACACACACACACACACACACACACACACACACACACACACACACACACACACACACACACACACTGTCACTGTATGTCTGCCATCCCCCAAACAACCTTGTCTCTTCAGGGAGTATTAACCCCTCCTTTCCTTATTATACATACACACATCCCCACCCCCAGCCCTGACCCAGATTGGGGGGTGAGGGGTAAAAAAGGACCATTATGAGGCAGGATGCTCTCTCCATCCCTCCCTCTCTCCCTTGTTCACTCCCTCACTCTTCTCCCTGTCAGGACAACCTCACACTTGGTGAAGCATGCACACTGAACAGAGAACGTCTGTGCACGGCCAAGTGTTTTTGGTGTTTGCGTGGATGTTACTGTTGCTAGTTTGTTTGAGGCCATGTCTTTGTGATGTCAGGCGAGGTTAGGCAGCATGTGACGGAGGCTCAGTGGCATCAAAGACAGCAATGAGGATGACTGACTCAGCCTCATAAGACAAAGGATGTCTGGGAGAGGAGATGTGTGAGTATGCATGCTGCTCTGACACCTTGCTGCCTGTGTGTGTGTGTGTGTGTGTGTGTGTGTGTGTGTGTGTGTGTGTGTGTGTGTGTGTGTGTCGCGCGCGCATCTGTCTGTCTGTCTGTCTGTCTGTCTGTCTGTAGGTGTGCAGTACAGTTTACTCTAAGATAAGAAAAAAACATAAAGATCATTCATCTTTAGCAGATCACAGCTCTCCCACATGGGAAGCTCCATCACCGGATGGATCTTACAATCCAATCTTACAATCTTAAATCAGGACGAGCCAGGGTGATCACAATTGGATTTCTCATATATTACATCAGGAGGAGTGATTGCCTTCCCACAATGATTTCTCTCCCATTGCCCTCTTTCAAAAGGTAAAGCTAGAAAGTTTGTTTACGAAATTACGTGTATGCTTTTTTCTTTCTTTCTTTCTTTTAACTCTGTGTGTTGTTGAAGAAAGATCCCCAGATGTCTGCAGGGAGAGCGTGCTGCCTCGGTGGTTCTCCTTGTAACATATGGAACTGCTTTACGCTTGCTTTTCTTCCCCTCGGACACCGTTAATGAGTGCATTTTCAGATTCCCACGAACGCTGGGAGAAAGGACCCCAGTGACTCTCCTCTACTTATTTATTCTAAGATTATATTTTGGCATTTCCTGCTTTATTCGTAGTGAGTTTAGAGAGACGGGAAGCTGGAGAGCAGAGAAAGAGACGGGAGACACACAAGACATGACACCAGGAGACAATGAGACCAGGAGACAATGAGACCAGGAGACAATGAGACCAGGAGACAATGACACCAGGAGACAATGAGACCAGGAGACAATGAGACCAGGAGACAATGAGACCAGGAGACAATGAGACCAGGAGACAGAAGACAATTCTCTTCCTCATATCACCTCAGATTGCCTCAGCATTGATTGATTGATTGATTGATTGATTGATTGATTGATTGATTGATTGATTGATTGATTTATTAACAGTTTGCAGAATTACAGTACATTTCAAGCACAAACTCAATACAAAGGCTGTTAACTGTGAGTGGACGACCCAATTAAGCATTACACTTCCATCCATGTTCAATTCATCAAAAACATTTAGAGACGTACAAATAGACACTTCTATATAGACAAAGAACAGAACAGGAATTCATCATAATGGAGGTAAAAAGGGAAAAGAAACATATACAGTGAGGGAAAAAAAGGGGTGGGCGGTGGGGGGGATTCACGTTCAGCTCCGTTCATTTGTTTGTTTTCCTTGGAGGAGCTGCGTTGGGTCCCCAAGTCGGCTCCGTGCTTGTCCATTCCGAACTACAACTTAGTGAGATTGTTATTTCTGGTGTTTTTAATTCCTTTATGTCTTCCGCTAGAGGTTGAAGTGAAGTTGAGGCCCAAATCAGGGTCTCTACTGTCTCCTCAACTGTGTGGAATCTGGAATTTACCGTTTATTTATGTGTGTGTGTGTGTGTGTGTGTGTGTGTGTGTGTGTGTGTGTGTGTGTGTGTGTGTGTGTGTGTGTGTGTGTGTGTGTGTGTGTGTGTGTGTGTGTGTGTGTGTGTGTGTGTGTGCGCGCATGCGCGTGCATGCGTGCGTTTGTGTTTGCATTCGTGTGTATTTTTAAATTCATACTTTTCCAGTCCGGCAGTTACTGTGAGGATGAAGCCCATCAAACAAACGTGATCAAAAACAGTGATAACCTCCAACTAGTTGAACTCAGCTTCAATAGCACAAAGTCACTTTTGGCGCGGGAACTTACAGATTGTTCTGTAATCACTCCTGGGATCACTTTCTAACAATGTTACTCAGACAAAATAACGGGCAATGAAAGAGAGTCGATTAGACTTCCATTTTTAGCTACGGATTGGGGTGGTTTGAATATCTGCCAGTGCTTCACAATGGAGCTTATCCCGTCCCGTCAGAGCACGGATGAGGAACAACATTATTGGAACCCCCATATGCTTTCAGCAATCCTTCTCTCCATCCCCAACCACATTGTACTGGACGTGCTCATCAGGCAATCACACCAGGCTCTATACGTTTGATGCTCCACAATGCTCTTACAATGGGAGTGCACAGTCAAATCTGGAGTGTTCATTTAACTACGGAAATGGAGCCATAAGGGTGTTTGTTGGTATAAATATAACCTTCCCACGATTTAACCCAGATATGGCTGTTTGGGGGGCTATCTTTGACAGATGTTTGGCTGTCTAGTGTAAATCAAGCCGATTAGTACGATCTCTGTGGTATGGCTCTGTACTGAGGAGATTGTAGTGGCTTAACTGCGTTGGGCATCACTGGCACGTGAGGATGCAGGTTAACACTGACCCTACACAGGGACCACCATGCTCAAGCAAAACCTCCGGGCAAAACTGGTTCTTTACCATGTTAATTGTTTGCTCTGCTACTGTGTTCTCTGTAGATTTTTTTTATATTTGGGTTTTGTGGATTGGAAGGCACTTTGGGTCAACTTCTGTTTCTTTCTTTTTTTTCTTTAAGCTAATAGACTTACTTGGCTTGATTTGCTCTTATAATAACAGGGAGATCAAAAGTAAGGTCGGAATCAACACATCACAGACATGAATAACTGAAAAGCTTTATTTTGTTAGTATTGAGTATGCTAAGAAAATGTTAGCTATGTACAATCCAGATAAGCGTTTGCTGCTTCCCTGCAAGACCTTATTTACCAGGAAAGATCAGATATGGCAATGGGCCTTCGGCAGAATTTGGGGCATGAGATCATGTGCCGAGCCAGTGAGGAGGACAAATGAAGGGTAAAGGAAATGTGATTTGAATTCCCACCATACATGTTTACAGCTGTATGCCTTGGAGAGGAAGGCTGTCCTTGTGGGCGGTTGCACTTTGGTTTTAATTAATTAGAGTGGGAAGACAAAATGAGAGAAAGAAAGAGTTGTTGATAGAAATGGTAGGAGTTATTAACAGACAAAAATAAAAATCTACTTCTTAATAGAAGTAGATAGAACGCTTTGATGCACCGCATCTTCTTCATGTTCTTAATGAGGAAGACCCGATATGTCAAAACACCAATGCTTTGTGCTGCAGTTCCACTTTGCAAAAAGGCTCCTTTCTCTTGTGTTCCCCTTCGTGTTCCCCCCACTTTTGGTCCAACCCTGCACGCCTGGCTCCTGTTGATACTGTGTGACCTATTCTATTTTTACACACCGCCTTTTACAGCACAGTATTTATGTAACTAATGAACATTAATTGCTCTAACCGTATACACAGAAAAATAAAAGAGCAGGTTTTACTGTTCCTTGCTGTGCATGTTAATTTAATTTGGTTAATGTTGAGGTGGGAGCGGTGGGGGGGGCACATCTATTACCGTTATGCACACTCAGTAGAGACTTTCCCCTTCCATTTACAGTATGTTCATTAATCCAAACAGCCCTTGGCCTGTGTGGATGTGTGTGCCCGACCGTGTTTGTGTGAGTGTGAGCGTGTGTGAGTGAGTGAGCGTGTGTGAGTGTGAGCGAGCGTGTGAGCGTGTGTGCGTGCGTGCGTGCCGCATACGTACAGTATCTGCTCACATGTGTGATGTGTGTGCTGATGAAAGTGCATGTTTATGCATAGGAGGGATGTATTCTGGCCCAGCAGGGAAATGTAGACAAATGGTTTTGAAGTCTTTTGTTCCCTTTGGGCGTTTGTGTCATTTCAACCTTGAGAGAGAAACAAATAAAAATATAACTGTAAAGTGGCGATTCAGGGGTTTTAGCCAACACAGACTGTTGTCTCAAACTGATTAAAGCTGAGAGCTTAGGGGTCTAGACCTTTGCCAGTTTCCGACACCTGAAAGATAACAGGTTTTATTAGGATTGGACGGCCACTCATTCATTTAAGGCCAGATTAGCTGAGCCATGGACTTTTTCGTCAACGTCGGCATGCCCTACTGTTCAATTAAAAAAATATCTTAATTAAACATATTAATCTAAATTAGTAATTGATTTATGGCCAAATTTGCACCAGGCCATGCACATGTTTCTAACTCATGGTGCCCCCTATTGGGCAATTTCAAAATAATTTTACACACAAGTAAACATTCTTATTTCTGGCTTGTGTTATGCCTCGCCCATTTATTGCTAATCAGATATGTGGCTGCATGTTGGCTATTTCACAATTTTGACCTTTTATTGTGCCCCATCAGGATGATTTGCTGTGCAAGTACTGCACACAACTTCCAATCACTGGAGAAAATGGCATGTCATACCATTTATACCATCTCAAAAAAACTGCAAGCAGAAGCAGAAAAATCTGCACAAAAACAATTGAGTTTCAGCCCTTCTGGCTTTAACAAGGCAAAGGGGGCGGCGGGGGGGCAGAGAGACTTTGAATCAGATAAAAGAGAAAGAACCAGCTATCATCGAAAAGAGGACACCGGAAAGAGGGAAAGAGAGGAGATTTTCTAGGGCGGGAACCCCTTTTGGTGTTTTTACCCTTCAAGACAGGAACCCCTTTTGGTGTTTTTACCCTTCAAGACAGGAACCCCTTTTGGTGTTTTTACCCTTCAAGACAGGAACCCCTTTTGGTGTTTTTACCCTTCAAGACAGGAACCCCTTTTGGTGTTTTTACCCTTCAAGACAGGAACCCCTTTTGGTGTTTTTACCCTTCAAGACAGGAACCCCTTTCAGAAAACTGTAATAGGTCGGCCTCAGTCCTAAATCACCTCGACCTTCTTGCTGCTTAGACAAACGTGCACTGTAAAATTAACTAAAAAGTAACTATTATGGTTACATTTGTACACTCAAGTTCTATTAACAGAATTTTACTGTGTGTGCACAAAGACAAAGGAGAGGACAGTTGCAGACCAAAATCACTCCATCATAACAAAACAAACTGATGTATGTCTGCTGCTGTTCCACAGAAGACAGAACACGTCTTGAGTCTTGACTACAGGTTTTCCTTGAAGGATTCTTCCCCTGGTGTCCCTTCCAAGCTGTGGGCCTCCAGCTGGCCCTCACTGTCCCCAAACAATGTCAAATTGTTTTCTGTTGTACAGCAGTGTCCCACAACGGAAATAGCAGATCACTAAACACATCGCAAGATGTGTAGATTGGCTATTTTTGCCACTGTACGGCGGCTGCACACGTCCTATACGACTATGCATTAATCAGGCTTAATGGTGCTGAGTCTGCTGACTGTGAGTCCTCACAACGAATAACCAGTTAACACTAATGCAATGGCCGTTCCTTACTGTCACAATCCACTCTACTTGTGCAATGGATTCTTGTAAGGTTGCAGGGCATGTTTTTGGAGAATGCATGTGTGTGTGGCTATCTTGTGTGTTTGTGCATGCACAACATGTGTGAGCGTGCATGCCATGTCCAGAATTAAGGATGAATGCCAGTGACTGTGAGGTGATTCCTCCGGTGATGCTGAATGTTATTGGAAGTGTCAGTTTATGTCAGCGTGTATGATAGTGATGTGGAGATTCTGCGCCTTGGGACCTGGCTATGTTGAACTTTATCCTTTGTCCCTGGGTCTTCCTCTCTGGTTGGACTGTAAGCTGCATTATGGGACACATGTATCAGATGGCATGATGGGGTCATGACCTCCAAGGCTTATGGCTATGGAACCATCAACGCTGAAAGTGACTCCAGTTCAAAGCTCTGCGGAGTCTGATATTGCAAAAACCATGAGGCCAACAGTACAATACAGGCCAACGAACAACAAACAAACAAGCAGCCCCAGGTCAGACTTTGGGTGCAAATGTCTTGTTTATACTTGATTCCACTGATTTGACATCTGCTGTGTGGTGTTTTTTTTGGGAGGCTGACTCAGCCAAATATCAGCATTGTATCATCAACATGCCTCCCCAGCTCCAACAGAAACAAATGACAAAAAAAGTTATATTTTTGTGGTGAGGTTTGGTGAGGTTCTGTCCCAGCCTGACATCCCTTGGAATCTACTTTGTAGCTCGATCCACTAGTGGGACTAGATCAGGGGTGCCTAAAAGGTAGATTGTGATCTACCAGTAGATCACAAGGGCTGTACAGGTAGATCACATGACATGCCCCTAAATAAAGTATAAAAAACATATTTTTGGCATCTGCCACTTGAATTAATGTGACTTGATTCATTGATTGATATAAAAAAGGGCCTGTCAGCTCAAACACACAATGCAATATTTTGTTTTCAAGAGTGTTGCTGTGCACAAACCTCACATTACAGATTAAATACAAAAAACTACCTACCTATTCCATTTCTCCATTCCAACTCCAAGTGCATTTGTCTTATATGTAACACTGCTATTCCATATTTAAACTATTTTCAGCAATGGTATAATATTATTCTTTTCGGTAGGTAGATCTTGTTGAGCCAGTCATTTTGAAAGTAGCTCTCAAGTCAAAAAACTGTGGGCACCCCTGGACTAGATAAAGGAGTAGAAGAACTGTAGATATCAAAACACTGAAATATAGGGTAGAAAAACTGCTTCACTTGCATGCATAGCACTCTCGACAATAACAAGAAACATCACTCACTCTCAAAGCCTCTCTCTCAAAGTCACACCTATTCAGGTGCACTTGAAGTTGTGGTGTGAGTGACAGCATGCTAGCGTGCTACAGTAGCACTCTTTCTAGTCATCCTCTCTCTTTGGAAAAGTTTTATTCACCAAGTACATCTGCACATACCTGTTTTTTGTGTGCTGCATTTAAGCCACCCTAATGACCTGCTCTCCTCCAAAATGTGCTTAATGTCTTTCTGAAGCTTACCCATGAAAATACATTTTTCCTGGTCTGGAGATCTTAGTATAATTTGTATGTTGTGCTCTGCACAGGATTCTTGTGATCTGCACGTCTATACGTTCTATAGTGTTCTGCCGAATCCAAGTTTGACACAGGCTACACAACTTGAAAATGCTTGTACATTTATTGGACAGAGATGATTTTTCAAGGATTGAAACCATAACCACTTAAACTTAAACTATTTTGGGACTTAAACTATTAGGCGCAGTGTGCAGCTATCTGTCTGGGGAGCATTTTGGCCAGGGTTGAGTGTAGCCAGTGACGTACCCAGAGGACTCACTGCAGGGTCTCTGTTTGACATCAAGCCCTGAAACTCAACACTCTATTACATCACCATGTGCCTTTAATTTGTTTTGACTATTTATGCTATGGTTGTAACATAAAAATCTATGCAGTTGTTGATTGCTTTCACGGTGTTTGCTGATAAATAATAAATAATCAATGTGTGGAGCGCAAGCAGTGACTGTTATGTAATGATGTAATGCAGAAGAAGTCAGTCGGATGGAACTCAGGCGACTGAAGGACACTGTGGTATGACTTCATGCGCTTGTGGCGGCGACTCGATTCGCTTTGGCCATGTGGTTGCTGCTTACTCATACATGTCGGACACAGACAGAGAGAGAGAGAGCTCACGAAGACCTTCACTGTTTAGTGAGACTTCAGTTCTGCACACACAGTTTAGGTATTCATGCTCTCATTTGTCTATGAGAAACATACCGTTGTATACACAAGTGTACGCCACACACACACGCACGCGCGTATTCACACATGCACGCACGCACGCACACATGCACGCACGCACGCACGCACACACACACACACACACACACACACACACACACACACACACACACACACACACACACACACACACACACACACACACACACTTGGGACTCCATACCTCCTCTGCCACAGGCTTGTCCTTATATGGTCAGAGTTATCAATACTACACAATGTTTTATAGCAAACCCAGTTCCAAACATTCCCAGCCGTTTCTTCCTGCTCTCGTCCTACTGGAGACACAAACCAGGAGGCTGAGGATCTCTGTTCCTGCTCCTCTCCCCCCATGCAGTCCACCCCCACCCCCCACCTTCAGCGGCAGTCTCTCACTCCCCTTCTGCCCCTAGAAGTTCCAACTCGCTCGAGAATATTCTCTCAACCTGCTTGGGAAGGGTACAGTGCCTTGCGTTCCTATAAATCTCAAATCCTAAGCCTGTGTTTATGACTGGATTGTCCTCTCCTTTCAGTTTACAATAAGCCATGTACCCTTTCTGCCAGGGGGTGGAGGTGCCAGGTTCATACCCCCAAAAGCCTGCCCGAGGCTCTATAATGCTTGGGTTCTGCTACACTGCCCGGGCTAATTTGGGTCTCGACACGTCTTGTGTCCCTGGTCAAATGGTTTGTGCCTAGGCCACCTGCTGGTTTTGCTGGTTGAGCTTGGACCGCCTGGAGCCTAGAGATAACCTACATAGTTGAGGCAACATGTCCCTCTCCTAAAGTGTCCTTATATGCACACACATACAAGTAAACAAACATTTCTCCCACTCAGAACAACAAACCAAGCCAAGTTAATACAATAGAACTGCACCTCACACAGAGGAAGGCTCACTATAAGAGGATTTATTTCCTCAAAACGAGAGAGGGTGTTAACCACTTGAACCCTATAGCATCCCTATTCTGGGTGAACATTCGCCAAAAATAGCAGATGAACAAGCTCAAAAAACGCTTGTGGATCAGCTATTTTCGGTGATTTGGTGTAGACTAGAGGGAAAAAATAGTAGTCCAAGTACAGAGTCATCCCTGGTGAGGTTTACTAAGTATAGAGGGTTTAAAATAAATGGTTAAATGTAATGTGTTTTTGGTGATAGCGCTGTCCCTATTGGGATCAATTCATCTCCTCAATGCTGCCTCAACTCTGTGCCTCAACAGAGTTCATTTAATGCTGAATGTATACAAATAGATTTTTCCGTGATCTTTCTGACTGAAATCAACGTTTCAAGCAAATATATGCCATGTAGAAAGGAGGGACACCCGCACACCGCCACTTGCTAGGTTTAGAGCATTTATTATTAAGAAGCAAGGTTTCAGGGGCACGGTGGCACAGTTGGTAGTGCTGTCGCCTCACAGCTAGAAGGTCCTGGGTTCGATTCCCGCCCGGGACGCTGTGGGTGCTGGCAGCGTGTTTCCTCCTCCGCGTCATCAGTGCCCATACCTGAGGTGGGGTTGGCGAAAGGGCCTTTCTGTGTGGAGTTTGCATGTTCTCCCCGTGTCCCCTAGGGTAGGTACGTCTCTAAACTGCCTCCCCCTGGCCAGCCGGGGGCGCCTGATGGAGGGGAAAGGAACTGGTTGGAATAACGTGTTCCTCCCATGCGCTACGTCCAACCAAGGAAACTCCCCCCTGTCAGGTGTAAAGGAGCAACTTGGACACTCAGGCATGAAGGAAGCATGAGTTCAAGTCCGTTGCTCTCCCCATGTCCCCCATATATGGGGACTAGGTTGGCGGAGGGTGTGTATAGAGCCCAGGATCACATTAGATGATTGACACAGGGGTGAAACATGGGTTACAAAATCGTGGGATAAAAAATAAAAAATAAAACGTTTTGGTCTTGAGACCTTCCTCAGGCAAATATATGCCAAAATATTCAGAATGAATACTTAACATATTCAAATTAAATTCATTTGTGACTGCAGTTTAAAAAGTTAAGACTCTTATCTAATGTTTCCAACTTCGGGGGTGAAAGTCCCTTGCTCATCAGGTTTCTGATAAGAGAAAGTTGGGAGTTCATGCCAGTTTGCTTTGATCTCTTTCAACACCAAAAAGATTTTCACAGGAAAAAAGCATTCATTGTTTAAAGATACCAAAATAGTTATCCATGGTTTTATTTCTTTGTGCCTTGACGATTGTAATAGTTTTAGTAACCCCTTCTTCTCAGTTTTAGTCTTCAGAAAAACGAATTGTACAGTACAGAAGTTACAGAACGCTGCTGCCAGACCTTGTTTTTCATCATGTTTATGTTTTTTAATGTTATTTCTTTCCTCCACTTTGCAACGTTGTTTTGATAACGAATATAAAAAGGTTGTTCTATTATTATTATTATCTTTATTATTGTGACCTTACTCATCCAATATATTTCTCCCCTCTCCAACTCTCTCTTTCCTACTCTCTCTATCTCTGTCCCTCTTTCTCTCTCTGTGTGTAGAGTCTGTGAACAGGCGAGAGAGGGACCCTGTCTGCCCCACTGTCCAGCGACACCATGAGCTGGAGCTTCCTCACGCGGCTGCTGGAGGAGATCCACAACCACTCCACCTTCGTGGGGAAGCTGTGGCTCACTGTGCTCATCGTCTTCCGTATCGTCCTCACTGCCGTTGGGGGGGAGTCCATCTACTACGATGAGCAGAGCAAGTTCGTTTGTAACTCTGGCCAGCCGGGCTGCGAGAATGTGTGCTACGACGGCTTCGCCCCTCTCTCCCACGTCCGCTTCTGGGTCTTCCAGATCATCTTGGTGGCCATGCCTTCTCTCATGTACATGGGGTACGCTATCAACAAGATCGCTCGGCTGGACGAGACCAAAGCAGGGGGAGGCAACACTGCTCCGGTCCGAACAGGAGGAGGTGGCTACACGCACAGGAAACCCAGGAAGATGTGCTTTGGAGCAAGCCAGCACAGGGGCATCGAGGAAACGGAGGGCGACCAGGAGGACGACCCCATGATCTACGAGGTGCCTGAGATAGAACCTCCGCGAAGGCCACGAGATCCACTGCAACCCGCAACCCGGCCCAGAATCCGCCATGATGGGCGCAAGCGAATTCGAGACGAGGGACTGATGCGTATCTATGTTCTGCAGCTAGTGACGCGTACGGTGCTGGAGGCCGGGTTCCTGGCAGGCCAATACTTGCTTTACGGGTTCAGCGTCGCACCCATATTCGTATGCTCGAGGAATCCCTGCCCACATAGCGTGGACTGCTTTGTGTCACGCCCCACAGAGAAGACCATCTTCCTGCGCATCATGTACGGTGTCACTATCCTCTGCCTCACCCTCAACGTGTGGGAGATGCTCCACCTGGGGATCGGCTCCATCTGCGACATACTGCGTCGCCGCCGATGTCCACCACAGGAGGAAGAGTATCAGTTAGGCTTGCTGGGCACCAACGGTGGTGTAGAGGGGTCTGTTGGGGTGCCGGGCACCGAGGTGAGTCCAGGAGGAGGGGTGGTGGGAGATGGTGGTGCCGATTATGTTGGCTACCCGTTCTGGAACACCCCGTCAGCCCCGCCCGGCTACAACATCGCAGTGAAGCCGGAGCAGATCCCCTACACAGATCTAAGCAACGCGAAGATGGCATGCAAGCAGAACCGAGCGAACATTGCCCAAGAAGAGCAGCAGCAGTTCGGCAGCAATGAAGATAATTTCCCCACCGGAGGGGAGGCCCGCGTGGCCCTGAACAAAGACATGATCCAACAAGCTCACGAACAACTGGAAGCTGCCATCCAGGCCTACAGTCAACAGCACTGCGAGGAAGAGCAGCTAGGGGACAACCAGGACGACAAGCCCCAGAGCAACATCATTCAGGCCCAACCGGAGTCGCAGCACATGGAGGAACAGCCTCACACAGAGAACCAGCCTCACACAGAGAACCAGACTCACAAGGAGAACCAGACTCACACAGAGAACCAGACTCACAAGGAGCGCAAGCATCGCCACAAACACGGGAAAGGAGGCAGCAGTGGTGGGGGCAGCAGTAGCAACAGCAGCAGCAGGTCAGGCGAGGGCAAGCTCTCTGTATGGATTTAAACCCTACTTCATAACTTGTAGGCTATCGCTGATATCGGGACAACCCCTGAACATTACAGGAGAGCAGTCTTTTCTATTGTGGCTATTTTAAACACGACAGTGCCTTAAGAATCCTGCAAGCTGGAGAAGATGTTTGTGCACTACGGTGTGTAATGCCTGAGTTTTACTTAGTTGCACGCAGGTGTTGCACACTGAAAATAGCAGCTCTACAAGCTCAAAATGCGTCGCTGGCTAAACTTTGTGATACAGCAGTTGACAATTGGTTTTGTCGGCTATCACTTTCTAACTTGAAACACCACAGTCAGCAACAAACTATATTAGGGAAGAGTCTGTATTTTGCCTGGTGTCCCTTGAGTCCTGAAGTAGACTAGTCACCTCTGTTGTCTTCCCATAGATCTACACTTAGGTTGTAGATCTTGTTGGGGGAAAAAAAAGAAAGAATGATAAATGAGTTCTGCTCAGAGCATCAGAAGGTTCCCAGCTGTGACTTAGCGAATTCTCCCTCCTGTCTCTCTGCAATGATGCTGAATTAAAGATCCATTGGAATCATAGTTACAGGATTATCATAATGCAACAAAATCACAATGGCATGTTGTAACAATGCGCACACGTGTAGGCGCGTGCACACACACACACACACACACACACACACACACACACACACACACACACACACACACACACAAACACACACACACACACACACACACACACACTCTCTCTCTCTCACACACACACACACACACACACACACACACTCACTCAAAATGCAATGCTGACATCACAATTGTCCGGCAGGCTAAAACAATGACTTCATATGACTTCAACCATGCAAAGGCAATAAAATTGCCACATCGTAAATAATGCTATGACAGCTCCTAAAGCAATGACTTTATGTAATGCAATGGCAACTTCTATTACCTTCCCTGAAGGTTCCTATCTACTATCTATCTAATCCCCTTGCTCTATGTCTCTTTACTCTCCAAGGTCAATGCTGTTTTTTGTGTCTGTTCATGTTTATTGTGGATTATGTCAATATGCTGCTACTCAGGAAGGAACTAATGAGTAGGGCAGATGCATCAAAGAACCGGTTGGCAATCAAAACCAGTTTTTCCTTATAGAAGCACTCACTCTTACCAGTTAATCGGGTGCATTGGTTGTTTTACAGAACTTTTTCCACTCCAACTCACTCTCTCCTCACCGTTCAACTGTGTTACATCTACCTTGTAGTTGACTGCCCCCTGGTGGCAACTTCATTATGAGGCTTGTTGAGGAGTAGTGATCAGAAGCCAATGCTACTAATGGCATTCAGAAACATCTACTAGCTATAGTATTACTTTTCCGGTGATAGGCCTTGTGTCTTTAAGTCTTCCCAACAAAACCTAATATTGCACAAGGCCGTAATGGAAGTGGCACACTCTCATTTCTAAACCTGTGTCAAATGCTGTAATGGGATTTTTTAAAGCCATTAATAACATTACTTAATACTATGCTGGATTACTTTATCCATTTGTAATGTTGAGAGTGTACAACTGTACATACAGGTCTATTTGGTTACTTTTGTACACTCTCAGAGTTAACACGCATGACTTTACAGTGTAGTGAGACCAAACACTGTTTGTTGTGATATAAGGTCAGTGCCAAGGTATTTTGCTAGGCTATTATGAAGCCTGGTGTTTTGTAGCTTTGGAATACTGTGGCCATACTAGTCCTGTTGTGAAGAAGAAAAAGGAAATGCCTATAGTGAGACCAATCCTTTTTGTAAGAGACATGTTTTTTTTTTATTATGTATTTTGATTTTTGGGGGAGTGAAGCCTTTGAATTAGGTTAAATCTTTATGTTTAAACCAAAACCATTTTTTATTCATGTTTTCCCTAATATGTTTTTTGTACAAAAAAGAAAAAATAATAATAACATTTGTTTATATAGTTGGATGATGATTTATAAATGTTTTTTATTTGCCTTCCAATTGTAAAAATGCTAAATATAAAGTCTATTTTTTTATTAAATGTAGAGTAGTCGACTACTTTGAATTCATCATGGAATGAAAAAAGTTGCCAGACACTACATGTATGTTGGTATTTAATGTATTTAATGTAACATATGTCTGGCCTGAGTTTCTAATAAACTGTGTGAATCCATTTCCAACATTATATTCTGAGATGTGCTGAACATCTGTGTGGACAGAATAACTGGCTATTAGCGTAATCATGCCTGATTTGGTTGTGCAAAGATAGCCGATCTACAAGCCCACACATCGCATTATTTACGAGATGTGAGCTTGTAGAATAGCTGCTATTTTCATTGTGGGTCACCAATGCGTAATTAAGTATAAATTTGCCTTGAATTGGAAAGATATACAATTTCAGCACATTATTCAAACTTTTCCCAACTGTACCCAACACAGCCTTCTAATCAAATTCTGATTACCCATCGATTTTAAGTCAAGTGATTAGGGCAAAGAGAATCAGACAGGTCTGAACTTTCTGTCTCATCTAATAGTACAAAATACTCATCTACTGATTGAAGAATGAAGTATGATGGAGTATAAATTAGACAGAGTCTTTCTCAGGGTTTTATCTACTGACCCGGCACCACGTGCCAGCAGGATAGGACAGTCAATAGCAGTCAGACATAAATCTCCAGACGTACTCCTGTCTGCTTCTCCCCAAGCCATGACCGACATTGACTCATATCCCAGATGCCACAGGTGATTTATACTTAAAGCTTGCCAGTGTCAGTCTCTCGCTCTCTTTTTTTTTGATGAATTACTACTATTTTGAGCCATAAAGTATGGGGCAGTACTTACAACTGACTGCATTGCCCTCTGGTGCCAAATTGGTGTGAAAAGTGAATAAGATTTGAAGGGCTTTGGGGCAGCTAGGTTTCCTCAACAATAGCATGGTTTCTGGGTGTTTTTGTTCAACTAGTCTTGGGTCCCAGTATGTCATGTTGTCATGGGGTCGAGACATCCGCGTGGGTTCCCTGATGGAGCCCTACAGAAAGCGAGGTCCACCCCTGGCTGGACAGCTGGTTATGTGGATCTCTAGCCAAACCATACAGAGATGACCTTCGAGTTGAAGGAGTATTTGGTGGATGAGGAAGAGGAGAATGTGGAGGAGGAAGGGAACTTAGGGAAGTCAAAAACACCATCTGTTCAACATCTGACTGCCTGGCAGCATGGTCCTTACCATGGTCCTTACCTTAGCCTACCTCTGCGTCTCAATTACGTGGTGTGGTTTAGATTTGCGTGTTTTGGGAGAAGTATTGGATTTCGGGATATTATTCAAGTTACATAACCTACCATTCAATTTGGTCAAAACTATGTTTTATTCAGTAAGAAAAAAAATCCAGATTACAGCTTTAATGGCAATATGGTCTCATAGGCTCTATTAACCTTCAGTGTGGAAGCAATTCTTCAAAAATGAGACATAATCGTTAGTATTTCATTACAGATAGCAGTCAGAGAATGACTACTGGTAACACTATGAAAAGAACACTTTTCTCAATTCAGACTTTTATCAGATGAAGTCTTATTAATTGGGTCTGTTCATCAGGAATCCCACAATGTCCACCCTCAGCATGTGTCTGTTGAAATGTAAAAGTCTGTAACTGTTTAAAAAAAGATACTTTGGGTGTTGTTTTCCCCTACTGTACATGTTTCTTAAAGTCACCCAGTTGGGCATTGAATAATACACATAGTGGTTCTATAGACCATATCCACACAGCGGCCATTTTTTTAGAGCAAAGTTGGCTGCCGTGTGGCTACTCTGCCGTGTGGCTAGTGGCTACTCTGTTCCATGTACTGTATTTGTGTTTTTCTATGCCTTTTGTAAAGAAAAAAAAGGGGGTGATTCTTTGAGTGCCATTCTGGTATCTCCAGCAATGTACAATTGTGTTTCCATTTTTTGGAAACATTTTTCTTTTTTTCCAAGTTGAATACATTGAGATGCATGTTAAAAGACCTATTTTCCTATAAAATAAATTGGAAATACATATTCCAAAAGAAAAGTCTTATTTGTGTCTGTAATTTCTATGTGGGCATCCATGGCACAAAGAAAAGGAACAAAAACACTTCTGTATCCTGAAATGTTGTGGTATTGATGTCCTGCCATGGCATTATATGCTTGCGTGCGTGTGTGCATGTTTGCATGTGAGGGAGAAACTTCTCTTTGATTTTGATTGGTGGGGAGCAGGAATGTTTGGAGTCCTTTCAGGGAAATTAGACTCACATAAGTTGATGTTGTGCCACCAGCAGGAACAATACAGCAGACCGGAGAGACATGTCACTCCTGCTCATGTCATCTTGGTTGGCACTTTGGCAGTTCATTTGGTGACAGCTGAACTTCAGATTGTGATGAGAGAACATGTGAGCCTCTGAGGCGTGAGCGCAGTGCCCACTCTCCATGACAAGAAATTACTTTTATTTTTAGCCCCGGAAGTTGCAGGAATCTAGCGACAGCAATATGTTGGTCCATCTGTCTTTCCATCACTTTGGTCCCAAAACAAACAACATATCTTGAAAACTACTGGCTGGATTGCCACAGCATTTGCTGTGCACCTTCATGCTCCCTGGACAATGACCCCTACTGAGTTTGTTCACTTTTAAATGAACTAAATTACTTAAATGTTTTATCTTTTTCTTCCCAGAAGTTAGAAGTAAGGAATTTTAAAGCATTTTAAAAATGTGTGGAAATAGAAAATAATCTTCTGATATTCTCTCAGTGGGTTTTCCCACTTCATTAGAGTTTGAACAGCTGAACTGCCCAGAGAGACTAGACTAGAGTGTAAAAATGAAAATGGAAAGATTTCAGTGTGCTTTTGTGATTCCCTGACCCTGAAATAAGAAGGGAAAAAAAGCTCCCTGGAGATTTCTAGTGGGGGTAAAACTGGGTTATG
Source organism: Electrona antarctica (assembly GCF_951216825.1). NCBI lineage: Eukaryota > Metazoa > Chordata > Actinopteri > Myctophiformes > Myctophidae > Electrona > Electrona antarctica. The sequence continues at coordinate 33,589,541 of NC_136795.1, forward strand.
CAGCTGTATCAAGTGGAATCTCAAGTACTTGTTAAATAGCAACCTTTGATCCTCTGTGAAAAGAAACTAAACATTCCACCCTTGTAACTACCTAAACCCTGTTATACTTAATTGACCAGTCTCACAAGGGTCTATACTAGATCCTCCAAATATGTCTTCTCCAAAAATTGCAGATCTCAAAACGCTTCGCATTGCAATGCGTTGTTGTGAGCTTGTAGATCTGCCACTAAAAGTCCCCAGAATAGGGACGCTAATGCACTAATTACCAGGATAATTCACTCACTCATACAGTAGCTGCAGCAAGCATGTGTTCGGACGTCTACAGGTGATATTTACGTGATGTGCTTATTGTGCTAACACACTAACATTGTTGGCCTGGAGAATCCAAAAAGTGTAGGACACAAGAATTTGAACAAGACTTCTTGAGTGGAAGATGCACTATAGATATCTCAAGGTGACTGGCCATGCTTTAAGCATCAGACCAACGTATGAATGTAGTCGATCAGATGCCGTAGAGACTGCCTTGTAACCCAGAAGAAAGAGAAAAGCAATAAAACATAATGACATCATGTCTCACTTAAATTACTACATCATACCATATGGTGTTCACCCCAGCCTATGAAGGGATTTATACTGTAGTACTCATAAATTGTAACAGTCTGCTATGTGACGATATTAAGATAAAACACTGTCAGGCCAGAAACAGGCAAACAGGCACTGAAAATATTGGTAAGAAATATCACACTTACCATTGGCTAGTTAGATGCTTTTATTCTCGCATGACCAGTCTCAAGAAACAATTATCAGAGTGATGATAAATATGTATTCACTTAATTCCCATTATTATTGGCACCATTTTATTGACATATAATTTACAGACATTCACATGTTGGCTCAACAAAGCTTTTATGGAAATCCATGACCAAGAAATCCATACCTACATTATTACAATATGGCAAAACATTTGCAAAAACGTTTGTAAGACAGTTTATTGCAATATTGTCAGTTGCATTGATTTGAGATCCTCTCTGTCCCCACATTACCAGAGGGAACTCGTTCAAAAGGCAGTACGGTCAGCAGCAGCTCTTACCACTTGAAGTGGTCAGGTGGGTGGGCCAGGTGCATTTCCAGAGCACGTTTATTTGAATGCTCAATCAAATCGATTGTGTTCTGGCTTGTATGTTTTAAGTCCCTATTTATCTGTATCATCTGAAAAATGCCATGACATTATTTTTACATTAACGCACTTATATTAATGTTATATTTATTATCAATAAAATCTCAGTGTTTTGCCTATTATTTGGGGGCCTACTTGCAATATCCTCACGGCCCAGCAATGGACCCCGCGGCCCACAGGTTGGGAGTCGCTGATCTATCGTATTGCAATAGCATTTGTGCACGTCACAGTTACAGTATGTTCCTGTGTGTAAACCGCTCACCATGGCAACATTCACGATGAGGCACTTCCAGGAAATGGTTACGAGTGTCACCACTTGTGTTTCTTTTCTGCGGCCTCTCTGTTTAGATTTGGCTCAGAGCCAAAGCTTAGGGTCCTAAGTAGCCCACAGCACTAGTGCGACTGAACAGCCCAGTGAGACTGAACAGCCCAGTGCGGCCAGAGACCCCTTTGAGGTTCTGTTGTGCAGCGTGGAGAACACAGCCCCTTGAGAGAGACTGAGACCAGGGGATGAGGTCCACTTCATCTCTGTGCTATTATATCCACTGGCAAATGACAAGGGGCGAGAGAGAACACACGTGATCTCTCAAAACCAGCCTGCTTGCGTAACATTAACGTGTGAGCCAGCACAGCCTACCCTGCCTAGGCAACAACATTCAAAAACACTTTTCTCTTCAACATTCTGCAACACGTTGTTCAGACAGAGTATACTGTACAGAATTTGTGGTGGAATGCATTCACAGAAGTGCCAAGTGTCGAATCACCCACATAAAATACAATAATTTTGAGCTAAACATCACCTTCATGGTTCATTTGATTATTGTCATTAATATCATTCACATAAGGCACTACAATGCAGCCCTGCAAAAAGGCCCACACCAAATGTCTCTGATGTACGAATTGCTTTCCAGCTTGAACAAAACAAATCTGCCTCCAGATACCAGCTGGAATGATCATGATAATAAATACAACTGCAGATACACAATCATGATACTATGCATAGTATGTCATACCGTATTTTCAGTTTGTGTCATTAATGATTGTAGCATTTCGGTCTCAGTGCAAATAATGTTGGCTGCTGAAAGGCCTGCTCAGCAGCATTAGGTCCCCACAACCTTTAATATGATCTGAGGAATAAGCCCAAATAGGAACTATTACTGCATTCCGCCGAGATCCACATCTGTGTCACAGATGCATCAGATCTAGCACTTGGATGTGTGACAGGCGTTGTGGGTGACCGATTAAGACTTCTGGGTGACGTGAGAGAAGGCACTATGTTCCCTTTGCGTGCGCCATGGCTGCAGGCTTGTCTCCAGGTAACAGAGCCTACCTGGGGGCTGGTAGGCATTCTCCCAGGTGTATCCTGAGCACGCCCTGGCTGTGCAGCCTCAACAAGTGGTCAAATTCAGCAGGCATGGCATGTACTGTCTTCTTACTCTGCCTGTCATCATAGTAGTGATTGGTGAGGGGATGGTGTCCATGTGGGTGCTCATTGAATGGCCAAAATCCATACAAATGTACATTGGCACAGACCTCTAGTGCCAAACTAGCCACGATTATGCCAGTGCTCAGCCGTATTGTCCTCAGACCTTGGGAGCGCCAGAAGCGTGCCAAGTTCTGGAGGTACTCTGGGTTGAAGAAGACGGGGCGGGTGGGGCTTTCAAAGTCTTGGATTGTATACAAGGCCCGTAACGACACAGGTGTGTTATGGCCATAAGAGAAGGCAGGCAGAACCATCAGCGAGTCACCATACCTATGCAGACTCTCCACAAATGGACGACGACGCTCCAGCAGACCACCGAACCTGACAAATGTGCAGGAAAGTGAGATGTTAGACGTAGCTCAAGGCTGCTGCGTTTGCATCTGGTCCCACACATTGATACACTCACTTCTCTAGGAGGATGCTTGGGTTTGCTGTCACAAGGTTAGTCTTGTTGCCCACATGTTTCTCATAGCCATTTTCCAAAGGAGGAAGGTTGCACCTATGAGAAAGGAGCAAAGACAATTACCATAATGTAATATCACCATAATTATTTACATTTAGGGTCAAATGACTGCTACTCTTTTGCTGTATTGACAGTGAGCTGTGAAATCATGTATGGAAATATTTCCTCACCTGATAACAAACTGAGCAGAATCGATCCTCTCTCCACAACTGCTGTTGGCCAGGATTCCTCCATTCCCAACAACAGCGCATGTGTCCCATGTTTTATTTGTAAAGGGGTGATCCTGAAATCAAGGCCAACAGCCATTGTTATATGTTACTCACATATGCACGTACACGCACGCACGCACGCACGCACGCACGCACGCACGCACGCACGCACGCACGCACGCACGCACGCACGCACGCACGCACGCACGCACGCACGCACGCACGCACGCACGCACGCACGCACGCACGCACGCACGCACGCACGCACACACACACACACACACACACACACACACACACACACACACACACACACACACACACACACACACACACACACACACACACACACACACACACACACACACACACACACACACACACACACACACACACAGCAGAACAGATATATGGCCTCTTATGTGTGATGGAGGAGGAAGGCCTGGGAATGATGTCTATGATAACAATTCAGAGCACCCTAGTCCCAATAGTCATATCGTGTTCTAGTGTAAACAATGGTTGAGTAGGTTACGGAGAGAATAGGATATTCTAAGGTGCAGCTCCACCTAGAGCATTTAGACTGCAGACGTCAAAGAGGTCAAATCTTGGTGCTCCCTTGACGATTTAAAAGGCTTGAATATTATTCTATTATTCATTCATTACGCATTGCACGATTAGCCAGTGGTGAATAGATCTAACTTTAGCTATAATGTTAATTTGTTTAGGCTTTAAGTTTACATTATACATGGTTGATTGATTGGTAGTGTTTAGGCATTGTAAGAGATTTTTTAGTTTAGGCATGGTTTGGTGTGGTGGTCAAGGTAGGGATCTGGGAGGGTAGATTGTGTGACAACAAACTCCCATGGTATGGACCATATATCCACTTATGTTTCAGTGGGCATTGCATATATTCACTTCTAGGGTGTGAAGCCTCAGCCCTATGTCTTCCATATGTGTTGCCTCAACCTTAGGGTTCGGGTTAACATAGGGCGGAAGGAACATAGACACGCTCAGGGGCGTATCCATATAGGCTACTTTATTTTATTTTATATCATATTAACTGATTTTGATAACAGTAGCGTCTTCACATTACATAATGTGGATGCAATCACTGCATTACATTTGGCAGTGGGTGTATTGTGTGTATGATTCGCCTTTCCATAGCCACTGGCACTGCCTAGTTTGTCCCTCTGCAATCTGAGAACCCATCGGCAAAAAAAAGGAAAAACAGCACCCTCTTTTCCTATCTCGAGAGACTAGTCCCTCTGTGCCTGCGTAGATTGATTGGGCATGCCTGATGCCTGACACAATCATGTGCTTGTGTTGTATATTTGCTGTTTCTAGAATGCGGCAGATTTGTTTTTCTTCACCCCAGAAACTCGCGCCTTTGTTTATGATTAAACAAACGAGAAGCCTTTCTGAGTAGCCTTAGCCTCACAATGCAAAGGTTTCGGGAGGAAGTTAGCAGTCCCTGGACGAGCTACAACAGTTATATATCCTGAGGATTTCACCTTTACTGGGCCGGCAAATTCCACAACAGCGTCCGGGGTGCTATCTTAAGCGAGTTGAAACTAGCTGTCGTTGTACACTCTGCAACATATGAACATACTGTGAGAAGTGTGTGTGTGTGTGTGTGTGTGTGTGTGTGTGTGTGTGTGTGTGTGTGTGTGTGTGTGTGTGTGTGTGTGTGTGTGTGCGTGCGTGCGTGTGCGTGTGCGTGCGTGCGCGCGTGCGCGCGTGCGTGCGCGCGCGCTGTGCTCACTTGTCTTCAATACAGTATTATGGTGTTAGTAGGCTGCCTGGGAGAGTTGTAACTTAGCTTACTGTTGTTTTATGGTCGTTTGAATTATAGTTTATATTTGGGAATGTGTTGGGATGAAGTGTCTTGTAGCAGCTGTTTCTCGCCCCTCCCGTTTGTATGCCAGAGCTGGCGAGAACTTCTGGGAACGACACCTGACTTCATATTTTGAGGAAATTGAAGAGAAAAATAAATAAGTATTAATTAATCAAGAATTAATTTTACTAAATTGCACAGGGGGGTGGGGGCGGGGGGGGGGGGGGGGGGGGCATGTACGTGTGCCCACCGTGCCAGGCCTAGCCAGTAATTCCTGTATACGTCACTGGACACAGGTTTTAATGTTGCCACACTATCGATACCAACTGTGCTTTCACCTATTACTCATCTTATCTTTCCAGTGGAAAAGTCAAGAAAACAAACTGCATGGACACACACACACACACACACACACACACACACACACACACACACACACACACACACACACACACACACACACACACACACACACACAATAATCTCTTGCCCCGTGCACAACATGGCTGCTATCAGTGAATGGCAGATTAACAGCCATGTCTGTTTCTAGAGTGTTAACGCTTACATGTTTTACTATCGGCGTCGTTGACCTCCCACGTTCACCCTCTAAACATGCAACACTATATATATGCCCACTAGTAGCACCCCAAAGTGCTGCTCTCAGCTCTCCTCACGCCGCGACCAGTTTTGTTTGCTCCAGTAACAAGGAAAGGCTGCTAAACATGAAAAACAATTGGGTCAAATAGTTGGTGGTCTCTCTTACTTCGGTAGAGAGACTATTATTCCAGTGATGGGAGGCTCTAGAAAAGACTGTTTTACGAAATGGTACACTGCAGTCTCCTCTGGTAGTTGCCCTTGATGCTCTGCCGCCCACCACTTGTAGCCAGGGATGAGCTGGAACGAGCAGTTGGCACCCAAATCAAATCCCTACGCTTTCATTCCTCCCCCACGTCAACCACATCACCAAAACACCACCAAAACTCAGCTGCCCGCCTGCTCACCAGTACCCATTCCAGAGACCATATCACACAGTCCTCCATGACCTCCACTGGCTAACTGTCAAACAAAGAATCCACTTTAAAATGCTGCTCACTACCTATAAAGCACTCCACAACCTGGCTCCCCCCTACCTCTCTGACCTCCTCAAACCTCATGTTCCGTCCCATTCCCTCAGGTCCAGTGATGCCGACCTCCTGGAGGTCCCCAAGACCGGGCTCCGAACCTGGGGTGACAGTGCTTTCTCTGTATCTGCCCCCTCCCTCTGGAATGCACTCTCCAAACATATCAGAGATGCCCCCTACCTTCCTACCTTCAAAACCGCCCTGAGAACCCAAATGTTCAGAATTGCCTTTCCAGGAGTTGACTTTGATTTCAACTCTTGTTTTTTAGTATTTTATTGGCACCACCTCCCTCGGCCCGCTGACATGTTCCTAGACTGTGCCCTTAATTAAATTTGACAAACAAATGAATGGTGTTGCCAAAAGCGCTTTCTTCCAACTAAGACAGGAATAAAGCACAAAATGTGTTAATAATAATGATGATAATAATAACAATAATAACAATTAATAATTCAAATCTACAAAGTTACTAGTAACTAAAGTTTTCAAATAATTGTAGTGGAGTAAAAGTACAATATTTGCCTCTGGTGTGTAGTAGAAGTATTGAATGTTGGAAATACTTTAGTTTACACCACTGTATGTACCAAATTATTTTTGTGTCGTCTTTACAGCTTCATGGCTTTGAACATGAACCTAATAAGCAATTATAATAATTCTAGTCTTCAGTCAAAATATTTCAATATAATATTGAGTTGACAAGTGTAACGGAAGCAGCCATTATTTTGTTATTTCTTTATTATTTATTATGATTCTGTTTTGCAAGTAGTATAATAACTATACTATACTATAAATAGTAGAAACAGCTACCCGTATTTCAATTTGGATTGTTGAGCAATATATTGCTGAGCATACAGTAACTTCTAAAGCTTTATCCGTTCTACCTCGGATAAGCATTTGTGTTTTTTCCTGCAACTTAGGTCTTGTTATAATACTGTTGGATTTTTCATTAAATGAAAATTAAATTACCTATTATTATCATTAGGCTATTATTATTATTTATTAGGAAACTAACTGGAAGTGGATGGTATATCTTTGGAAGTATTTATGCACACTTTACTACTAGATAGATACCAAACGTTATTGTAAAGTGTATTCTAAGAGGAAGTTGTTAAGAGTGTTTGTGATATCAGAGCGTAGAGCCTGGTCTGAAAATGGCATCTATCCGTGACCTAGCTGCGTCTCCATGTCAGGAAGTTTTGGATTCAGGTTACACGAGACAGTACTGCTATAACTCTCAGGTGTTCTTAAAATAAAGTATACAATATACGTATACAATATGCAGTAGGCTACAACAGTAAAATAAAGTACAACAATACACAGTATACAATATTCTACTATCTTAATCACTGTATTTGACACTGTGGCTCTGATACTGTGATATTATGTTGTATTTTGTTATTCAAAAGCCTACTTATTTACATGCACATGTAAATGTGCATGTAAATAAGGGTGCTGGGCCAATGAAACTAATATGAAAAGAGGTAGAGCCCACACACCCAGGTAAAAGAGTTACTTTTTATTTGCTTATTTGTTGTTATTGTAATAATTTGTTATTGTAAGGGTTACAGAGCTAAATTCATATTGTCTAATAATTTCTTCTTAATTCATTCTTATTCATTGTTATTATTCTGATTCTTATCCGTTATTCTCAATAGATAACTAATGGTACAGTATGTGTGTACTGTGTAGTGAACTAACACCACCCATATTCAATTCACATACAGTAAGAACAGCAGTGGTAAATTAACTCTAAGTTCTAATGCTTTCTTATGTCACAATTTCCTCAAAACAAAACAAGAGAAGTTCAGTGGTAGAGCACTGACTGCAGCTCAAAGGGTCTCGTGTTCAACCCTTTCACTAAGCAACTGGTGCCTCCCGGGAAGAATAAACTGGTGTTATTCATTGTAAAAGTAAGCTTATAGATTTGTTACAAATGTAATGTGCACAGATATTAGGGACTAGACATGTTCAACAAGGACTTCAAAGTTCAAGGACACACGCGCGCACACACACACACACACACACACACACACACACACACACACACACACACACACACACACACACTAACACACACACACACACACACACACACAGCACGTCAACCTGGGAATAATGTCTTTGGTAAACAGCTGAGGTCCCCATGGCTGCCTTTCAGGAAAAAGTAAAGCAAAAATAACTCTGCATGTGTCCCAGTGAGAGGGAGAATAGCTCAGTGGTAGAGCACTTGACTGCAGATGAAGTAGTCCCTACTTTAAATCCTGTGTTTACACATAACATTTTTTAGATATCCTGTTCCACTGTATGTTGTATAGTTAATGCAAAAACTACAAGTAACATGTATGCACTGTCCTCCACATCAAGCATAGCTCATTCGTACTTCGTAGGCTTCCCACATGTCATCGGTGGTTTATTACACACAAAACTTGTTTAGATATTATGTATTAAGTATTTAAGTCAAACTTTAAAGTGGTTACTCTTTTATACAAAGCAGGGGCTAAACAGTAGGCGTGTATAGTGCATGGGAAAAGATTACGCTCCATCGTAAAAGGTTCCTATCTGGCCTGTTCACACTACAATAGGACACTACACTGCACTGAAAATGTTTATAACTTGAAACAATGCTAAGAGTGTTCACCTCTTAACTCTGAGAATATAAGATTGTACCCTTACAGGTCCATTAATTATTTTATTTTTACTTTGAGCTAAAAGAACCCTCCAGATTTCAGCTGTGCAGTCAAGTGAAAAACGAACCCACAGCTGCACCCACCTTTGTGAATGTGTTGAAGATCTCTGGAGTCACCTGGAGGGATCTTCTCTTCTCACCATCATACACAAGCTTTGATCCCAACGGAGTGTTGGACTTGGTGACGATGGCCTTGGTGAGTCCGTGGCACCTGCTGTTCAGCAGAGATCTAGAGAGAGACAACCCCTTGGTTAACTTAAAACCTATATCATTGTCAAGGGTCTTCAACAGGGCGGCAACAAGGCACATTGTGAGCATGTGTTCCTGAATGTTTGCCTACTTTCACAGAATGTTCACCTATTCTGACATGCCCAGAATAGGGCGCTATTGGGTATTTAAAACCATTAAATAGAGGAACCAAACAAGAAGAACTGTGAGACAGTTAACATGCATGAATCGGTTGTGTGTGTGTGTGTGTGTGTGTGTGTGTGTGTGTGTGTGTGTGTGTGTGTGTGTGTGTGTGTGTGTGTGTGTGTGTGTGTGTGTGTGTGGTGAGCGTGCGTGAGTGTGTACACAGTGTCAAGAAACGGAACATGCCAGATGGAATTTGAGGCTGGGTGATTTACTGCATGAGCTACTTGCAAGTGTGTGTGTGTGTGTGTGTGTGTGTGTGTGTGTGTGTGTGTGTGTGTGTGTGTGTGTGTGTGTGTGTGTGTGTGTGTGTGTGTGTGTGTGTGTTTTCAGTTCTTACTTCCTACTCTGTCTGTAGATGTTCCTCTTTTTTCTTTTTCTTTTTTACAAACCTAAGATGCTATTTCTTTATGCTCTGAAACATTTCTTTATGCTCAACAAACAGTTTAAATGTTGTTATTTGTCACCTGAACTTTTGGACATTGTCCTCCTGCTTCCTCCAGATCTGAGAGTAACGCTCTAGTACTTTTTCAATGATGTCTCCCCTGTGACACACACACGAGCGCACACGCACACACACACACACACACACACACACACACACACACACACACACACACACACACACACACACACACACACACACACACACACACACACACACACACACACCCATACAAATTCACAGTCAGTGCTTTAAATTGGTATCATATATCAAATTATATTGAAAGGATAACTTTTTTCTTTAAGAGAATTCCAATGATAATGTTTGCTCTCACTTGCAGTCTTTACATGGTTCAGAGGGTTTGACCCCGTTGTGTCTCTGGGCATGATTAAAAGGGCCATGAGGTCCCACATTGCTGTGAAGGGAAACAGAAAATATGAAAGGGGCAATTCTCTGAGCAAAATATGGAAAACAGAAAGGAAAGGCAAACGATTAGCTATAACCTAATTGGCTCTGACTCAGCCCAGGCAGATTCTCAGTTTTCATTTCCCATATTTTCTCAGGCTGCATCTGTTTACATTGGATTTGACAGAGACCTTTTCCCCATCCATGTTGGAGTTTCACATCCTTAATCTACAGTTTTAGGGTGATACCTCACCTCACATGGATGCCATATTCCAACAGAACAGTATATCCTACCATGGTCAATTTTTACTGGTAATCATTTTACTTTATTTTAATGAAAACCAACCCATGAAACCATTAATTGGCCTTTCTTGTAGGCCTACCTATGATTTATTATGTAGCCGTAGGCCTATATTGCCTATTGCCTAAGTCAAAATAAAGCATACAACCATATAGTGACAGTCCTATGTAAGCCTAGAGATTTGTGAATGTTTAAGAGTTTGTGAATGTACTACTAGCATAATGGTAACCAGAGTCTAAAGATCTGTCCAAAGACATTTAAACCGGCGTGTTCTAGTTGACAGACAGGAAACACAGCAAGCAACATATAAGTTAATATACACACATGATTGTCCAAAACGGTCTACAATTCTCTGCTGCAGCCTGCAGACTGTGCAGAGCAGACAGTGGTTAGGAGGAGTCGCAGCCTACACCCAACAGTAGTATCGCCCTTTTTCAACTAACATCCTGTTCCTCTTGAGATACATGCCGTCCCCGTTGTTGCCGTCAACAGGATATTATCAGATTGATAGATTGCACGCAAAGATGTCGACGAAGATGACGACAAGAAGACTGTGAGACAGGTGAAGACGGATATCAAGTGTGAGGTGGAGTGTCATAGCCTGGGCGCGAGTTTAAGTGACCGCTCAAATTCCAATTTATAATTAACCGTTGTTGCTTTAACCCAATTTGAATAATTTGAATAGCCTGACCTATAACCGAATGTCTCTGACGAATTTCGCTGTTAACTATAGGCCTAAACCGTATATCCTAAAATATATTGTATAGTTAAATTCACTTTTGCAAACCAGTATAATTTCGTGGTCAATTAACTATTGTGTACTACACAATAGATTAAATGTCACTTTTATTCTTCGTGGGTCGTTACTGATGTGGATGAACACTTTTGTCTCCTTTTTTTTACCTAGATAACAGACCAACATGAGGTAAACTAATCATATCACTGCTTCTATGAATCTAAGATCTAGGCGTGAGTTAAAGTTGTAAACAGGATGTTACAGTCATGGCTTCCACGTGGATTTCACGTTGAGGCATCACATCAAAATAGCCTAAAATATATAAAACATGTACAATGTTTTTAGGGATTTCCTGGGCCTACGCACACACACACACACACACTGCCGCACGCACACACACACACACTGACGCGCGCACACACACACACACACACACACACACACACACACACACACACAGCTTGGCCCCTCCAGACAGTATGCTACAAACTGTAAACTAGGTCATCGACAACATCATTTATTAGACTTTGGGAGTTTGTAATATGGAAGAACAACTTGAAGTTAGAAAACCTCTATGCTGTCTGAGACAAGTCCAAGAAGTCCCTGCATGCATGTGATGTCCCTTCCCCTTTACCAGGAGTTTTCCCACCCTGTTGCCCCAGGGATATAGAATCCTGCCATACCTGCAACACCAGGTTACTTGGAAATTGGAGAGCAGTAGGGGGTGGCTACTAGTACAGTGTAACTCACCTGTCGTTGAACACGTACCAGACGAGAGCGGTCAACACGGTCCCCAAGATGAGGAGGGTAAGCATCAAGGAGAACAGCAGCTTCAAGAGCAGTGCCCTCATACCTCTCAGTCTACTTCCTCTGCCCCCTCTCCCTTTTCAGCACTTTATACCTACCTAAGGCTCCTCAGCACTTGGTGTTTTACCTTTGTTTATGTCTCTGCTATACTGTTCCCTACTGTTCTTTCCTTCCTTTGTAGCTTTCACCGCCTCCCCTCTGTGGCTTTCTCCTGGGTCAGACTTCACACTTTCACAGTGTGTTAATCTTTTTTTGCCTCAACACGCTCCCTTTGTTTTGATTTTCTCTTCCTCTCACTGGCTCTCTCTTTCTCAATCTCTCTTGCACAAATAAGAACAGCCTCCTCTCTGTTATCAGGCTATCATATCGTTGGTGTTGCTTAAGCAAGCAAGTCCTTTTTCTTCTGCACTGTAGACCACTAGTTTTCTTTTTCCTCCCCTATGTATGTTTGTCCGTCCCGGCCAGCAGAGTTTGGAGTCTGTCCTTCTTTCTCTTACATCTTCATTTAATCCAATCGATGTGTCTCCTGTCCTCCCATCTTCTTTGCTCTGTCTCTCTATATCCTTTCCCTCTCGCTCTGTCTCTCTCTCAGTTGTTCATTCAGAGTCAGACTAAGTACAGTCCTACTTTGCCCCGTTGTCCCAAAGCTAAAGCTGTTGCTCCCTTCTTCATTCTCCTCCCCCTAGCTCAGCCTCTACCCACTCACCCCACCCTCTTTCATCTATCCTCCGCCCACAGCCCAAGCCCCTCTCCCCTTTACACAAAAAGGAGCCAGTAACATGAGTGGTGGCCAGTACTAAATTAGCCCATGGTCTGTCTCTTGACTTTAGTGTGTGTGTGTGTGCGTGCGTGTGTGTGTGTGTGTGTGTGTGTGTGTGTGTGTGTGTGTGTGTGTGTGTGTGTGTGTGTGTGTGTGTGTGTGTGCGTGTGTTTGTGCGTGCGTGCGTGCGTGCGTGCGTGTGTGCGTGCGTGTGTGTGTGTGCGTGTGCGTGCGTGCGTGCGTAGGCCTGTGTGAGAGAAGGGGAGGGGCGTGGACTATCCACCAAGGCAGCTTCCTATGTGTCTCCCCAACCTGCTCAGTGCTCACCTACACACACACACACACACACACACACACACACACACACACACTCACACACTCACACACACACACACACACACACACACTATGCACAGAGTTTTACAATGTTTCTTGGAATGAGGCTTTCAAACAAACCTGTGCCAGCAGTATCAGCTAATAATAAAGGAGTTGTTTCTTTCAGGCTTAAAGCTGACCAAGTGGGGCCCCAGGAGGGGAAGTCTGGGCTCCACTGAGATAGAGACATGTTCATGTCATGGCAGCTCTGTCGTCCAGATCACCAGGGAAACAAAGCCAACACTTAGTGGAAATGTGAGGAAGAGAGAGAGAGAGAGAGAGAGAGAGAGAGAGAGAGAGAGAGAGTCAGACATGAGAGGAGAAGTGATACCCAGGGGAGACATAAGTCATCTATGGAATAGCTTTTGTTTGGTTGCTTTTATCCCCTACTGACTGTGTGATGACTGATGAGAGAGTTAATAATGTTTGAACATGAAAAAAAAAGATATCTTGGAGTTCACAGTGAACGATAAATGCCCACTAATATATCGGCCACACCCAATTTCGGTATCTCTTTGCTGCACTACAAATATAAAGCATGATTTGCCGTGTTCTGTTTTGAATGGAAAGTCCCAAATTAATATGACTGGAGCTCTGAATGCTCACTAATTGATGCCACACGCCCACACCCAAATTGTATTTGTCTGTGCTGCACTACAAATATAAAGCCAGGGGAGACATAAGGCTTTGGTTTGGTTGCTTTTATGCCCTAGTCCTAGTTCTACTGACTATGTGATGAGAGGAGTACTAATGTCTTTGAGGTTATGTTCAAACATGTTTCAATCATGTTTGAACATGGAACATAAAACATACCCTGGAATTCAGCTGATATACAGTAAACGATGGATGCCACACCCAATTTTGGTTTCTCTCTGCTGCACTACAAATATAAAGCATGGTTTGACGTGTTCTGTTTTTAATGGAAAGTCCCAACATAATATGACTGGAGCTATGTTTACCGATGATTTGACCACCAACTGTGTTAAACACCCAACCCAACCCTAACCTCGAAATAATGAAACCCCTTGGAATGGCATGTATCAAAGTTAGTTATTATGACCATATACAATTGGGTAACAAACAATTATATGATGGTTTGCATGCTGAAAGGTTTGTGAGTCACTATCATCAACCAACTTATTCCTAACTCCGCACTCAAGTATACCTTTCTGCCATTCAGGTTTGTGCATGGCCATCTCCATCCCCCCTCTATTTTATGAAAAATCACACCGTGTGAAGTGAGGGGCGCTCTTATCATCGTACACCATCATGACGTAACATGTCTATTTGCTCAGACACATACTGTATGACGTAAATTCTCCATTCATTGTCAATGGGAATTTAATTTAATCTTTGTGTAGGACAGATAATAATGGTGGGCATGCTGCTAATAACATTAAGCTAATAGCGCTGCTAGAGACAGTTTATTAAGGAAATGAAAAAGCATTCGGACGCCTCAGATTATTTACTTGAATTGGTGAGTTAGGTAATGGTTCCCTGATTGATGTGTCCATGGTTCTGGCGACTGCAGTGTCGTAGCCGGACTTCTCATGTGGAATGTATGCTACTCTAATGTGTGGTTTTGTTGACCAAGGGTACTGTACCATCTAGGGTTTTGCCTACTTCCAGGTTTCACACCTTAAAAATCATAACCTCACATACAATCAACAAATGATGGAAGACAACTAGTCATACAAAGTAAAGGCTAAGGTTAGTCACCACTCACCGCTCAAAAACGTATACGGTCTGCTAATCATTCATCCATTGACCACGCGCGAGCGTATAGCCTATACGTGCACATGTCACGCAGGGAATAATTATGGTATACCATCTGAAAAAGCTCAACAGTGCCACTTGGTCACCTGTTGGTACCCTAAACAGACAGACACATATAGGTGGACACACATTGCTATGCATTGGAGGAGAATGAATAGTGGAGAATGGATGAAGAGATGAAGGGATGATAGGAATGGATGAGGGGAAGAAGGGACGAGGTGGGATGGTGGGATGAGGTGGGATGAAGGGGGAATGTGAGTCCACTCCAGGGGCACGGGTTTAGGACCCAAAGGCTTAATGGATGTGTGTGGGATTCCAGTGAAGGACACTGAAGAAAGGGGCAGAATGGAATGGTGCAGAGCTATGAGATACAGAGCACACTGGCTGGCAGACATGGCAGGGTATGTTTGTAAATACATCAAAGATGCGAATATAATCCATTTCTAATGGATGCCTTGGCCTGGAAGAGAGGTCATCAGGTGGTCTCCAACCTTCTTAGAGTGTTTCAACCCTCAACCACTACACTCTCCAGTTGGCGGGTCAGCAGTGATTGGCCAAGTCACTGCCCCTCTCCTCCAGGCTTCCAGCTATAGACAAGTCCACGAAGGGGCGCCCCGGGCGCAGCCATCACCCGCGGACCCGCCCACTGTCCTTTCTCTCCTGCCAGAACTAACAGGAAGCTCTCTCTGCCTTGTGTGTTCTTGGGGGATAGCAGGCACTGAGAGGTCTCTAGGACTATGGTTTGCCTCCTGCCTAGTGTCTGCCTACGTCTCACCAGACTGTTCATCTGTGCGGTGTGCATGTGTCCGTCCTTGTCCACACTTGGCCTAATTACTCTGGTATATGTGAGTCAAGGGAGCCTTCTCTGCGTCTGTGTCACTGTCATAGTTGTTGTCATTGAATCTGTCCTATCGAGTCTCTCTTCCCCTCCTCTCGGGAGACTCTGGGGGTGTTGCTCATGTGTACGTTCTGTAGCTTGCTTGGTGCCCTCTTGCGAGTGCTGCAACAGAGGTTGCTAACCCCTGTTGCCCTGCCAGTCTTTCCTGGAGGTCAGCTGTCTCTCCAGTGTCACAGACCTTCCTCGGTTGCCATCCAGACTTTCCTGGAGGTCACTGGTTGCCCAGAGAGTTCAGTTTATAAATACATCAGATGCGAATATATATAGTTGGAAAAATATATATATATGAAGGGATGATAGGAAAAATGGATGAGGGGAAGAATTAAGGGATGAGGTGATGGGATGAAGGGGGAATGTGAGTCCACTCCGAGGGCACGAGTTTAGGACCCAAAGGCTTAATGGATGTGTGTGGGATTCCAGTGAAGGACACTGAAGAAAGGGGCAGAATGGAATGGTGCGGAGCTATGAGATACAGAGCACGCTGGCTGGCAGACATGGCAGGGTATGTTTGTAAATACATCAAAGATGCGAATATAATCCATTTCTAATGGATGCCTTGGCCTGGAAGAGAGGTCATCAGGTGGTCTCCAACCTTCTTAGAGTGTTTCAACCCTCAACCACTACACTCTCCAGTTGGCGGGTCAGCAGTGATTGGCCATGTCACTGCCCCTCTCCTCCAGGCTTCCAGCTATAGACAAGTCCACGGAGGGGCGCCTCGGCCCGGTCGCAGCCATCACTGAGGCGTTCTTAGGTATAATATACCTAAGAGCGGAGAGGATAAGGGAGACGTTATT
The DNA here is from genome assembly GCF_951216825.1 of Electrona antarctica. Lineage (NCBI taxonomy): Eukaryota > Metazoa > Chordata > Actinopteri > Myctophiformes > Myctophidae > Electrona > Electrona antarctica. The sequence goes on from NC_136795.1 coordinate 33,606,219, forward strand.
ATCAGCATGTTATCTGGCATGGTTTGAACATTGGTTTATGAACATACAACTCAATTTATTTCAAGCACTATATTTATTTCCTGTCTGTGTAATAAACTTTGTGCACTTCTGCAATGTAAACAAACTTTGATACACCCACTTTAAATGACATTGAATCATGACAATTCCATTCAGCTATGACTTATACACAGAAGTAAACATGCACACTGGTGTGAGTGGCGATGAACTGGTACTACCGTACCTGCACTTATCCCATGTCAATCCCGTGTTTTCTGTGAGTAAAGGATATTTAACGGTCTATCAAGCTTTATCTCTGATCTTGGATAGTCCTTTATGAGTGGAGAGGGGGGTAGAGAAGGCATAGTATTATGCTGTGTATGTGCATTTTGGTGAGAGGACACATAAGAACTCACCCCTCGAACATTAGCTCTGAGGCTGGGGTGGGAATACACTCATGCATGACCTGCAAGGAATCATGAGATACCAGAAGGAATGTGGAAAGACCTCTACAGCAGCTTGGAGTCACAGCAACAATCAATGGGGCGTTGGCAACGCAATCAACACCACCACAACAATAGTAGTGTATCAATGAAGAGACACAAGTGCACAGAGACCTCAGACGCAGTCTGCTAAACGGAGAATCCAGAGACATCTCATAATTTCCTCTTGTTATTATGCTACTCTACAGCCCAACAACACAACAACAAGATCATTAGCTTATTACAAAGATGGCATGTTCTGAAGAGCTCATAAGCTGTGTAACAATGTTAAAGCCAAGAAGTCATTTTTCAAGAGTACATTCTCAATCATATCATATAAAAATAAAATTGGGTTTTGGTATTGTATTGTCCACTAGCAAGCCACCAACCATCTGTAGCCTACTGAGCTTACATGACACATGGAATTATTAGACAAACATTGTATAATTTATCTGGTATTCTGCCAGAAAAAAACAAATCAGCAGTTTTGGACCTATGTGTCCCATTGTAAAGTGGTCCTAGAGAGTGTTGTGTAAAGGGGTCAGACTATTTTGATTTGCATATTTGTGTAGGTGTGAGTAAGTGTTGCCAAACTTGTTTGAATAGGCTGACCCAGCCCAGATGCACTTGGCGGGTAGTCCGGAGTCAGAATATGCCTCGCAGTGGGGCTTTTAGCCTTGTGGAGGAGAGACTAGGGGAGGAAAGGGGAGTGGGGGTGACAAGGGGGAGGGCCATTTCCTTACAGAGCCCATGTGACATCATCACAAGGCAGGGCAAGGCAGCCCCTGGACACACAGGGCAAATAGATGGAAACAAAAGCACTCATTGTCCCACAACACCACCCCATAAACCGTTCTACTCCCCTGCTTCCCCCTTCATCCATCCCTTCTTTATGACTGACCTGCTGCTGCTTGACCTCGTCTTGAACTGGGGAGCATCATGTAAGATGCACAATTTGACCCAGTCTTGCAATCACATCTCAATTACTGTGCATTGTAAACCAGTAAGACGCCCTGAGGGCGAGAAGCGACCTCACCCCTAAGGGCCCTAAAAGGGCATGATTCGCGTTGAAACAACGCAAACCATATATGGACTTTTTAAAAAGTTTTTGGGCCGGGTGGGGCGTAAAATGTGTGCTAATTAGTAAGGCCAGACAGGGCCTCTGGCCAGCCCAGTTAGGGCCCAGGTAGGGCCAGGCCTTAATTTTCGGGCCTGTTGAGAACTCTAGTTTTCGCCGGCTGCCGGGCGCAGCTGCGCTAATGACTTTGGGGTGGGCTTGTCTAGAGTTTGAATGGACAGGTATCAACAAAAAGGGAGACATCGAAGCGGAAGGACGGGTGGGGTAGGATCAACAATTTCAGAACAGGTCAGCTCCATATATGGAGATCTAAGGGTTTGATGAGGTCAGATCAACATGGTGTCCATGAGGTCAGGTGTAGACTTGCTGGCCGGCTCCATATATGCAGATCTAGGTGATGATCCAGTCTGGGTATCCACTATCCAGGGTTTGATGAGGTCAGTGTCGTGATCTTCATGTATGAAGACGGCCATATATGGAGTGTGTCACAAGGCATGACGGACTGACTGACACAAGGCGTGACTGACTGACATGAAATGCAGGTTTTCAAATAAGTATTTGTGACGGGTGAAGACCTATATACTGTACTTTGTCCTAAGACAAATAGCGAAAATTGTTGTATTGTATTACTGATGATTTGAGTACAATGGACCACAATGGAAACAAGCCCTGGGGCTTTTTGTGTTATCCTTTTAGCACAACCTTTGACTGTACTAATTTACCTGTACTTTTAACAATCATGTTAATTAAGAATTCAAGCAATCAAGCCATCTACAAACTCACAACACATCACATTTCCGTGCAATACATTATGAGCTTGTACATTGCATAATACTGGAAAGTCTGCTCCTATAATGACATGCCCAAAACTTTAAATAAATTAATTCATTGTTTTGTCTTGTTTAGTATACGTAACACTTCCTGCCAGTTAAAACAAACGATAATGCTTATTTGCAGATATGAGACCCATGCTTGGCTGCGGCACCTGATAAGAAGATGTATGTCTGTCTGCAGGTTGTGCAGTCTGATGGATCATATTTTGATGTACCATATTTTGGGATGCAGACACCACTTGAGTGATCTCACTTGAGCTGAAAGAAGCCAACCTGTCAACCACCACACACTATGTTGAACCCACCAGAGATCTTATCTCTCCCACTGACAGATGCAGTGTGTCAGCCAAGTCAGCATGATCAACTTATTGTTTGAGGCAGTGTTGTTTGTTTGATTTACCCCTCCAACGCTCTCTCTCTCTGTCTCTGTCTCTCTCTCTCTCAGCACGTGAGATTTTGTGTGCCTGAATAAGTAAATGGACTAAAACAAACTCAAGTGTGTTGGGAGATGTGATTCTGTCTGTTCTGCATCTGGAAGTAGGCTGCAGAGTGAAAAAGTTCCTCAGAACATTGACATGGACTCTCATTTTCACACCAGGCTGATGCTGGAAGTGAAACATCTACAGGTATACTGACTGACTGGATTAAAACCTCTAGTCTACGGAGATCGAGAGGTATTGCAGTACTACACGTGTCACCTGGTTGGGAGTGCATGCAGCACTGTCATCACGTGGCCCTTGGAACAGCTGACCCTGTGGTGCATTCCAAGGGTGCTTAGCATGGGGCCTGGCGCCCCTGTGTCCAATTGAACTACTACTACTCTATCTTTTGCATAAGCACTCACACAACCACATGAACATCAATGATGCATGACATCAACAGACAAGCACACATCATGCACACAACAGGGAAGGTAGACCACACAGAGATAAATGCACACATGTAGACACATTCAATCACACTTGGACACACTTAACACTCATGTATAATGCAAGCACCCTGTTGTGACCATATCTATGGTTGTGACCACTATGAGCACCAGACACACCCCTTCACAAAGTATGATATATCTGAGAGTATTCGATATTGTTTGCATAGACAAAAGTTTAATATTTTGGGATGCAAAGACACCACTTGAGTGTTCTCACTTGAGTGAGCAGAATTGCAACTGTTATATATACTGTAAAATAAAATCACAATGACCGTAACATTAGCCAATGGGATTGATGGCTGTGCCCTAATGCAGAGATGGACTGCAATATGATTGTATTATATATATATTATATATATATATATTGTCAGAATACTATCAGTAGTAAAATGGTGTAGTAACCAGTCATAGACTGTTGGAGAAACATTCTAACACTAGGTGGCAGCAAACCTACATTTTCAAACAGCACACTGAAGAGTAGACATTTCAACCAAGGTGTAACGAAGGCTTTCACCTAGAGCTCCTCCATATATGGGGATTGGTATGGAGGAGACAACAACAGCGATATTCAGTGCTGCTATCAGACTAATGTAGAAACCTAGCTCTGCTGGTCCATAGCCCTAATTCTCTTTGCTGCCGTTGCATATAATGAAGGCATTAGAGCTATGGAGTCTGGACCAGACCTAGTAGAAACCTCATGGGTATACACGCCTGTACTCAGATCAGTCAGATGGCTGGCATATGACGACATCATGACACGCATCTAGTGAATCATATAAAAGAAGGATCAGAACTCAGAAGGTTTTTATGGAGCACTTAAAGCAACTCCTACTCTTGACACGAGTACTGATCACGATTCACGAGGCAGAATATTTGGCTGTGCACCAGATAGCATTGTATTAGAAGTTTCGGCATCTCGGTTAAGTTCGGATCGGGCACCACTGCAGCGGACTCTAACGAGACAACCAGCACTGGTTCGAGCTACAAGGACTTGGAAAGGTGAACAAGCATAGATCATTATTTAGCACTTTCTATGAAAGGTGCAATATAAAAGTTGAAATATAAATTATTTTCTATGACAGAATCTGCCTTCCTCTGGGAAAAAAAAGCTAGCTTCCTATTTCTCTAGTCTAATTCTTAATTACATGCAGTAATTAGTAAGACATTCTTGAAATTTGACATGACTATGTATAACATCCACAATTACAAACTTAAATATGGAAGCTTTTTAAGCTTTCAAACAAAGTATAATGCATTTTCTCACTTCAAATATACATTTCTTTCATTTCAATTAGTCTTAAAACCGCCATAAAAAAGCACCTGTTGTTGCAATTGAACCTATACAAGTCTTCTAGCTCTAGCTTGCCTAATGCATGAATCAATCAATGTGTTGTCTTATCATTTACTGCCGCCGTGTGGTACAATAGTAAAGTGCAGTTTAACTCATCCACCCACAATGCAACGCTACATGTTTGGCCTCTACCATTACCTTTCAAATGAGGTTATTCTTGATCCGAACGTTTAAACACAAATGCAGACATTTCCAATAAATCTCAATTTTAATGACCCATAACTTTAATGTAGATTGATTATACAAATTGAATATAAAAGTTATCTTTCAACTCAAAATGTAGCTAACGTTGAGCCATTTCACGATTCGAAGTGGATTCTCCTTTGTAATGGTCTGGCCTTTATAATTTCCGTTCTGTGGCCGAATACTTCCTTTTCCTATAGAAGTCGCAGCCATGAGGTAGGAGAGTTGGCGTTGTGAGATTCAAAGTTGTATATTTCTAATAAAATAAAAGTGTTTTTTGTCGTTGAAGTGGCTACTTCCATGTTTTAGGCTAGTTATGTATTCGCATCCAAGCTCTGTGATAAGTTTTATATCAGAAAAATGCAGAAAAACGCATTTTATTTATCAGACACCCGGTCCCAGCTGACACGATGGAACAAACTAAAGAGGCCATGTTGTCAGTCGGTACTAGCATGTTAGCTGCTATGCTAGCGCAGTGGTTTTAGCCATTCTAACGTTAGACGGATTGAAGTCAGCTACACAACATTTCAGAACATATGCAGATATCTGCGATTTGATGCAAGATATCGTTTAAAGTAGAGTGCAATGTAAGTATAGTGACTGTCAGGCCAGGCTAACCGATCTGTGTGCTGTCTCTCGCCCAGCATGCTCAGGCTCCAGAAGAGGCTCGCCTCTAGCGTTCTGCGCTGCGGTAAGAAGAAGGTATGGTTGGACCCCAACGAGACCAACGAAATCGCCAATGCCAATTCCCGTAAGTTAAGAGTTAGCGGTCTTGTTAGTTTGTTAATGTTAATGTGTACGCTACTGTAGTAGCGTCAATAGTGTTTTTGAAGAATATGCCTGTTTAGAGAATCTCTTTTCTAATTTGGAATTGTACATAAACCAGCTTCAAATGTTGCTATCATTTTGCTATCATTCTCAGGTTCAAATGTGATTACAGTTAGCTATCATTCGCAACATAAGATGCAGAGATACAATGATCATTATTACAAAATGAAGAGCAGTCTTCCGCTTATCCACCTCCGCCTGACCAGGACATGATTGCCTCCACATGTGGAATTGAAGCGTTTGCATTATGCTTTTCACCATTTGACACTGCTGCTAAAAGCTTATACTGTTAAAATGTATATATATTCTGTTCTTCCTGTACTTAAACTTTATTCATTATTTAAAGATGTTTGTATTTTTAATCTTGCTATGTTAGCAGTCTCTGGGGAACATGTCCCAACATTTAGCAGGTTTTCTGTATGAATGAATTTATGATGAATTCCTGTTCTGTTCTTTGACTATATATATAGAAGTGTCTATTTGTACGTCTCTAAATGTTTTGATGAATTGAACAAGGTGGACCCTCTTGTAAACAAGTGTAATGCTTAATTGGGTTGTCCACTCACAGTTAACAGTCTTTGTATTGAGTTTGTGCTTGAAATGTACTGTAATTCTGCAAACTGTTAATAAATATTTCAATCAGTAAGTGACAAAACAAATATCTCTCGATCTTTAGGCCAGCAGATCCGCAAGCTGGTGAAGGATGGCCTCATCATCCGCAAGCCAGTCACGGTTCACTCCCGTGCTCGATGCCGCAAAAATACACTGGCACGTCGCAAGGGAAGGCACATGGGTGTCGGTAGGTTAAATCTGATGTCTCAATGGCATAAACATAACAAGAACTTAATGTGATATTCCTGTATTCAAGCTGAAAAAACAGCATTTTTAGACTATTTGCTGTTTTTGCAAAGAAGTCTTCAACTAGTGGCACTGTTCAAGTTATTGTATGATGTATGGCTATGAATACTTGTTTCCTAGGTAAGCGAAAGGGTACGGCCAATGCCCGTATGCCAGAGAAGTTGTGCTGGATGCGCCGCATGAGGATCCTCCGTCGCCTTCTGCGTCGCTACAGGGAGTCCAAGAAGATTGACAGGCACATGTAAGTTCTTGACACGGTTATGGACAGAATTACGTTTACTCTTTTACTGCTTCATGTTAAGACTCTTGAAGGTGTTAACTGTTCAGTGTGTCTTGATGGGGTTGCCAATAATTCTTTGCTCTTACAGGTACCATAGCCTGTACCTGAAGGCCAAGGGTAACGTCTTCAAGAACAAGCGTATCCTGATGGAGCATATTCATAAGCTGAAGGCCGACAAGGCTCGCAAGAAGCTCCTGTCGTAAGTCTAAACCATATTTAATGCTTTACCAAACCAAATGCCCCTGAAGTTGTATGCTCAAAATGTTTGTAAAACATCCCCACATCTTGAAATCTGAAGTTCAGATTAGAACTTGCACATTATGGAGTATTTGCTTGTCAGAATGGAAGTTAAGGCTACATTTCTTAATTGAATTGCATTGTTTAAAATGTAATGGGTTGCACTTAGGACCACCCTATGGTATTTTGCTCTTTGACTAAAACTTGTAGAACTATCATTTGAATTGCAACTTCTATTCGGTTAGATTTGGCCCTAGCAGAGAGACTATTTTACAGTCAAGATACATTTTATACTATCTATGCGTAAGGATTTAATGAATGAAACCTGTGTAATTTGTGCTGGTATACATAATGTATTTAAATCTGAGCAATCTCATCTCCCTTTCTTATAGTGACCAGGCCGAGGCTCGCCGTACCAAGACTAAGGAGGCCCGCAAGCGCAGAGAGGAGCGTCTCCAAGCCAAGAAAGAGGAGATCATCAAGACTCTCTCAAAGGAGGAGGAGACCAAGAAATGAGCACGCCATTGCACCTGTTAAATTTAATTTACACTTTACAATTTACAGTGTTGCTTCAATTGCGTTAATAAAAGTGTTTAAAGACAGTCTCCTCCTCTTAACTCTGAACTGAATAATGCATCCTTTAGATTTAAACCTAATCGATGTGATGTGCAATTGTTGAAATCTGCAAACATTAGATGTTAGATATAATTGAGACTGGACACTAATTATCATTTGGCTATTAGTGGCCAGTGAGTTGCACTTTTTTGATTTGGTATAATGGTACTAGATTTGCCCATTATGTGCCAAAGCTGGGGAATGAGATCAGTGGAATTCATATGGGTTTCTCACTATTTTGACAGATATCCTATGGGCACTCCCAAAGTATCTTGAACCTGCCCACAAATCATTGATTGCCTTTGCTATCAGTCCTCCGATTAAAAGGTACTTTTCACATATCAGTGATGTCAGGTGCATTTCATCAATCTGGTTTGGTAAACGGGACTTTTGGCCTACAGCTTTTTGTGTACAGCTTGTGGTGGAGCGTCTTAAAACAAAAGTTGCCCAACTTGATCAATGCATTTGTTGGCATGTGGGACATTTTACATCAAGTTGGGTAGGCTACATACGTCAAACAGCTGTTTAGAACTATCTGCTATGCATAGTAGGTACCTCGTCATTGCCCCAACTATGTTCCCGTTTTGATTGATTGAAATATTTATTAATAGTTTGCAGAATTACAGTAGATTTCAAGCGCAAACTCGATACAAAGACTTAACTGTGTGGACGACCCAATTAAGCATTACACTTGTTTACAAGAGGGTCCACCATGTTCAATTCATCAAAAAGTCATCTCCAGGAACGCAAAACCGGCGTGATTACCGGATGCCATATCGATAAGATCAATGCAGAATCGTTCAGAAATTTGAACTAAAGCGGAATCGAACTGCGGATGCTATTCATTGATATCTAACTGCTAAATCTTGTTTTTGCATTTGGTCTAATTTAATTGATCCAGAGTGCACGTCACGACGAGATAATCAATTCTATATTAGGGATAATCTTGTTTTTAACTTTGATAGTAAAATACATCTTATTCCCCAATACTATCCTACCAACCAGATAAGGCCCATCCCTGCTCTTCTATCAATCGATAAGAGAGGGTGGTGCTGCCTGTTCAGTGGGGCGGACACCTCGACTCGCAGCTGGAATCCTGTGGAGCGCAGCAAGCGGCGCGTATTGTCCATAGGAAGACACTGGCGCTGAAGAAGGGACGCATCTGTTGCGGTGGACGGTTGGTATTCTAGGTCCTAGGAGCCTACATCGAGGAAACGGTCACTTTGTCTTCGTTCAAAATGACTATGTTGATATCATAAATATACGACATAGAAAAAGAGCATTTAAAAAGTAAATTCAATGGTACAGAAAAGTAGTATGTCCAGGACGCCTTCGACCTCAACCCAGGAGATCCAAATGGACATGTTCGACCATCATCCACATCCACAGGTAACGCAACTGCATACGACGAATTGAGGGGAGAAAAAAACCCACTTGACAGTAAAATAGCCGACTGACTTTATTCTGCCAATTCATTTTGATAATAGCGCTAGTTGACTTCCCAAAGCTAACAGGTTGTTCAACAATTACTGTGATTCGCCGTCCTCGGTAGGCTACGTGCGAGCAGCGATGGACTTCATTTAATATAACAATTCAGAGAGAATTGAGCATGTATTTAATAATTTCTTCAGAGTGGCTATGTATAGGCTACTGTGCGCGCTCATGTCTGATTTGGGTTGGTTGCCTTTTTGCGTTTTCTTCCCTGTTCCTTTAATTTGGTTGCGACTAAATTAAGTCAATATTTTCTTTGCATTAAATCAAAATTAGGTTTCTTTACACGGTGCGTCAACATCGTTGAGATAGAATCCGTAGGTAGAGCTAATATATAGTAGTCTAGTACTGATAGATGCATTTCCATGGAAAAACCACGCCTTGGTCTAATTATTAGACTCTAATAGGTAACCAAATTGGATGAGTTCTTATTGAATTGTGTCTTGTTGACCATCTGGAGCATTTAACATAATTTCCTACCTTGAAATAACGTGAGATTTTCTCTCAAGTTTTCACAGCTGACATAGATATAGTGCTTGTTACTAGGTAGGTACTGAGGAACACCTATAGCTGATTAAGTAATTCATTTGTCATGTTTATTTATTATAATCAGTCTAATAATACAGACAACAAAATAGTCATTACATTCGTTTCTTTTCTGTTAGTTTAGAAATATACACAGACACAATTTTCTTCCTGACACATTTTCAAAATGGACACACTTCAGTCAGTCTCACTCATTGACTATAGGCAATGTTTCAAATGTATTATTCATTTTGATCAATAGTTTTATTGACATTTTAGTTTACACCTCACATTCTCAATTGTATTACCGGTACAGGCCTATTCCTTATTTCTATACAGTAAAATCCTTTGTGTTAATTTAAGTCAGAGTGTAAAACATGGGATTTTTACACTTCTATGGATTTTAGGCTACTGTGGTGTTGCTTGCTTATAATTCTGGTATACTGTATAACCCAACCCAGTGGCCACTGTGCACTCTAACCCTGAAATTGGACCAAGTGGATTTTGAAAATGGATGGATGATGGATGCTTACTCAAAATGCTATCATGAAACTTAGGACACCGTAACTTTTCATGGTCACAAATAGCCTATAGGAAGCTATATGATGTCATTTAGTTGTGTGGGCAAGATTAGTCATAATAATTTAAATGGGGTAATAAGAGAATGTCCAGAAGAAACACACCCACGCAGTGCACCATCAATGTCTCTGCAGAAAACAACACATGAAAACCAATGCCCAAAGCCATGCCAAGTATGCATCCTGCTTTTATACTCCCACTCTACTTATCTCTCTCTTTCTCTGTTATTTGGCCCTGCCAACTCCATCATATTCCTATGAATCTGTCTCTTCTTTCCTCTTTCTGCACTGTAAAATCCTCAGTGTTTATTTAACTCTGAGTGTACACAAGACATGTAACCAAAATGTAATTACAAATGATACATTAACACAGGATTTGACTGTGTGTCTCTTCTCTTCTCTTCTCTTCTCTTCTCTTCTCTTCTCTTCTCTTCTCGTCTGTCTGTCTGTCTGTCTGTCTGTCTGTCTGTCTGTCTGTCTGTCTGTCTGTCTGTCTGTCTGTCTGTCTGTCTGTCTGTCTGTCTGTCTGTCTGTCTGTCTGTCTGTCTGTCTGTCTGTCTGTCTGTCTGTCTGTCTCCTCTGTGATCATCCTCTCTGCATCTTACATCTCTTCTCAGTTCTTTTGTGAATAGATCTTTATCCCTCTTGTGTTCTGTGTTTAGAGACAGATGGACCCCCTCCGTGTGCTATGCAGCAGGGATTGGGTTTGTACGGTGCTCTGATCAATTAGATATAAAGTTCATGCAGACTTGCAGCAGGTCACACTGGCATACAGTATGTATTTATAACTCTGCTGTCGGGAGACAAGCTGCGAAGTAGCATTTCTAATATCCTGGACGAGAGACCCCAGCCAAAACAATCCCAGGCTACACAGAGCATAATAAATGAATTGTGGTGCACAGAATGCTGAACTGATCAGAATCGTGTGCAGTCCAGTCCAGGCCGTCAAGTCAGATTTAAAGATTGTGTTTGCTCACTACCGAGTTGAATTTTATACGTACTTACATAGCATTGATAAGTCATGCTCACGTAGCGCCTCTTTAATTATCCACTTAGTCAACAAGGTTGTTTACCAATAGGAAGCCCTCCCCAGCCCCACATCCTGTGGCATGTTCCTTCCAGTGCTCTGAGATAATAAGAGACCCCCTGAACATAGCTATCTGTGCAAGCAAACACATCCAAACAAGATGAAAACAACGTTTTACAGATGGTGATGGTGATGTTTTCAAGACTCATGAAGTAAAAGTGAAATGCTGGGAAATTTGGTGCAATATTGTAATTCCTCTCTCCTCTTCATTGGCATGTCTGCAGAATCACCTTTGCAGTCAGCTGCTGGGACTGGGAGTAATTTGCTATTTTCTGAGGCAGGAACTTATCAGAAGGTAGCATTATTACACACAAAATCCTTGTTAGATGGTAGACATTTTGTATTCTACCAACAGTGTTTTTGATTGCACCTTTATTCCATACAGGCCACTGCTGTGGCCTGGTCATACTAGTATAACCGCCCGGTTCTCCAAAACGCTGTCTCCGTGTGGCAGAAAGGGCAGATCGGCTAAATACTTGTGCGGATAACGCAAAATACGTCATCGTCTAGACAGGCCCTAAAGCACAGTGATTTAGCTCTGGGAGGTTTGCCTGGTTTCTCGGCTAACAGGCCACTGTTGAGCACTTGAGTTTTTGTTGTTGTCCTTGTAGTTTTTTGTTTTGTTTGTTTGGTTTGATCAGTGGTCAATGGTCATACAATACATGTTGATTCCCCATCTGAGCTTTAGAATTAGTTTTATTTTATCCCAGCTGCCACGGAAATTGCTTCCATTGGATTCCACAACCTTTTGTTAATCTTTTATACTAGAAACCAGCATCATAAAAACAATTTGTCCCCGTTAATCCATATTTACCATGAACATTGGGTTTGCAACCTGCTGTATACTAGTATGGCCATAAAATAAAACGATAAAAAGATTTGTCAGTTTGATTTTATTGGACCTTTCTTTTGGCAGATGCTCTCTTATCATAACATGAACATTAAATCGAGGGTGCCACACTTCTTATACAGAACATTATTTTATTTTAGACCTCCATTCATTAACTGAAGTCAGATTGCTTCTGGTTATGAAGGACAATTTAATTCGAACATACTGTAGGAAAAAGTGTGATCTATATGTGTGTGTTCTCTGTTAACGCTCAAAGCTATATTCTAGCCGTGGGAACTGAGTCCATGGGTTGCTCCATTTGTCACTGTTATATGTCACATTTGTTGCAAAATTGGCAGCGCAGAGTCATACATCTTATTTCCTCTGCCCCCCTATGTCACTTGTTAATGGCTGTGATATAAGATACTCTTCAGGGTGAGCACACTGTCAAATCCTAAATGTTATCCCTTACAGGTACATTTTCACACTCTCAAGGTTAAAGGGACATTTGACACATTTCACAGCTGGAAGAAACTGCAGTCACTCAATATTAGTAGTATTTGTAGTAGATATCAGTAGCAAAATTTGAAATGTGCACCCTATGGCCAGAAAAATAATGAGGTCAGTGTTGACTAGGGTTTGACCGGATTGTTGAATTCCTACAATGACAATAATGCTTTGGTGCATTTGGTCCTGCTTGTGGAGAGGGGGGAGGGTGCGTGGAGGTGTGACTTGTAGTCCAGGAAGGTGTGAGACCACATTTTCATGACAAATTTTGTTCATGAACATGGCACCACGACTAAAATCTAAAACACATATTGCACATTTTCAAAGTTAAAACCCCCAGAAAAGTGTTTCTTGTGTCTTAAACATAATTAAAATAAGATCTGGTTGCAAAAGGGGCAAAGTGGCCCTCTAGGCTGAAATCTATATTGTAGAGTACTATAACTAACACAGCTGTGGTAGTTGTATTTGTGTCTACTCTTCTATTGAGACATTTAGATCCTGTGGTCGCCTGGTCGGGTAGGACCAGGTTGACAAGTGGTTCTGCGTGAATTTCAAATTTCAATTTCTCCAATGAGTTAGCAGGCATGTTCTAGTCTAGTCTAGCTATATTGTAGCTCACTGGTTGAAACTTAAGCTCTTGCCGGACGCAAATCTCGTGTAGGACATCATGAAAGTTAGCATGCAGCAAGCATGCAGCTTCCAAATCAACACTCTGGATTTTGCTGTGTAGAAGCTAATCAAACTAAAGCTCCTGTCCTCTCAATATACCGGTATATATACCATCTGGATTTCCTCCACTGAGCAAAGCTCAAAACATTAAGTACAGACTCACAGATGTTTATACATGTGTGATGTTTTTCAAGAGTTAGTAATATGAAGCTGACTGATCAAATTAATTATTGACAAAGGTGTACATTCACAGTATGTCTGAATAGTTGTGCATGCATGTAAATTAGGGGGTTGCTAATCCATCAGTTGCTGAAAGCAGTTGTGTCACTGTGGGAGAACATTTGTACACCTGTTCCAAATCTGAACTATATGAGCACAGGAGGAAAAACGACGAAGTGCATAGTGTCATTTGGTGAGATGATGACATGCACATAGATTTGACTGTACAGTATACATTAACATAACAGGGGGCATCTGGATTTGAACCAGAGACCTCTTGATCTGCAGTCAAATGCTCTACTACCACTGAGCTATACCCCCATCTATAGCACATGTGCTGAGGTATGGACAGAATACAGAATAAATAAGTGAAATTGGAAGTGATAACATGAACATGAAAAAACGAGCAGACACAACTGCAACTGGAACACCAACATTTAAGCTTTGTTTGGTTATCGTATCCCTGCCTGACAAAATATTCTGTTTACTAAAGAACTGGAGATATGGGGAGACCCCTGTTAGTGAACAAACACTCAATGCTTATCGGAATATACAGCTTTAAGGCCTTTTCAGATGAGCGACTGACACGTCTAGTAATTCATTTTCAATGATAGGTGTGCATTTATTTTGGACACACAGAGAAGTTGTGGGGCGATTACACAAGCGTATTTTCACGGGCGCGGTCCCGCAAAATTGTCGCGTGAGTGCTTGTTTCGTGCACGCGCCCGAGGGTGACTAGACCTGGATTGTGAGCTTTTGCTTTTTGCCGTGCCCCTCATGAGTAGAACCTTACCTGCGTCATTCTCTCACCTTTAATCTTTTAACACTTTTGGTTTTACATCACTTACTTTAATACCCTTGTGAATGGTTCCACACCAGTTCTCCTTGGTGTGAAGGAAATAACAAATATAATATCTTTTGATAGCTGGGTACGAATGGGAGCAAATGCCTGACAGCGAGTCCAGGGCTAGATTTCCGGCCGACCGGACCATTTGCTGCATCTTCTCACTCCTCCCATACTCTGTTTCCTGTCGCTCTCTACTGTACCTATCAAAGTAATACACACCCGTGTGAAGTGAGGGGCATGTATCATCGTACATCATCATGACGTAACATGTCGATTTGCTCAGACACATGACGTATCTCCTTTCATTGTCAATGGCGTTTAATGTTTGTGTTAGCACAAAAAGCCGATTTGCTCAGACACATATGACATAAATTCTCCTTTCATTGTCAATGGCAAATGTGACACGAGGACACGAGGACAAAAAGCGGTATATAGGAGCCCCTCAAAAATCACACCTGTGTGAAGTGAGGGGCGGTCTTATCATCGTACATCATCATGACGTAAAATACACACTATGCCTATTTGCTCAGACACTATGACATACAATTCTCTATTCATTGTCAATGAGAATTTAATGATTGCTCAGACACTATGACGTAAAATTCTCCATTCATTGTCAATGGGAATTTAATGTTTGTGTAGACGAAAATCTACACTAATAGCTGAATGCGCCCCTCAAAAAATATTAGTGAGCTAACTTTCGTAGCAGAACAAAATCTTACCCCATTTTAATGTTACTTACTTACTGTATAGTTACGCCTACTACCCCTTCTGGGGCATAGGCCGTCAACAAGCGATCTCCAGGCATCTCTGTCAAATAAATCTCTTCCATCATGAATCTTAAAAAAAAGTTGATGTCACCTGGATTTGAGGCCCAATCAAGCCATTCATTATTTACGTATGCGTTCTTATTTTGGGCATGTCGTTATTGGTACATATTCTCCAAACCGTACCAGTACCCAATTTTCCTTTTTTATTTATTTTTATTTTTGAATACAGAAAATAGCAGATCTATTTTCAATCTTTGTCATTCGGCAAAGTATATATTGGGCTTAAGTGGAGAAGGTTGAGTATCCAGAACACCCACCCGGGCCACCCCCACGCGTGGGAAACTGTACACTTTGCTACTCTCTATGAACACTGCAATATCTAGTGTCAGTTTCAATTCAATTGACACCTGGGATTTTACAGTGTAAAATGTGGTCACATATTTGCTATGCTTCTGTGTATTTTACTTCTTACAGTACCATTATCTTAAGCCGCCATCCCTTTCCTATACAGGGACACAGCCATCCTTTACCACTGGGGCTCTTGATTGCCAACAAATGTGATTAGTCTGCATTGCGTAGCCATGGTGATGTGGATAGGGTGGGCTCATAATGTAATGTCGGCCCCTGCTCAACCCGGATAGGCCAATTGCCAGGGGTCTGCCAATCAGATTATAGGATCCCAACCTACATCAGGACATGAATAATGACAAGTAATGAAGGCTTTGCATGAGACTGCTAGAATAAGACCTGGTCCTGGACCCAATATGATCTCTGGTTGGAGCTCAGTGTTATTCATCGTTGCATCCTTCTGATCATGTTTAAGCTTTAACAAATATTATAAAAATGAGTAGCTCAAATTATGCAACCTGATTGGTTGACAGCCACGATAACATAACCATATACCACAGCTGTAAAGCCTAATGCCTTTTTATAGTTTTATATCACTCCATGGCCACAGAAGAACAAAAGTAAGGCTACAGTATAAACCGCACAAACATCACAAACATCACATAGTAGAAACCATAATCAGTGTCAATCTGATTAACTGTGGAGGAGTGGATAGAGCGAAAGGAAGTAGAGAGAATATTTACCTAAAAAAGGATACTAGACAAACCTGCGGAATGATTCAATTTAATCTATTACTGCGTTTTATGCAGGCAGTCGGGAGGGCCCATGTTCCTGTAGAATTGATTATTGTAATAGTTATGAAAACAAACTGTAATATGTCTATAATCTTTATATTGCCATATTTGGTAATTGTTTAATAAAGGAAATCACTGACTCTCTAGGCCATGATATATTGTGATTATATTACAGCTAAGAGGCCGGAAGGAAAATGCCCCTTAGCTGTGATATAATCGCAATGTATCATAGCCTGTCATGAGTTATTGCTTAATTATACCAAATTCTAAGGGCTTTTATGATTTTATTCCCAAACACTTGAAGCACTCATGTTTTAACTAAAGGTATTCTAGTATCTGTACTATTCATCATTGCAATTTACAATGTACAATTTAGGTATTCAGCAGATGCTCTTATCAATAGCGAATAGCAGAGTTAGCAATCAGCATGAATTCTTTCTAGTCGATAAAGAAAGAAAACAGAGAGAATACCAAGTGAACCTGGCATCTGTCTTAACCTTCTCTGGATCAGGGCACACTTAAAAATCTCAAAAGCGTTTACCGCACAGGCGCACACCCATGGGTGGGTCTCAGCGTATGTTCAACGTTATGTTAGCATGCATAGTAGCCATATCTTGGTCAATGGGCTCTATGCACACACGCCATTTTGGAAAGAACTCTTCCCTACTTCCTTCCTAGTGGTTATATACCGATGATACTGATGAAGGCTCTTTTCCATTCTGGTCAAACAGAGTCAGGGTGCTGCTATTGTGGGTCTCAAAGTGTCCTGTTAAGGACACTTACCACTGTAAGGGTCCATTTGGTTCCATTTGTACACTCTCAGAATTATGCGGGTCGTTGAAATTTGCCACTGTATACTAAATGGAACAGAGCCTTATTAGTATCATCGGTAATGCGGCCTGTGTAGGAAGTAGGGAAGCGGCCTGGAAGTAGGAAGAGTTATTCTGTGTGCATAGAGCCCATTGTTAACTCATTAGATGTTGCCACATGTTCAGAACCTTACCTCTCCTCTTGACAATTCTCCTCTTTTCAGGGAAAATACGCCAAGAGGAAGAGTCGCTTCAAGCGTTCTGATGGAAGCACCTCCTCCGACACAACCTCCAATAGCTTTGTACGACAGGTAAGACATTTATATGGTTTATTTAGACTGCATGGCTTTCAAGTAATTCCTTGAAATGCCATGTGCTGGGTTTGTGCAGTTTATAGGTAAATGGTAAATGGTGCATTTATATAGCGCCTTTATCCAAGGCGCTTTACAGAGATTGTGCATTACATTCACCCATTCACACACACATTCATACACCGATGGCAGCGGAAACAATGCAAGGCACCAACCACCACATTGGGAGCAATTAGGGGTTCAGTGTCTTGCTCAAGGACACTTCGACAGTAACCCTGGGGGAGCCCGGGTTCGAACTGGCAACCTTACGGTTACCATCCAGCCACTCTACCCCTGAGCCACCGCCACCCCTGGTAGGCTTTTAAATGACTCATTTGTGTGAAGTTAGCCTTTCATCTCCTTCTCCTGGCTATCAAACTTAGTGTGTATAATATATCCTCTCTAAGTAAATGTGCAAGGATAAGGACTAAAATGTTTAATAGTAAGTAAAAAGTAATGGAAAAGAATATGCATTTCACTGATACTCTCTCTATATTCTAGTAGTAACTTCGTTGCTTCATAAAAATGGAATGAGCTGTATTAGCAAAGCAACTAACAAAAAGGATGAGTAAGAGTTGTGGCTATCCTGACAATGGTGCCATTATTCCATTATTTTACATTTCAATGTGTATTCTGTATTATCATTTTTTCACATTCAATACTATTCATGCAAAGGCTGAATATGATCGCTTTTCATCAGTCCCAGTGGGATCTTTTAATAAGCTTTTATCAAATATGATTTCGTCCTGCTATATGAACTAGAAAAGTGTTCTCCTTCAGGACGGATTAAATGTGTACTACTGATACAGTATGTGTGTGCGTTTTGGACAAAATCTGAGTAATAGCAATAGTGTGTAGAAACATCCGTATCCCCGTCCTCCTGCTGCTTAACCACCACAAATGCAGTGTCTGTGTGTGGCTCTGTGTAGCTTAGCATCTTTGTATCTTTTGCATCTGCCCATGTGGGCAGCATAACATTGTGGCAGAGTAGAAACATCCGTATCCCCCCCCCCCCCCCCCCCCCCCCCGCTGTGATTTTGATTGTGCATATGTTTCAAGAGTTATATAGATCAAAACTTGAACTGTCCTGTTATCACCGTGAAATGGTGGGGTGATATAGAGGGTCTTTTTTTTTTAAATTTAATCTTTTTTACATTTTTAAACAGAAGCCCAGGGGCAGCCATAAATGTGTAAAGTCAGACATAAATTATGGGGAAAATTAACAGGAGAATCAAATAAGAGTATAACCTTCAGTAGTGTATTCAATTCAGATATAAGAAACATCAGGTCCGACCGCTCTTAAAGGGATATTTCACACTATGCAGTTTGTGTGTTGTGGTAGAATGTCATAAACGGGCCCCAGGTCTTATGCCTTCACAGTTTCAAGGTGCCCAAGATTAGCTGATCACAGTCAGACAAACACACGGACAGACAGGGGAGAAAACATATCCCCACAGCTGGTGGTTCTGACCTTGACTTAGATAATATACTGGTTAAGACCCCATCTCTCAGGTTAGAGATTTGTTAGTTTGCAACTCATACATGTAGATAAAATCATACAGTATGTGATAAGATTTTGATTGTTTTCCAAGACATCAAAACATTTCTGTAATGTGATATTCTTGTTACACTGAGTGTGAAATGTTGAATTCCTGGCTGCACAATTGCCCATTTGAGGTTTTGTGTCGTAGTCGTAGATGCCATTAAAAAAATATATAATTTATGACACTATAATATCCATCCAGGGTGGGATTGAGAACAAGAAAATCACACCCATGTGAAGTGAGGGGCGCTCTTATCATCTTACAACATCGAGGAGGTGATTGGGTGATGTAATGATGATGTAAAACAAACGGTGTCAAAACAAACATTAAATTCTCTTTATTGTTAATGGGATTTAATTAGGGACAAGATGACGTACATTTCCCCTTCATTGTCAATGGTGTTTTTAAAACAAACAAAACACAAACATTAAACCTGTATATATGGGGCTAGCGCCCCTCAAAAAGGGTGAATGTTTTTAGAATGGCGTTCCAAAACCCTGCTAGGGGAAGAAAATACATCACCAAAGGCATGGATTAAGATTACCAACCTCTCTGAAAATCACACCCTGGTAATGTCTTGAATATGTGGTTATTGGCGACAGATGGGCCCGAAAGAACAATTGTATCTGAATTAGATTCCATTGTGCCTGACTGTCAGCAGCTGAACATTGATTCGAGAGCAGATTTTACAAGTTATACAGTTTGCCCTAATGTATCTGTGTAGTTTTATTTTCAAAGAAATTACAGTTACTCATATCTTTGTATACTATTTTCTCATATCTTATTGCTTGCTGGGGTTTGACCCTATTGCTCTCTGTGAGTGTAACGAAAACAGACTCCTTCAAGCATTCACGGTGGTCTTCATTCACCTGTTTTCTTCATCTCTGTTTATGCAAGGTGACTGTTTTCTTTATTATTATTTATTTATTTTCTGTGTCACAAAGCCCACTTACTGTACATGGCTTTGATAGGCACTTCTAATGTCAATGACAGTGAACCCCTCTCTATAAATAGCTTTATTTTAATCGCATGGACAAAGCCATACATACCACCCTGCTGTGGAAGAGACTTGAGTGTACATTGAATCATCACTCCGGCAGCCGTTCAATTAGGGTTGAGGTTGTAATTATCGGGTGGGCCGCTGGTTTACAGCCCCCGGTGTCGTGTTCAGAGCCCTCTAGAGGGGGCACAGAACTACCCCAGTTCTCCAGTGGAGTATTGATTGATCAGCTTTGTCAGGATGAGTCCATAGAGAAGCTTTCATTCCAGCCTGAGTCCAGATGGTACAGCGGAGTCAGGCTGCAGGATGTATAGTAGCAGGCTTTTGTTACCTAGCCTAGCAGGAACACATTCCTTCTCAGGGGATGGAGAGGTCAAGGGGCGCGTTAACGTGGCACACACTTGCAACCTGCGCAGCAATCTGCTTACACAACCTTATTCTTTTCAAAGCAGTGCTGAACGACCCCACCCTTTTTTTACATTTGACCTCTTCATTTCTGAGATGAAAAAATTGCCCTGCATTGAATGACATCTTTCGTGGTCAATACTTCACTCTAA
>NC_136795.1:33631815-33764315 GCF_951216825.1 Electrona antarctica
GCGAGACACACAAATTACTCACACTTGCTGTCACTATCTCACACACACACACGCGCGCACACACGCACGCACACATTTCTCTATCTCTGTGGACTCTGGCTGTGGCCCCCTGGTTTGCCGTGGTGCGCTGAGCGTGGCCAACGACATGGATCCGACGGAGAGGATTCGCAGGCCCATGTTGGTAAGAAAGATTTGGTTGAACCTATACAGGCTGTACAGTTTAACAGTGTCTTCCAGGACTGAACTGGAAGAACTTGTGAATGGGTCGTTGTGTGCTCACTTACTTGTGTGTGTACTGTGTGAATGAATGAAATGGAATACCGAAAGCTGAGTAGATGGCGTAAGTCCGACATAACAGAGGAAACTTTATTTGTTGTCATTCTAGTAGACAGTTCGATATCTCCTTGGCCACTGCTTTCTTTTGATCTTCCATTCTCACTTGCATTGAGCGATTCCATTTTGGGGCTGGGCCACAGCTGCTGGTGCGGCGCTGTGTTTTTAATTAGACCTCCAGTCCGACTGGCGGTCTGCGCTGCTATGTGAGCTGCCTGCCTGGCTATCCCAGCACCATTGACATTTCCGAGGGCGTCTCTTTCTCTGCGAGGGCCCTCTTCCAGAAGGACCTGGCTTGTTCTAGACATCTCATTAGTCTAGTAGTGACACTATGACCTAGGACCGAGTCAGTCCGAAATAAAGAGAACACAATAAATACAATGGTCGAAATAAATTTAAATAGCTAATTGAGTGTTATCAACCCATATCAACCAGTAGGTTACTTATCAAGCTCATTTAATGGAGCCACTGGAGCGGAGATGTTGTTGTTGTCAGCCATTGTCCGACGTGGCATTGGTCGCATTGTCCGACTATTATTAACCCTAACCCTAACCCTGTCTCAGTCTTAACCAGCCACGTAAGTCAATTTCACTATGTTTTTGCTTCGGCGGCAGTAATTTCACCTCAGCGATTCCTAATCACAGCCAGTAGGCTCCAGTAGAGCCTACTTGATGAGTAACCTGGTGGTGATTATGGGTTGATACTAGCATTCGAAGCGGGTGATTTAAAAGGAATGATTATTTCAAAAAACGTTTTTGTAATCCTTTATTGTATTCTTGCTTTTGCCTGTTTGCCCTCTTTTTCAGAAAAAAATAATCAGCAAGGACTTGTTATTTCTAAAACTAAAATCCTGTCTTGGTTGGCTTGTGGATCTGGGTATTTCTTTTCACCTCTGTCCATGACTCATGTTTTCTAGCTCTCTATCAGCACCTTTTGAGTTAGATTTCCCAGTGACACTGTGACTGTCCCACTACTAGTTGAGTTAGATTTCCCAGTGACACTGTGACTGTCCGACTACTAGTTATATTTCCCAGTGACACTGTGACTGTCCGACTACTAGTTATATTTCCCAGTGACACTGTGACTGTCCGACTACTAGTTATATTTCCCAGTGACACTGTGACTGTCCGACTACTAGTTATATTTCCCAGTGACACTGTGACTGTCCGAATACTAGTTATATTTCCCAGTGACACTGTGACTGTCCGACTACTAGTTGCCATGACAATGTGATAGCAGAGCAGGGCACATTTACACAGTGGAGCAGCCATTGGCCATGAACATCACATGTGAAATCTCTTCCTTGACCATTCCTCTTGATATATTATATACGTTTTCTTTTGTCTCCAGTTGGTAATCTCCAGTTGGTAGTTTTATTGTGTCTTCCTTTGTTTAGTTTAATCTATCTTCATTGCACGGCATGTCGCTTGCCAAAAATAAAAATGCTTGACTCATTTACTCATCAGGTATTAGTTACCTGTGTTTTGTTAATTCAATGTGCTAACCCAGGGGACATTGGTGAAAATACAGCAGAACTGAGACTGGGTTTTTGGACTACAATGCAATCAGGTTCAATAGCAGGCAGCTTGTGTTCTCTACCTGTGTGATGTTTAATGTCTATGGCCGGGGCCACAGGGTGACCCAATGACTAAAACGAGACAGAAGGACGTAAATTGTTCATTAATCAAAATCTTCATTAGCCACTGAATTTGGTACGGTTGCCTTTTATTTATCAATGTCTAATATTTATTTTAATTGTCGTCAGTCAATCGTCATTATAACACATTTATCCTTTCTAAAAACAGATGTAGATTTCTTCATCAAACTACAAATTAACGCTTTCAAAATGTAGTTTCCCAGTGGAGGCCGTCAATACATCATAAATTGTGATGGTGGTGTTGCTGAGGGTAGACTCTTACTTTCATCATTCAGGGTAACTGTCTTTTGCTGTCCCACCCTCTTTGCTTGTTCTCGATTTGCTTATTCTCTCTCTTATCTTGCAGCATGTTCAATCTCAAAGCTAAGCAGGTATGACTTTGTGGCAGTAGCAGCCACTGTGCAGAAGAGGGAGGAAGCTGGTGCTCAGTCATTGTCGCAGATGATAAATATGAATCTGAATCACCCATAGGACCTTGTGTTTGTTGTTGCACTGCTGAGAATAGTTTGCATTGTACGTTTTATAACTTGTGACGATCAGTTAATCCATAATCTGTTGGATTTTAAGTTGTTTAAATATTTTGTTATGTAGGCTACACGTCTTTTTATCCAATTAACCCCACCCTGGTCAATTGGCCAAAAGTGTGGCCAATGTGTGGCCTCACAGCAGTTACGCCAATTCAATGGTTGCCAGTTGAACAGTTCTATCTGTCTGTCTGTCTGTCTGTCTGTCTGTCTGTCTGTCTCTGTAATAAGACACAAAGAGAGTTGTTATGACAGCGCTAGAGTTCAAGTCATGCTCTATTTAATCCGTTCTTCCTCTGTCTCGTTAACTGTAATGGTTACTATGACACTACAGGGGTAACTATCTACTCTAGTTCAACCAATAGGACACCGGCTCTGTTGGTCAGGTGGCCTGTAGCTATTTTGAACAGGAGCTGTATGTGAAGTGAAGCAAGCAACTCATTTAGAGACAGACCCTATTGACAGAGGGCAGAAGAGAGAGAATGAACTATAGGGATTGATGTAGCTATACTCGGGGAAGGAAGGTGAAGAAATGATGAATTCAATTGCATTAACACTGATTGAGTAGGGGGAAGCGGGAAAGGAAGAGTTGATCAGTCTTGCCTTTGTACCATACCACTAAACTCATCTCCACCTGTGTGTGTGTGTGTGTGTGTGTGTGTGTGTGTGTGTGTGTGTGTGTGTGTGTGTGTGTGTGTGTGCGTGTGCGTGTGCGTGTGCGTGCGTGCGTGCGTGCGCAGACTCGCGTGCGTGTGTGCGTGATGTTTGCATGCATCTGTGTTTGTGCGTGCGTGCGTGCATGCTGTCTAAAGTGTCTATTCATCTTCTCTATTTATATACCATTTCATTTGTTTGTTTGCATTAACAGTAATGTACGTCAGTGACACGCATGCAGTTTATGTACACACATAAACAGCACACACACACACACACACACACACACACACACACACACACACACACACACACACACACACACACACACACAC
Source organism: Electrona antarctica (assembly GCF_951216825.1). NCBI lineage: Eukaryota > Metazoa > Chordata > Actinopteri > Myctophiformes > Myctophidae > Electrona > Electrona antarctica. The sequence continues at coordinate 33,635,319 of NC_136795.1, forward strand.
ACACACACACACACACACACACACACACACACAGGTTGATCGCCCATCCCTCCCCTTCTCACTCTTGAGTTTTGCTGCCTCACAGACTTGTTGCCATTCGGGAGTCTGTCTTACTTTTTGTGGTTTCAAGCTAATTTTGTCTTGGAGTGACATCCTGTGGCTTTCCCCCGCAAGGTTTATTGACCTTTTTCTAATTGCCGCTCCATGTTGGGATTGAGATGCACCTGTATGGTTTAGAAGATGACTCAGAGCTGGTAAGTGGCGATGGATGTCATTATCTTCATTAGACGCAGCATGTCACAGTCATACACAGCATTACTTCTAGTGATATGTGAGCACAATGCTGGGAGTGTTTGAGTTGTAAAATGAAACAGGAAGTGGGGACTGTTAACAGATGCCCGAAGTCTAACAATTGCCTTGGCAACAGGGAGTGTCTGCGTTCGGTCTGTTGTTGCCTAGCCACAGAGTGCTTTGATAGGACAGGTGGCTGTGCTAGAATCAACATTATGGGTCGTTCATTCTAAGACATACAGAGACTCATGGTTAGTGACGAGACAGAAGGCAAATACATTTTTCCGCACTAATGTGACTGTAGTGTACACACACACACACACACACACACACACACACACACACACACACACACACACACACACACACACACACACACACACACACACACACACACACACACACACACACACACACACAAATGCACTGAAAAGATATCTCGCTAACTTTCTGACATACAGTACAACGAGTATTTTTGTCTGTCGTGGCAGGTTGCCCTGCAGTGTTTATATTTAGCCCCCTCATGTTCTTCCGGGGCTTCAGTATGTTTGTGAATATATGGGGAATCTATCTCTCATCCTTTAAGAGGTTGTATTTGAGGAACAGGGAAGAGGTTATTTGTGTTGTGTGTTTGTGTTAAACAATATTACCTCAAGTTACTCCAGAAAGGGCTATTTGGAGTTTGTAGTTTAGGTGTGATGTTGTCAGGGTTCGATTTGTAAAACGATTTCCTATATGCTTTATATTAATGACAATTGCCGATCTACAAGCTCACAATGAGTCGCATCACGGCACAAAATAGAGAATTTGCCCAAAGTTTGCCCAAAATAGAGACACCATGGTTAATATGATTAAGATACATTTTAATTAAATTAACTTGTGACGTTATCCATCCATCTTCAACCTCTTATCCGGATCCCAGTGACAGGGTAATATTATAGTAAATGGACTGCATTTATATAGCGCTTTTCTCCAAAGCACTTTACAATTCATCCATTCACACACCGATGGCGGAGGACACCATGCAAGGCACCAACCTGCTCATCGGGAGCAGTTACAGTGTCTTAGGGCCTGTACAGACGAGGACGTATTCGGTGTTTCTGGGGCAAGTAATTAGCCGATCTACCCTTTTTGTCACACGGAGACGGCGTTTTGGGGGACTTTAACGGCTAATTTTGAAACTACCTTCCAGAGTGGGAAAGTTTGGAGACGCGACTTTCACGTCTCCGTGTGTACAGCGAATGCCGCCTAATTTGCTGAAACGGTGATGTCATAGTCCCCTCGCCCCTCCAAACTAACCAGTGTTAATGGTTTATTTCACCATAACCACTTACATATAAGTATCACAGCTATTTTATATTTGCACATAATGTCTATAAATCTCTTCTCCAAAAATAGCCGATCTGCAGCCCGCACGCATGCAAACCGTTGTTGAGATTGAGCAGGCATGCACGAGAGAGGAGTTGTGCGTGAGGAGCTGATCACAGATAGAGGGAAAGTGTTATATTTGGCCTATTATTTATGCTATATATTATTGACCGCGTCGCAGTCAGTCACAGAGAGAGAGAGAGAGAGAGAGAGATGCTGCGTGTTAAAAAATAGAAGGGGCGCGCTCTCTCTCGCTCTCTCTCTCTCTCTCTCTCACACTCTCTCTCTCTCACACTTACTTTGTGCTTGCTGCTGTTTTCAGAAGAATTAATCCAAGGTTTGTCATATATTATGGTTTAGTAGGCAATGGCATACACTTTAGCTGGTCAGTCAGTGTGTGCAGACTCAGAGAGAGAAGCAGCACTGCTCTGCTCATTAAATTGATATGACGCATATGCGCATCTGATCAAGATAATTAGTTATTTGGCAACACCTGTGTGAAATACCAACGCTTTCATATAGCCTTTAGAATAAGCTTTTTCTTTTTTTTGTGGCCATCTGCAGGCCAGCCATGTGTACTGCATCTTTATCTTGAAAACAAAGCAGTTTACCGGTCTCGAGTGGATGTCGTACATAATTAACATAACCGCAATGTAGACGCAGTAAGTTTTATATCGTTCACAAAACTTAGGCGGGGAACAGCCCGCGACGTCCTCGTGAAGGCAGCCCCTTAGTCAAGGACACTTCGACACTCTGCCATGGGAGGAGCCTCCTGAGCCACTGCCACCCCCCATTTATCAAACATAAATATCAAACATTAGTTTGTACTAGTATCAGTCTAGATGTATTCAAGCCTATACCGGTACTTAAGTCTGACCAGGGACTGGCATAAAACATGTCAGTGATCATGACCAGGGGGGTGATATAAAAACAAAAGCAGAGGCATGGAGCCCTACCAACAGCAGATCCAACCCTTGATGTCGTATGCATTTCATTGAGCATGCGTTTAGGTGTCTGGGCGCTTCACACGAGCAGGACTCAGGAGGTTTTGAAACGTCATTACATACAATTATGGTGTATGTCATCATCCTTGCACTTTCTCACCTCTATTTAAAAAGCACAACAAAAAAACCCACCTAATGACTCATTTCTCCTTTCTGGCACACTCAGCTGTCCACATTCTTGTCAGCACCTCCCACAAGTGGCAGGCAGTCTGTCACCTCAAAGAAGCAAGTGAGAAAAGACAAGAAAAGAAGTGGGATTGTTATATAAACGTGAAGCTCAAACGCTTCACACTGCTTCGCTGACTCACAGTGCTGCACTGTAGAACAGGTCATCGTGCAATATTTATTTTTGTACGATAGGGGCGGTTGCTCTTTTTGTTTTCTGCTTATTTATCTGATTGCGCCCGTCAGATGCTTAACCCTAACCTTATTCACACTGTAACATGCTTATACAAAATAATCTTATCTAAAATATTAACTACTGTACTGTAAACCACACCAAACCCATGCTTAAGATTCTAAATTTTCCATCTAAAATGGACTGATTAAACCATACTGTACCAAACCTATGCTTCAAATGTACCATAGGGTACTAACATCACCTAAGCTTAGCTCTAGTGCAGTGGTTCTCAACCAGTGGTCCGGGCCCACCAGTGGTCCTTGAGGGGGTTCCAGGTGGTCCCCAGCTAAATGATGGAGAGTTGGTAACCAAATGGACACCAAATGGAGGTCTGAGAAGCTAAATGGAGCCTTATAGATTTAACTCTTGAGAGCGTAAAATTAAACTACATTTTCATTTTACACTCTCAAGAGTTAGAAGATGGATGTTTGCCTGTTATCTCTCCTAATGGTACCACATCAATACAGCATGGAAATGTGGACAAAATCGTATCCAACGATAACAAAATATTCTACGTTTTGGGTCTCAGAGGCTAAATGACATCAAATGATGATCCGTGGCTCAAATGCCGAAATATATAACGGGCTTTGATATGAAAGGGGTTGAAAACCACTGCTCTAGTGTATTAATAAAACCACACAAAATGCATGCCTATTAAATGTAACTAAACGAAACCCTACTAGATAGTGCCTAACATTAAGTAAAATGAATTTACTAGGGATGAATGAAGCACTTTAGGCTCTCCGGAGACTAGGGTTTGTTATGGTGTGGTATGGGCGGTTTAGGGTCAGCCAAGAGAGAGCATCAGGTTACACAGCATGCCTGACGGAAGCTTTGGAAACCCGTAACCGCTTCATGATAAATTTATAACTCTGCTAATATTATAAACCAGTACAGCCGTGAGCCGTTATCTCTGCTTCTCTCCGTCGTCTGTTTATTATGTGTCACTGACATCCCCACGCCACGGCGCTGTCACCACAACATGAAAGAAACACACCTAGCACCTCATGCCTTTCTTCATCTTTTTAAAAGATATTTTTGGGGCTTTTTCTGCCTTTATTTGATAGTTTACAGTAAGCTGACAGGAAATGGGGAGAGAGATGGGGAGTGAAACGCAGCAAAGGAGTAGCAAATTTGACATGCAACAAAGTAACTGTTTAAATCAACATACAGTTGGAGGCCATCGATATTGTCCTTTTCTTTTTGCCGAGGTTTGCGTGATCTGCGCAAAAGGACAGTTTGGTGTTTTAAACATTATGTTATAATTTAGCTATTGAAAAATAGCAGATCTACAAGCTCATAGCGCGCCACCGAGTGGCGCGCTACGAGCTTGTAGGTCTGCTATTTTTGAAAAATCGTGAAAATATTTATTTCAGAAAACTGGAGGATTTAGAAGGATTTTTTAAAATGTTGAGGTCAGGCCTAAATGGGTCAAATGATAAGGGACAATATCGGTGGCACCCAACTGTATGCCCTCCTCATCCAACTCCGATGACCATCAATGTGCATGAGATTGCCTGTGAGCCAGCTTGCACACAACAAGGTGGTCAAGTCCCTTTTCATTTGATTTTGTTGCTGTTGCTTGTAGTCCAACAAAACATATTGGTTTACAATAATACGATTATGTTCATATTGATGTTCATATTTCTCTTGAGGCGTTCATGACATTATTACAGCATTAGTAATACAGGACTTGTAGCCTGGCATTGGCCAGACTCATAATGTGGATTCACTCACAAGTTCCTCCCCATACATTATGAGCTAGGCTGTACATTGTTAGATTTAGGTTGCAATCCTCTCACAAGGAAACACATGATCAATTCAGGCTCCAAGCATGGAGTGATTATCGCACAATTTACAATTTACAATTTAGGCATTTAGCAGACGCTCTTAATCCAGAGCGACTTACAATAGGCAAGAACAAAAAGCATGGGAATACATCACATATGTAACAAAATGCATTTATCGCGAAACATGCGTAAGCTAAGACCGTGACTAGAACATATCTATATAATGACATTATACATATAAACTATAACTAGAACATATCTATATAATGACACTATACATATAAACTACACATATGTGCTATACTATGCTGTACATATATACTATGAAGTGCTATGACTACATACAATGCACTTATTGTGCTGTCTACATGACATGCTATAAGTCTGTTTCAAATGCTATATAAGTCTAAGAAGTGCTGTCTAAGGGGGTAGGGTAAGTGCTATGGGCCATGATGGAGTCTGAAAAGGTGGGTTTTCAGACTACGGCGGAAGATCGGGAGTGATGCTGCAGTTCTGATTGCAACGGGAAGTGCATTCCACAGTTTTGGGGCCAGAAGGGAGAAGAGTTTGGGACGTGTGGAGCGTTGTCCCGGCGTTTTTAGTGAGGGTACTTCCAGCTTCCCTGCGTTGGCTGATCTGAGTGCGCGGGAGGGTTTGTAGGGTTCAATCATGCTGGCAAGATATGGGGGAGCCATACCTTTGGTTGCTTTAAATGCCAACATCAGAGTTTTGTATTCTGTGCGGGCAGCGACCGGGAGCCAGTGCAGGGAGCGGAGCAGGGGGGAGACATGTGAGAATTTTGGCTGGTTGAAGACCAAGCGAGCTGCGGCATTTTGGATCAGTTGGAGAGGCTTCAGTGCACATGCCGGTAGGCCAGTAAGGAGAGAGTTACAATAGTCAAGTTTTGACAGGACTGTTGTCTGGATTAGGAGCTGGGATGATTCCTGGGTGAGGAACGGTCTAATTCGTCGTATGTTATAGAGTGTGAACCTACAGGATCGAGTGACAGCTGTGATGTGAGTTTTGAACGAGAGCTGACTGTCCAGGACAACACCAAGGTTCCTGGCTGTTGGGACAGACGTTACCAGGGCGTTGTCTACGGAAATAGTTAGCTCCCGCATCGGGCAGGACTTAGCTGGGAAGAAGAGAAGCTCAGTCTTGTCTGGGTTCAGCTTGAGGTGGTTGGAGGACATCCACTGTGAGATGTCAGCCAGGCAAGCAGTGATGCGCTCTTCCACCTGGGTGGAACCTGGCACACATGCGCACACACAGTCAAGTGCACGCACACGCACACACATGCGCATGCGCACACGCGCGCGCACACACACACACACACACACACACACACACACACACACACACACACACACACACACACACACACACACACACACACCTGACATACTGTATGTTTTTTCATGCGTGAAGTGATTTCAGTTGGTCTGCTTGCTGTTTTTACTGCCCCTCACAGTTGGGGTGTGGGGTTGATTTACGAGTAAACACAATATAACTTATTTAAACCCAGGATATACACATGAAAGCGTAATAAACACAAAATTAAATTAAACTGTCCGACATAGCCACCAATACATTACATAGCACGCAGCACGTCACATGAACTACACCAGGGGTGCCCAAAAGGTAGATCACAAAGGCTGTGCAAGTGTGCAGGTAGATCACATGACATGGCCCTAAAGAATATTTAATTTAAATATATATATATTTTTGGCATCTGCCTTGAATCTTGAATTAAGGTGACTTGATTGAATATATGTAACGCCAGCGCCGCTATTCCAGAGCCCCCTCAGGTCGATTTTTAAACTATTTTCAGCAATGGTATAATCATTTTTTTGGTTGGTAGATCTTGTTGAGCTGGTCATTTTGAAAGTAGCTCTCAAGTCAAAAAAGTGTGGGCACCTCTGAACTACACGTTACAAAACACTGAAAAACACAATTATCAAACCATAAAAACACCAATCTAAATTGCATCATTAGCCTGTAGCTTAGGCCTAGAGTGTCGCAGTCCCCTGGGCCTGGGACTAGGATGTACACACACACACACACACACACACACACACACACACACACAAACATAATGTATGATAAGAGCTATAATACCATAACCTGTGAAATTATTCCCAAATGTTCATGAGTCCGCTCCCCTACTGTGTGTGTATTTGTTTGTCATAATAGATTTTTTACACAATAGAGGGGGCATCCGGATTTGAACCGGGGACCTCTTGATCTGCAGTCAAATGCTCTACCACTGAGCTATACCCCCTTGTGAAACATTTGTCAGAGTACACATCTATGTTCCTTTGCTGAAGGCTGTGTCATACTGTCAACAGTAGAGCGCCAGCCACGCCACCTTAATCTATTTGCATAATATGTGACGTATGTGTGTTCTCCAGGGCTCTGCAGACTCCTATACTAGTCGGCCGTCAGATTCGGATGTGTCTCTGGAGGAAGACCCAGAGGCCCTGAGGAAGGAAGCCGACAGGCAGGCCCTCGCCACGCTTGAGAAAGCCAAGGTCAGATCAGAGATCAGGATCTGCACTCCTGTTTGACCATTATCACACGGTGGCTTTTATTCAGGGGTGTCATTATTTGTTAAAAGTGTTTGATTAAAGGTCCTTTGACATTGTTTTTTTAAAAAGATAAAGAAAACTGAGGTCCTTCCAACCTTTTTGAAAGATCTTAACTAAAAATAACTATTCAGATAAATCATGTTAGGTTCGTTAGGTAGATCAGCTATTTTTGCTATTTGCTATTTCTTTCTACGCAGAAGTATACTATAGTTTATATGTGCAGTCACACCGAACTTTGATTCTGCCTACGTGGCGGATTCTGTCAATGCTTTTCAAAGGGAACGCAGCAGTTTGTTGCTGTTCGCGGTTTTCTGAAAAGAATTAAAAACACACTCCGTTCCCATTGAAAAGCAATGCCAGAATCTGCAGCATAGGCAGAATCAAAGTTCAGTGTGACTGCACCCTAAATTCTCCAACTGTTGGAAGCTGTTCTTTCTGCATGCTTAACATGTCTTTTTGATCTTCACTGCTGCAGACCAAACCTGTGGCATTCGCTGTACGGACAAACGTAGGTTACAACTCTGGCCCCAATGATGACGTACCTGTTCAGGGCATGGCCATATCCTTTGAAGCCAAAGACTTCTTGCACATCAAAGAGGTGGGACCCTCCATTATGTTCTGATCCATAAATAAAGCTGGTTTGATTTGTACATGATTCATGATTCTGCGTTAGTGTTTTTCTACACTGTAAAATCCATAGTGTTAATGTAACTCAGAAATTGTACAGATGGAACCACATCAATTGAGTTACATTAACATTGGTGATTTTACTGTGTAAAGCAATAAAGCGAGAAGAGGCAGTGGTACTGACCGCGGTTATAGGTCATTAATGCTCATCTGTACGTGTCTGTGTATCTGTATGCAGAAATACAATAACGACTGGTGGATTGGACGTCTGGTGAAGGAAGGCTGTGAGGTTGGCTTTATCCCCAGCCCCGTCAAACTGGAGAACACCCGTCTACTGCAAGAGCAGAGGATGAGACAGAACCGACTCAGCTCCAGGTATAAGGCGACAGCCGTTGCCTCTCACACAAACACAGTAACACACGCATGAATGCATGCATGTGCACGCACGTGCCGCAAACCTCTAGTTCAGTGGTTTTCAACCAGTGGTCCGGGGACCACCCGTGGTTGTTGAGGGGGTTCCAGGTGGTCCCCTGCAGCTAAATGACGGTGAGTTGGTGGGTGCAGTACTTTCTAACCAATGACTAGTCTAAACTAAGTACTGCACCCGGAGAATTGTTATTTTGATCAGCTTTTGCCTGTTATCTCACCTATGGTACCTACCCAACGTCAATACAGAGTGGAATTATGTGGACAAAATCTTATCCAATTACATCAAAATATTCGAGGTTTTGGGTCTTGAGAGACTAAATCTCATCAAATGGTGGTCTGTGGATGAATAAATAATGGGCCTTGATATGAAAACCACTGCTCTAGTTAATTCTAGTGTCATCTAACCTTTTCTCTGTTTTTTGTCACAGTAAATCTGGAGGCAGCTCCAGTCTGGATGTTGCCACAGGAACCCGCAGGCCCACCCCTCCTGGCACAGGTGAGCTTAAGGGTCACCCTTTGTCACTGTACTGTACTGTGTGTGCGTGCGTGCATGTGTCGGTTTGTGTATAATTCTGTGAGTGACGGAGAGAGATGACATGAGCCAGTATGGCTGATCTAGATAATAGATCGTAATTGGATAGTTAGTCAGCCATGATGATGAATCACGGCACGTCTTTGTCGGTGTGTACTATGGAAGTGAGAGAAGGTAAGGTCTGTCATTAGCCTGGACTGAAATAGAGCTGGGAATGGACTCCAATCATTAAAGCTGATCAACTGTGTGTGTGCAGCACTGAGACACAGTGCCGCTGCTCAATGTACACACAGGGGTAGGACAGAGGGAACTGCAAAATAGATTCATCAAGCTCGATTGACGTTTTAATTCATTTTGTTGATACGTCACCACATTACCACTTTACGTCACTACATGTGGCATGTCATTATTGGCAAAGGTTTGCAAGTTCAATTCTAAAAACCTCAAAATTATTTTGAAAATAGCATATCTACAGCACCTCTAGATTTGCTATTTTCAAAATCATTTTGAAACTTGTCGTGAATAAGTTAAGTAGTTTAACAATGGAGGCACTGAACTGAACACTGAATACAAATCAGTTGATGCATTATCTATTTTAATGCATAGATACCTGTGGAATGGTGATTTATTATTTCCCTTTTTTTTACACAGTGATAACAGTGACCTGTCAGTGAATTCATTTCTCGACATTATAATTTACCAAAGTCACGCAGGGCTGGTAGGATTTATCCCCGGACAGTGATGTCCACACACTTGCCAATCCCCCATGCCAATCTTTACCCCACAAACTACCACATATGTACTCCCACCCCGGCTACAGCGCTTCTCCTCAGCACTTGATCATCATCTCCTTCTTCTTCTACTTCTTCTTCTTCTTCTTCTTCTTTCTATGTCACATTTGCTGTGCCTCAGATTCAGTGCGTCACTCTGTTGTTCCTGCAGACAGTGTATTCACTCCTGGCTTCATCTAACTCCACTGCATTTCTTCAATCTCTGGTCACTGTTATTTCCTGTTTAAATCATGCTCTGTTTTATTTTAGATCCTCAGCCTGTGACCTTTTCTCTCCATGCAGTACCATCTCCTTTTCTATTCATTTTTGTATCTTTTTGACGCATCTCACACGCAGTCTTTCTATTATACTCTCTCCCCTTTTTAATTTTCAACCTTTGTTTTGTTTTTTACTCGTCATCCTTGTTCACTTTCCTGCTTCCTCCTCCTGCTCTCTCTCTCTTCCTCTCTTCTCTTCTCTCTGTTTTCCCTGCTGTTCCTCTCTCCACGTGCCGCCCTGCCCTTTCCCTCAGCTCACGTGGACATGTCCACAGTGAACTATGACGTTGACCCCCTCGACCTGGATGCCGAGGAGCCCCCTGAGCCCCAGGGTGACCCTCGCTCCCCCAAGGGCACGTCGGGCAGCGTAACGTCCCCACAAGCCAACGCCCACCGACTGCCCTTCTTTAAGAAGGTAACGCTAGGCCCCCCCCCTTTGCCCCACCCTCTAGTGGTCCCCCAGGTGTGCTCAGGTCTCATGAACTCTACAGCCTGCTTCTGACTAACTGCTCACAACTGACCCATTGCTGCTGCCAGTTTCTCAATCTAACACTGATTGGACCCTCAGGCTATGGTTACCGTGGAAACGCTGAGTTATGTTTGGATGTTTGTTTCTGTGCACGTCAACTGGGAGAGGCGCTGCGCTAGCGTGTACGCTCTTGAAACCACTGCAATTTTAGTCTAACATTTTTATTTCTCTTCCACTGGAACTACTACAGTAGATGTTGTCAATATTTCTATAATGGTCTCTGTTTAGTCAATAAACAGCTCCTCTCCCAATTACCACCCTCTTAATCCAACTAGCATGTAAATAACAAAGTGTGCTCTGTGTGTGTTGTGCTTTTTTGTGTCTGTTTTTTCATGTGTCTTGCTCTTTCTCTGGTGGGGTTTGTGTGTGGAACGATATGTAGGTGGCCCAGCTAAACAGAAACAGAAATCGGTGAGTGCTCTCTCTAACGAGACTAACCTCTAACCATTCAACTTCGCATCCTGTGTCCTCTTCTTTTGTGTTGCATTGTTGTCTGTTCTTCTCCGCTAGTGTGCTACAGAGATTAGGATTCAAGGGTTCAAAAATGCTCATCTCTACGATACTGCTCTCTGCAGGTCCCTAATTGTCCAGCTCTCCTAAACCACTTTAACCTTGCTGTCCCTATTTTGGGCTTTTTTTTTAGGTTTGAAAAAGATTTTCAAAAATTAAAGAAATTGCAGATTTATAAGCTCATCATAATGCATCTCACCGTGATATATTATGAATGTGTAGATTGGCTATTTGAGCTATTTTTTAAATAGGGCTTATATTACAACTGTTAACTGTTGATGTTAACTATACTTACTATATCTTTGTTTGCTTCCAAGTAATTATAAGATAGATTTGTTTTCTGGTTGACTGATTGAATAGGAATAGGACCATATAATTACTATTATATATTATATAATTATATAATAACTCTTGTAAATCATGGCAATTGCTTGTGTTACTTTCTCATTTTCCAAAAATACTTATGCCACAGTTATCAGTATGTAGGTTTAGACCAATCACACACCATCACCATGGTATGCAGAATGATTCCCCTAACACTAATGCACCCGACAGTCATTTCATTTCCATTTTTTACGGCTGATTTGAGTGACAGTGCCATAGCATCGACTCTTTTTTCAGCCTTTCAGCACAATTAATTTTCACACACAGACACATAACACTTCCCAAGTATCAATGTAAGAGTGCCAAAATGAATGCCAAAATGTATTAATGCTCAAATGTATTAAACATGTATACTAATGTATTAGGTCTAGAGTGTGCCGTCAGCCTCCTGTTGATCATACTAAATTGTTCAGCCGGATAATTCTGAATGCGCGAGCACTTTGGCTTTTATGCGCAGTGCCTCCAGCATTGCCCCCTTCAGAGACAAGAGTCATTATGGTGAAAGTTTTTAAACCCTGTATTTTTAGATTCCGTGAATACAAATGGGGTGAAGTGAGTTTTATGTAATGCAAAATGTACTGCGGTGGAGCCGGGCTCTCCAGCTCTATCTGCTGCTTTCAGTGTATTGAAAAACAGCACAGAATAGAGAGGAGGGCAGCGTGCTTGGAATATAGAGGTGCGAGAAAAAAAAAGAAAACGTGTTAATTCCCCCTGTTTTCAAGAGTAGAACATATGTGACTGTTTTCACACTCTCATCACTACAATGTACTGTTTCTGTGTATGGGGTGCTTATAGATGAACCATGTACTTATGATTCATCGTGCACTATTCATGCTCACCTAAAGTTTATGTGCTGGGGTATGGATTGATTGTGTGTGGGTGTTTTGCATAAGCTCTGTGCTCATCCCGTTTTCACTGTGAATGTAATGCGGTACTGGAGAGAATTGTGAGTTAAAGCAGACGTTGTATTTGTTTCCAGAATTCTATAATAGATATATTTTGGTATGGACAAATACTGTAAGCAAAAGAAAAACGTGAATATGTATGTTTTGAAAGCAAACACTACGGTACACTATTTTCTTCTTGTGTTAGTATAGTAGTAGTAAATAGTAATATGTTTCACAATCACCAACAGGCTTGAAAGGAAATGTTGTACTGTATTAGACCAGAACCTTAGCCACAAGATCCATCATTTACTCTCCTGCTACGGCATCCAATTTAACTATGGATAGTTTAATTATGTTGGACGGCAGACTAAGAAATTGAAATGAGCACTTCCAGTGAGGAATTGATTTCATGCGTTTGGGATAAACACTGGATATACTCCTACAGTGTGTCTAAAAGACACTATATCAATGTGACTGTAGCATGATGAGTTTCACAGAGAGCAACGAGTGTAGAGAGAGGGGCTTTCGTGTTGAGCGCGTTTGCCTCAGTACCCAGGCTTTTATTTCCGTTCGCATTCAAGCTTGTGTTAATGTATGTGTGAATGTATTTATGTGACTGTATATCATATATCATGGTTGCATGAGCTTTATCTTTGTGTAGCGGTGGTGTATGTTTAGAGACTGTACAGCAATGTGCCTCACCACATTCTCTGTGCTGTCCTCCCTGGCACAGATGGAGCATATCCCCCCCTACGATGTGGTTCCGTCCATGAGACCCATCATTCTAGTAGGGCCTTCTCTCAAGGGCTACGAGGTAAGGCCAATCTCAAATCAGACTACAGAAAAGGATTGTAGGTAGTGGATATTCAGCTGTCTGAGTTACGCCATATTTGATTGGTCAGGGGAAATCACGCAGTTGGATTGCTTTGCAGGGTAAAGTAAAGACATGTCATTATACTGCAGGTGAAGATTTTCTAGAATTGTGAAAGATTGTGGATCTGCTATTTTCACTATAAAAAAACTCGCAGATCGCGGGACGTTCAGAGTACCCAATTGCTTAACAGTGTTTCTTCTATCATTGTTGTCTGACAGCTGAATATCCCCTTCCATTATTTGATGGTTTATTTCACCTGGTCCAGGCCATGTAGATCATCTAATGTACATTGTGCCTTCAAGGTGACAGACATGATGCAGAAGGCGCTCTTTGACTTCCTAAAACACAAGTTTGAGGGCAGGTGAGTGTCATAGACAAATTACCGCACAACACGGCTGCAATTTTGATACCAGGTATCACCATCACCAGGTATCTGCTTCGATTGGCTTTGTGCCAAATCTTGTTGGTTGTGTTTGTTTCAGGATATCCATCACACGGGTCACTGCTGACATCTCCCTGGCCAAACGATCCGTCCTCAACAACCCCAGTAAACACACCATCATTGAGCGCTCCAGTACCCGGTCCAGCCTGGGTAAGACAAGTCCTAGCAAACAAGAAAACACAACACAACACAACACAACACAACACAACACAACACAACACAACACAACACAACACAACACAACACAACACAACACAACACGACACAACACAACACAACACAACACAGCTACTATGAAATCAAAGTGGCATCTCTGCCACCAAGAAAGCAGTGGTGGAAAGTATCAATGCTGAAATGTAGAAATACTCTGTTACAAGTACAAGTACAGTACAAGTACAGTACTGTTACAAGGAATTTAATTCTAATTCTTGAGTAAAAGTACAATAGTATTGGTAGAAACTAGAAAGTATTCACCATTGCCCAGATGGAGCCTGCAGAACCCCCGATGACCTTGGCAGGGACGTAGCTGACCATTTGGTTGCCGTACTCGTAGGATATTTGTGCCGACGAGAGCGTTGCTATTGCTCATGCAGATCGGCTACTTTTGCTGTTTGCGAGGACGTACACACGGCCGCTCGTTATTAAGCGGCGGAGCCGCGGTGAAAATTGTTATTTTGAGGGTCGGTTTGGCCCTCGGCGTGTTGCCCTACTCGCAGTGCGTATTGCGCGTATAGGTAGCGACGGCACTGGACCTTGGGATACATCACTGAGGATACGTCCAAGGTGCATCCATGCAATGTTTTTTTGTTCCTCATTATGCAGAATGTCACAAGTTATCAAATGTATAGAAGTCGTTTGAAAATAGCAGTTCTACAAGCAAGCAACGTTTTGTGAGCTTGTAGATTGTATATTTTCAAATAGACAGTAAAATAGTAGTAAAATAGGGCTGAAGAAGTGTCTTTTATAACAATAATCAAAATCTACATTAAAGTAACTAGTATCTAAAGTATTCAGCTAATTGTTGTGGAGTAAGTAAGTAGTGAAGTATCGAAAGTACTTAAAATATATACTTAAAGGAGCGTTCCGGACAACTCGTTTTCTTCAATAATATGATGATGATAATCCATTGATCACTGGAAAATTTGCGAAAAAAGAAAGAGAACTCCATGCTGAGCGTTCCTCAGCGTTTTACCTGCACGGCGGGTCAAACAGTGGATCTTTTCTTTTTTCGCTTCCTGCCTTTTTCGCTTCAGGTCGTTTGACCGTTTTGAGCCCACCTAGCTTTCTTAAAGCCACAGTGCCCTGTATATATATATATATATATTCCCCCCCCCCCCCCCCCCCCCCCCCCCCCCCCCGCCACTAACAGGGGTTCATACATTATCATCAGAATTCAGTAAAAACAATGGGTTGTCCGGAACTCTCCTTTAAGTACAGTACTTGAGTACATGTACTTAGTTACTTTCCACTATTTAAAAAAACAAACATAATATTATGCATAATATTATAAAATATAATATAATATAAAAAGTGCTGAGATGCGTTACGTTGGAAACCCACCAAAAAAGTGTCTCTCACAAGCGCTGTTGTGGGTGGAGCCTTTATTGTGCACCACTGTTCTTGCTAAATCTGGCCACAACGGATGTCTGCTCAATGTGTTTCAATGAGAATACACACTTACTTAGAGACGGGAAAAACATCTGCGTCTGCTTCCGTGCGCAGCCTGTGATAATAACGGCTGCATTTGTTAGCATGGGAGCAGGAAAAAAGCTTGTGCGGACACCTGTGGGTTTCACGCGGTACATTGAGTATTGGTACTTGACTGTACAAGTCAACACAGTACGACAGGAATGGAGGTTTCCTGTTAAAGCTGGGCATCTACAGCACTGAAAGTGGCCAATTTCTGCCCTTACAGTATATTCCTTCTCTGTTTGACTATCATGGGTTTGATCTCTTCTCTCCCTTCATCCTGTCTTTGCTACCCGTCATCCACCCATCCTTCCTCCCTCCCTCGCCTTTCCTCTGCCACCACGCTCTTCCTCCACCCTCTTTTGATTCAGACGTAATGGGTACGTAAGCTCTCTCCGTCCATGCGGAACACAATGAAGCATCTTCTCCTCTTCCCTCCCCTTTCTGTCACTGCATTCATCATACATCACGTGTATGCCTGTCTGCTTGTGTGTCAGTTTCTCTGTTCCTCATATTTTTTCCATGGCAGCCTGTAGACTCTTTAACGAACAGAAATGCACAGGGAAACCAGAACAGGAAGACAACAAGGCAAGGGCAACTACTGGGATGGCTGTTAGCTGCTCTACACCTGCTGTCTCTGGTTGAGGGGAAACACGATAGGGTCCCTGGGGGCAAAACTGTGAACAGGGATGAGCACCCATGGGAAACTGATACTCAGCACACTGTACTGACCCCCACACTGTGACCTAGAATTTCCCTCGCTGTACTGTAGGTAGCTCATCTAAAAAAGGGTTAGGGTCTATAAATTGTGCTTTGGATTTTTTGTTTTATAAACCTCTATCACGGGGAAGAGTGCCAAACTGAAATAAGTCCACATTTATTAGCAAGAAATATGTACTGTACAGTATATGTAGTGTATAGACATTGTTGCTGGGTTACAGTTTTTAGGTTAATTACTCTTTCCGTACCCGGTTTAGGTTAATCTACTTTTGTACCTTGCAGCCCTCTGGAGGCTGGAACTTGAACTTGAGCTGCCAGAATGACTGCAACTGTTTCTGCAGATTGGCTTGGCCTTGTAATCTGTTACTACTTGGCAGTGTACACTGTGAGACTCACTGTGGTTTGACCAGTGGAAGGGAGGAAAACCTTCTTGTTGCCTTTAATTTCCCTCCTTCCACACGTCCTCAGGCTGATAAAGCGGGTTGTCTTTCTATTTATTCCATAACACCTAGTTCAGACCAAATATTCGCAATGAGACCATATCAAGCTCTATTTATACATCACCGTACAATGACGTTGCATGCCGAAAATAGCCACGACACCGTTGTATGACAGCATACATTTGATTATTTGAATGCTGTGAAGAAAGATTTCTGTGGTCTGAATTAGTCTTAACAGGCTCTTGTAAACTATTACTGAGGAACAATGAAAAAAAAGCGGACAAGCAGCCTTGGGTGGTTTGATTAATAGAATAATTACTGCTGCGTCTTTCAGTGCTAACAAAAACTAATGCACTTGTTAATGCAGTTTGATAAAGGTGCTGTTTTTTTGTTTTGTTTTTACACGGTGCAAAATAGCATTCTTAAGTTACTTCAAGTGTCACAGGCATATCATTCTGAAGTGCCCCTTTCCTTCAAGAGACTCATATACCTCAGATGTATGTCAGGGCAGCCTGCTTGTCGTGGAATGAGAATGCCAGGGTGTTCCATTTAGCCGTGCATAAATGGAACTGTGATTGGTTCCAATTCATACGCTCGGAAACCTTTCACCAAAATGTGGCGTGCAATGTGGCGTGCATGAGGGTGATACTAACATTCCAGTTGTGCACGTTGTGTGGGTCTTCAGCTTGACTGACCAACGCTAAGGTCCTCTATTCAACCAGGAAATAGTTGATCACATTAACAGTTTCAATGACTGACATTCTGGACTGACATGATCTCCTTCTCTGGGTCTTCAGCGGAGGTTCAAAGTGAGATTGAGCGCATCTTTGAGCTGGCACGTACCCTGCAGCTGGTTGCCTTGGACGCAGACACAATCAACCACCCCTCCCAGCTATCCAAGACCTCCCTGGCACCCATCATTGTCTATATCAAAATAGCCTCTCCTAAGGTAAAGCATCACCCAAACCTCTCTAAGCATCTTGTGTTTCTGGAGTGCGTATATCTATTCTACGTCCGAGCATAGACATGGTAACGCCCCGCCTGCCTCTGATTGGCCTACCGACACTACAGAATACCGCTGGTCTCACCAGTACAATAATGTTTCAAGTTTACACTGTACACATGTAAAATATAGGCATAAACAATATATTAGTTTGCCTCTTCTACAAAACATAAAAGTTACTGTCACGCGTGCCAAGCTGTCATTCTCTTGTATTATATCGTACTTGTATTATTTATTTATTTCCCACCACGGAGTAACCTCTTGGCAGACTATCCAGCATATAGCTATCCACCTCGGAGGAAAGTCTGGTAAGGCCGGCAGTGTCGGTAGGCCAATCAGGGGCAGGCGGGGCTTTACCATGTCTATGCTCGGACGTAGAATATCTTATCTTTCCTTTTTTGACGGCACAAGTTGAGCTGCAGTGATAATCATATAGTTAAGGTAATCTGTGTGTTGTTGTTTGACTCCAGGTCCTTCAAAGGCTCATCAAATCCAGAGGGAAGTCCCAGGCCAAACACTTGAATGTGCAGATGGTGGCAGCAGACAAATTGGCTCAGTGCCCTCCTGTGAGTATCTCTTGGAACCATTGGGCCAGTGATATGCTCTTCACAGAGAGCATATCTCCACCAGCCTAGTCAGGGCTGTGTAAGTCATGGGTTGCAGATGTCAGAATCCGAAGAAGCGGTGTGGGGGAATAGCATTTATTGGCAACCGTGCGGTGGCCCATATGGACAGAAGTGAAAGTGTTTTAGAGGTGCACACTGCACACCATAGAGGCCTCTCAATGTGGATTCCAATTTGGGGTTGAATGTACGTTGCGTTGCGTTCATGATTTGTAAGAAGAAGGCCCCTCCAGACTATTTTACATTTTCTTAAAAATACACTTTGTGCTACAACTAGATATTGTCCAAAATTACATTCACGTTAACTGTTACACATTATCTCTGGAGTCATATGTATGATTAAAATTCTTCATATTACTTAACGATTGGCTATGATTGCTTTACAGATTTTGCGTGAGGGAACCATTTTTACAAAGAATGGCAAAAATAATGAACACTGTAGCAGTCTGCTGGTTGCAATTCTCAAAGAAGCAACAATGTGGTCATCTGTCACTGCAGAACAATTCATCTTTAGGTTGACTGCACATAATTATCACACACCTGTCTTTACCTAGAAATATAGATATATAGAACATTAAGGACCAGTCATGGATGAATTATGAGACACGATACAGAACCAAAACTTTTATGTGTACAACACAAACAAAAATAGTAACAAACATTGATGATACTACAGTATATACAAAAAGCTTAGGCTGCAGCAGTACAAAAGAATTATGTATTTACCTTGCAGCTGTAAATTCAGCTCATTCGTAAATCCATCAGCCACTGTGTGTCATACTGTCATTCAAGCGTTCCTGTGTTCATTCTCAATACTGTTGTCTCATGTTGTCTCATTAGCAGTGGCTTAAAAGAAGTCTCGTAGTACTTAACAGGCTACACACTGGACCATTGATATGGAGCCAGGGACATTCTTATGTTAATTTGAGCTGTGCCTCTGCACCTTTTGGTCAGACGGTGTGAATGCTTGATGTTGATCTACTCAATACCCCCATCAAGATCGTCTGGTTGATCGAATCTAAATCAGTGGTTCCCAAATGGTTCACAGTTGGGATTTTGACTGGACACAAAAAGATTTAAAACCACTACTCCAAACTCACTAAACTTTAAAGAGTGCCTCTCAAGCCAACACATTTTTATTTATTCTGCCTGTCTGTGTGCAGGAACAAAAAGTTCCTCTCAAGCCAACACATTTTTATTTATTCTGCCTGTCTGTGTGCAGGAACAAAAAGTTCCTCTCAAGCCAACATAATATTAATTTATTCTGCCTGTCTGTGTGCAGGAACTGTTTGACATAATCCTGGATGAGAACCAGCTGGAGGACGCGTGCGAACACCTAGCGGACTACCTGGAGGCCTACTGGAAGGCCACGCACCCCCCCAGCAGCAACCCCCCCAACCCCCTGCTCAATCGCACTATGGCCACCGCCGCACTCGCCTCTTCCCCAGAGCCTGTCTCCAACCTGCAGGTACAGGTGCTCACCTCTCTGCGCCGTAACGACGATCTGTGGTACAGCCTGGACCGGTCTGCAGCCAATGAGGAGAAAGTGGCGGAGCATGCCCTCTAAAAGCCGTGCTGGGGGTGGGAAGGGCCTGGCCTCTCACCCTCTGTCCAAACACAGGTCTCTCCAGATACGCAGATATGCCCCCTCTCTCTTTACCGTATCCTGAAGGAAGCGAGCACGTTTAAAGCCAGTTCTTCCCCATTCACCACATGCTGTATATAGAAGCACAAGACACACAGAGAGGGAGCGAGCATATGGGAAAGTTCATACTGGACCCATTGAAACCGGTCCCAGGAGCACATACACACAAGACATTCAAAGTTATGCAGGCACTGATACACACTAACTCTCTCTCTCTCTCTCTCACACGCACGCACGCACGCACGCACGCACGCACGCACGCACGCACGCACGCACGCACGCACGCACGCACGCACACACACACACACACACACACACACACACACACACACACACACACACACACACGCACGCACACACACAAAGTGCTGAAGTACCCACATTTGAAAAGCCTGTTTTGTAAAGCCCACACATAAATTGAACAAGGGCAGCATGCTCACTCTGAAACTCCAACCCCTTTGCCAAATAATATAACGAGAACCTTAGAGCAGCAAATGCTACCAGAGATTATACAGGCAATGCCCACCTACAACCAAACAGCACTTCCTCCACTGCATTGAGAGTTCAGCTCTTAGTTAATAGCTTTACTAGAATCACACTGGACTCATGAAACAACCAGGAAGGCATGTCTGCCAGTGCCCTGTGGAGCCTCCTCCATTTTGCTGTGATCACAAATGAAAATGGAGTGCCCGACCCCCCCTGCCACCCCCCCCCCCCCCTCACAATGCCCCCACCACCCCTCACCCCTAGTGTTCTATTGCCTCCTTTCACCGACCCTTTCTTATCGTCTGGGAAGCAGATTCCAGTTTGCTGTCCTCCTCTGTGTTGCCATGGCACCGCCCCTGCAAGGAGCAAGTCATCTCAGCTTCTTGGATGTGTGGCATGCTGTTGTGGTTGCATCTTCAGCAGCCAGATTTGTGATACAAGGTTTAGCTTGGTGGAGGGAGGCTAACAGGTTGTGCATTTTAACCTACTCACAGTAGTGAGTTCAGTTCTGTGAACCACACAGTTCTGTGAACCACTTCAGCCAAATTCCGTAATTTGGATTTGGTAAGGGCTTCCAAGTTAATCACTAAAGCCTACAATAAATTATATTGATTTTCAACACATCTTTCAGTTGAAAATCTGTTACGTTCTGTGAGCAACGAATTAGCCGTTGCTCACAGAACTTTGGTAACAGTATTGATTTATCTTTATTTGTTCTGCTATTAATCAGCCAGGATATCATGGCACTGTGGCCTTTACTAGATAGGAATGAGATTATGTATGCTTAGTGAATAACTGCTTGGTGTGTTTCTTGCAGGTTTGTGAGTGATTTTTAAGTAGTACATTAGAGACTTTTTTATGTTTTTAAAGGTATGTGGAATGAATGTGTGTCCACTATCATGTATGCATTTTGTTTGTGCATCTGCATGTGTTTATAGTGTAAATACAAATATGTTATTTTTGAATACTGATTCTTCAATGCAAAGTCTTTTAACTGGAACATAATCGACCTGTGTGACTGTTTGATAACCAAGGGGATATTGCATCAACTAACCCTCGTTTTGTGTGACTGAGCCTTAACCCCATTCTAACCTTGTCTACTAACTACTCACTGCCGGCTTTGCTGTACCGTTTGTGTCTCTGCATGTTGTGCGTGTGCCATGGGCATGGTTTGCTGCAGGGGCCATACTCGGTGCAAGGAGAGCAGAAGCGAGAGGGGCCTCTGACAGAGTGTGGTGGGAGTGGCAGTCTCCATGACTACCAGAGCGAGCTGGGTGGAAAGCCCCAGCATCACCAGCAGCAGATGTATCAGCGCTCAGCTCGTGGGCAATTACGAGGCGGCAGTGGCCGGGGCCTGTCGCGGCAAGACACCTTCGACTCTGAGACGCAGGGCAGCCGGGACTCGGCCTACACAGAGGCCGGGGACTCGTGTATGGACATTGAGACTGACCCCTATGAAGAGCCAGAGCCCTATCGAGGGGGCGGGGGCAGTCGCCTCCACCTGGCCCAACATCATGGACGACAGGCGTCCTGGGAGGACGAGGGCGCCGAGCCGGACCAGGAAAACCTCAACCACCCTCCGATGTCCAGTCAGGCCCAGCCGCACGGGCGTGCCAAGTTGAGGGAGCGGTACTGCCAGGACCCTGGAGACACAGGGGCCAACATGGGCCGCAACAAGAACCAGGACGACTGGGGAAGGGATGTCTACATCCGTTAAACACTCACCGTATAATAGAGGCTTGGGCAAGGAAGGAGGTTCTTGGACAGACTGATGAAAGAAGGGGGGTTGAGGGCTGTGGCATGGGTTAAAACGGGACTGAAGAGTGAGTTTGGGGCCATGCCAATTAAGCCTGATTTATACTTTGTTGTACAATGGAGTCACGTTCCGAAAATAGCTGCTCTACAATCTCACAACACTTCTATTTTCTGTACGTGACTGAATACGACAGAGTATAAATTAAGCGTTAGGCTTGTGAATGAATGCGTTTACATCCTTTATCGACAAAATACTTTTCTCATTCACGAGTACAATGTAAAGAAATGCATTATACAACTGCCAGATGCCATCCTCATCGAGTTATTCTAGCGATTCAATTTATTTATTTAGGGGAAGAAAAAAAATATTGGTCTATTATAGGTCTTTTTTTTTCGTATGTTAAAATACTGCATGAAAATCATGGAATCCTACTGACAGCACGAGGACAGTAATTGTTTTGATTGTGAATCTGATTGTGATCTGTATGTCTCTCCTCAGAGTATGGAATGAAAAGGCAGGTGTGTCTGTCCTCTGCAGTCTTAAACAGGGTCTAATATCATTGTCCACATGTACAGTGTCAGGGTATCTCTCTCTGTCTCTCTGTTTTTCTCTCTGTCTCTGAACACACAGACACACTAATACAGTGGTTCTCAACTTGATTTTGGGGGCTCCCCAGGTAACAGGAAAGTGACAATTTAAGGACTTTTAAGACCTAAAATTTAATGAAATGTAATAAGTCCATTACTGCATCAAAAGTACTAAATAAACCTACTAAAACTTGTCAAACATTGGCCAAATTGTCAAATAATATAAGAAAGAGGAAAACAAAAAACCCAACAATTCCAAGTGCTTGTCAGGGGATCCCCAGTTCAAAACAGATTATTTTGTGGGGCTGCCGCCTGAAAGGGTTGAGAACCACTGCACTATACACTCTTTTTCTATTGCATCTGCTTATGGATTTCAGGATTTATACCCTTTTGGGATGGGATCCAGAGCTTGTGAGTCTCTCACCTCCAGTTTCTTATCACCCAGACCTTAAAAAGCTATCTGGTGGAATAGTTGCCATAATTGAATGAGATAATTCATTGACGGGCATTGTTTTAGTCATGACACTATAATGTTACAGACAGACACAAAACACCCCAAAGATAGCCTACTACCTTCTTCCCTGACCTGCTTCAGCCATGTACTATGAATTGTACCTTTGTTTGTATACATGTCTGGTCCAGTTTTATAATCATTTCCCCTGCTGTTTGAGGATGCTATGGGAGATAGCTTCCCTTCTGTAGTATTCACCTGTGCACTAGGTTTTCCAACATGGCACAGATTAAAAACCGCACTACAGTGGAAGAAATTAGTGTGAACGAACAAAGGGCTCCATTTTCGTCCATGCTAAACCCCTTGTACCCACATTTCTTTGCCATTTTTACTATTTTGAAGAAAATTTTTGAATAGTTAAAATAGGCAATCTACAAGCTCACAACGTGTCGATGTAGGTCGGCTAGTTGAACCATTCAAAAATGTTTTTCAAAATAGTAAGAAAAAAAGGGCAAAGAAGTTTAGGGATAAGGGGTTTAGCATGGACACAAATAGAGCCCAAAGTGTCCTACCTAAAGTTACTTCACACCCTCACATTTGTTATAAGAGAACTCCAATCACAAGTGCCCGAATGTCTCACCAAGCCATGTCCACCACTGCCATGGTGGGATGTCTTAAATCTTGTCATAGGCCTACTGTACTTTTCCTACCACATCTGTAACTTTGTGTCATGTCAAGCTTCATGTATGCTTCGGCAGCAAAGTGTTGTAAGGAAACGGAAAGTAAGTATTTTCTGCTCCCTGGGGAAGGGGAAATTGCTTCTACAGCATCATCCAACTGATGGCTGCTCAGATGGCTTTGATGAGTGCACAGCGGGGAGCTGTTAAGCCTGTTATGGGTCTTCCTCAGGGACATGTTGACATGTTTACTGGACGACCAGCTCTGCTCCAGTAGTTTCAGATTCCCAGATGTCCTCTTTACTCACTCATCTACGGCCACTCAAACAACTTCTGTCGTTGAAGCATAAATCAGGCTTTACTCTGCATCGTAACTGTCCTATACTGTTGCTTATTGTTCATCGTGTTTTCTTTGTTGTCCATGTTATTCAGGGCTAATGGTTATAAAGAGTAATTACGTGTGGTAAATCACTACCAGTTTTCACCAAAACAGCAAGCTTGTCTATTGAACACCATGCTCTTCTCTGCATTTCTTACTGACCTAGTGTTGTTTTCCCTGTGGACATTTACATTTATTTATTTTGTATCAGCAGTTTGTGTGAGGTAGTGGGGTGGGGGAATAGGTGCAATCTTGTTCCTTACACAGTTATCTAAATGAAGAATCCATGAATGTCTTTTTTGTGGGCTGCTTAGCCCACCCGTCTTCAGTTGAATACATGAATATTAAATAATGATCAGTAAATAATGTTATTGTTGCGTTATCGCAATTGTTAAAAATATGAAAGAACATGTATCATTGGTGCCTGACTGTAGCTACATTTTGCTTTTTCTGCCTTTCATTTTTAATCTGTGGATAAATTCGTATTTTAATTAAAAATGGAATCAGAAAATGATTGTGTCAATTATTTTAAAAGGCACACTATACAGATGCACAACTTTAAACTGTGGATGGTATACCAGTAAGAACATTTCAATTATATGCTTTTTTATTTTAGGCAAAAATGCCTATAGTAACTTAAATAATAGGCTATGTAGAAATTAACACAGAATCAGCTGACTTGAACGTTTCACTATAAGCTATACACAGCTTTATACTACTATACAGCCTATTGATTGATTGATTACTTTATTAACAGTTTGTAAACAGTAGGCTACAGTGGTACATCACAGTTGGCATTTCTGGGGTTAGGGTTAAACTTGATGTGGTTTGTAGGTCCATGTTTAACATGAATCTGCTGCTAGCTGGCGGCGAGGCATTGAAAGTCTTCAAAGATTTTTAAACAAAAAGAAACGCCCTAAAAACAGTGTTATGCTACTTCCAGTGATTTTGAGTGAATTAGCCTATCTAAGGACTTGAATAGTTAAGCATGACAATGAACGGCCGACCGGGGATACAATAAACTGTATGCATATTGAATTGTGGAAGCCCATTTCCATCACTGGGGGTAAAATTAAATTACCGCCGGACTGAAGAGTTGTTCTTTAAGAAATCTGATATAATATCAGTCTGGATTTAAGAAGCGTTTTTATTTTTATTCTGCCGGAAATGTGCTTCTGTTGTATGCCCTCGAATCCTGATAATATAAAATCGTTTCTTCTCCAATTAAAAATTAAATATTTAAAATTAAAATAATGAAACAGTTTCCTGCTTCAATAAGGTTAGCCTATCTTGTGTTATGTTGGGAAACATGCTTTATTCAATGGCAATTCCCTTTCACGTGAGGTTATTTTTCTGGGGACTCCCATCTTCGTTTCACTTTTCTTTCAACAGTGTAATGGTTTCCCCTACTGTATAAGTAAACAAAAGGAGGAAATAAACATTAACTTCCCATTCACCATATATGGGTTTTGTGTGTGTGTGTGTGTGTGTGTGTGTGTGTGTGCGTGTGTGTGTGCGCGCGAGAGAGAGGGACGCGTCGGTACCTATCCGTGACGTCGTTACAGCGGATACACGCCTACATTCCACGCAGCCCTTTGTTGACAACATTCCTGTGAAGTTGTACCTACTTAACCTGCGTTACATTCACAGACGGGGGACACTCCGACACACACACACACACACACACACACACACACACACACACACACACACACACAGAGTTCTTATCTTCAGACCACAATCACTCACACTGTTTCTTTCTTTCTATGCCTTACTTCTAAGTTAACTAACTTAAAAAGCGTTTCCGTGTGTAATTGTATAATCATCATCTCTCACCGCTACTTGTTGGACAACATGGGTCTACTTTACACCAAGCTGATGGCTGTTTTCGGAGACAAAGGTACAGAAAAAGCTTTGATTCATAGTCACACGTGGGCGCTACAGAATCAGTGTTTTAACTAGGAGTTTACACATTAATGTAACCGTATACATATGTACACTCATAGTTATGGATTATACATTATCATGCAGGATTTCACTGTGCATTTATTTTGTACTGTTGTTCAGACGTTCTTGAGTTGGACTCACTTCTCTGGAAGATGTGCTTTTAGTAGGAAAGAGCAGAGAAGTGATTGTTGAGTTGTTGTTGTCAATGTGGGATCAGAGTGTGCACACTGCACACGTGTCTGTTTTGTATGAGCACGTTGGCCTTTCATAGTTATGTAACCTAAAGTAAGTTTACATTTTGGACACTCGTGAGAAGACCCTTATGGAAAGTTGGAAACAAGTCTTAGTAGCTTTTCTGGTTTTATCCTCGTAGCAGATTTTATATTGGCCTGTACTTTCCTTGAACTGTACCCATTCTGCAAACTAAATTCAATCAATTAACCAGCATACAGTACTGGCGTAATCTGTCTCTATCGTACAATGTGTACTGATACTATCAGCGTTGTACATGTTCCAACACTCCAAGGAGTCTCTTCGCCCTCCTGGAGCACAGGATCAGCCTTTGATTGTGTGTGTGTGTGTGTGTGTGTGTGTGTGTGTGTCTCAGTCAGGACTGTGCAGAGCAAATACTGTATGCCATGCATGCATAGTTGTAGAGTTTGCCTTTGCCTACACATGTTACATTAGTTGTTTTGACAAAAGACAGATGCTAGATTTGACATTTAACTGATAGTTACTGTGTAGTCTCAATTATTTTCATAATTTCACTGCACTATATTTACATGGCAATTTACTTTGTTTAGCTTGCACATTGTAAGTTGCTGTGGATCAGAGCATCTGCAAAATGCTTAAATTGTAATAACAAGGTGTTTCTAGATCAGAATGTAACATTTTCTTGCATTTTCTTGCAGAGCACAAAGTCATCATTGTGGGTCTGGACAATGCGGGGAAGACAACTATTCTATATCAATTGTAAGTTGTGCATATTTTATTGATTTGGTTATAAGCAAGTCATCAACCAAATTAAATGTGACATGACCATACACATGTGAATCTCTACACTCTACACACTAACGAATAGTTACATAAATGAAAAATTATACCCGTTTACTGCAGTCACCGGGTTTGAATCTAACGTGTTCTCTTGCCTTCCCACATCCAGCCTGACAAAGGAGGCTGTCCAAACCTCTCCCACAATCGGCAGCAATGTTGAGGAGATCTATGTTCGCAAGACACGCTTCATCATGTGGGATATTGGAGGCCAGGAGAGCCTCCGGGCCACCTGGAATTCTTACTACTGTGAAACAGAGGTAACTAGTCTCTTTTGTCCCTTGCTGTCCATGTGTGCATGTTATCATCAACACAAGCTGCAGGATGCCACTGAAATACAAAAACTAACATTAACCAGCTCAGTTTTCAAGAGGCTTGTGACTCAACTCTTAAGTTTGTTCTCTTTAATTTTTGAGGGGCGCTAAGCCCTCCTATATACAGCTTTAATGTTTGTTTTTCAATGATGCTTGTTTAAGAAAACGCCATAGACAATAAAGAGACATTTTATGTTTGTGTTGAGGACTAAAACAAACATTAGCACCCGTTGCTTAAACAAACATTATGTTGTAAGATGATAAGAGCGCCCCTCACTTCACACAGGTGTGATTTAGTTAGTTACAAATATATCAATAAATATCTTCTATAGGTGCATTTCTCAAGTGACCTGTGCTTGACCTTTCTTTACATCATCTGTTGATAACATGGGCTCCCGTACAGTATGAATGTGGATAACACTGAGTGATTGAAGAGTGATGGAAGAGAACTAATTGTGAAATAGTTTTTAACGTCTTCTTGCCTTTCTGAACCCTTCAGATTGTTATCCTTGTTGTGGACAGTACTGACCGTGAGCGACTCACCATAACCAAGGAGGAACTCCACCACATGCTGGCACACGAGGTACGAATCAACAATCAAAGTGAAGAGTACTAGGTTTTGACGATGTTTAGTCATTATGGTATAGCATTTATTTTTTTTGTACAACAAAATAATAAAAGAGAACTGGGTTAAATTCTGTGGAAAATGACATTTGACTGACTTCACCTAATCAGTTTAAAAAGAGAAGAATCCCATTAGAACATTAAAGCCATGTGTGAACATCCTCATGACAGTGTTTACCACAAGCTAGGTAAATACACATTCTAGTAGTACACTTGATAACAAGACAGTAAGGCAGTGTATGAAGAAATTATTCCACAATGAGGAGCAAACTGGTTTCACTAGTCTGCTTTGTCAGTGAATGAGTAAGGGATATTTTTCAATAATGATTTGAGCACAGTGGTCTGCTATCAAGAAATAACAGATGCAGAATGCCACGACCAATCAGAATTCCACAAAACCATGTGATAAACACTGATATAAAGTCATACACTCTCGGTGTGACTAAATGTGTCACTGAAACTGATGACACAGATGTTTCAACATAGCCTGTGCTGATTACTATTGTTGACATAGTTTTTAGTTGTGTCATTGTCTGCATATTTACGGTATACTGAAAGATGAGATTGTAACCCAACCCTTTTCCCCCTACCTGCGCAGGACCTGCAGAATGCAGCTGTTCTGGTTCTGGCCAACAAACAAGATATGAAAGGGTCCATGACAGTGGCCGAGATCTCTAAGTATCTCACTCTCAACTCCATCACAGCTCGCTCCTGGCACGTTCAACCCTGCTGTGCTCTAACCGGAGAGGGGTGAGTCCTGCAAATATTTTCTGAAATAGTGAAAACAAGCAGCTCTACAAACTTACAATGGCTTGTGACGTGACCCATTGTGAGCTTGTAGACTATTCATCATACAATTTTAAGGTCAAGTTTAAGGTTCAAGGTTAACTTTATTGTTTCCCTTGCAGTCAGGTAATAGTAAAAATCCATACATCAAACAACATTCAACATACTCATTACAACAGGCACTAGAGACAGAGAATTCATTACATTCACAAGTAGCAGCGTCAGCAAAAGTGCATTAGTGGGCAAACTGTGCAAAGAGGCAAAAATAAAGTGCTATTTGCTGTTCAGCAGCTGAATAGGGCCACCAGCTGATTTGGTGAGCCGGAAGTAACAATCAATCATTTCTGGGGCTGCTGATAGGTACTTTCGCTTTCCTCAGAAGCGCTAATATAGTACCACAAGGTTGCAGGGATTTTGTATTGAGCTCCTCAATCACCTCAATCTGAGGTTCAATTCCGAGAAAAACGGCACTAAAGATAGTGTGGACAGAGGGAACATTTTCAATGACGTCCCAACGTGGAAGCAAAGCGTTGCCAGGCGACGGAGACGCCAAGAACCGGTAATAAATAATACTAGCGATGCTGGATGCATTATAAGCTAATAACTCGTCCAATGACGTTATGGGCGATCTGTGACTTTTAATACAACTCGTCCAATGTCATCCTTAGCAGAACATGAGTTAAGTTAAATCCCATTGTTCCTGTTTACAGTTAAATTGGGGATTTAGTTTCAATATATTAATTACAGGTGCCTAAATAAATTATCAGATTGCAAGTAACAAAACAATTGTTCCGTCTTTGCTATACTCAACTACTCTGGTCTCTCAACTACGTTGAGAGACCAGATTATTATTATTTAACTACATGTTCTCAATTTATTTCCTATTTTCTCTCCCGCTCTGTAGTCTGCCTGCCAGTCTGGACTGGATGAGGACACACGTTGTGGCAAACTAGAACACCTTTAAATGGAGACAGGACGTGGAACCCAGCTATTCCTAAACCTACGCCAACTCTCAGACAATGTAGACATCACAGTGCCTGCGGTATAATCAGTACCTTCACTGTATTATGTTGAGCAAGTGCCTCTG
This sequence comes from Electrona antarctica, assembly GCF_951216825.1. Lineage (NCBI taxonomy): Eukaryota > Metazoa > Chordata > Actinopteri > Myctophiformes > Myctophidae > Electrona > Electrona antarctica. Next base: position 33,665,286 of record NC_136795.1, read on the forward strand.
CGCCACAGAACTTTTATGAAGGCTGCCTCTTTCCTACCCAGGTCTGTGTGGGGCCCCTCAGGATCTGGGTATATCTCAGGATGTACGAGCTTCATAGAAACAAGTTAAGGTCTTGGACATCAGCCACGGTAGAAGCTATTCTACCAGGCATTGTGGCAGCCAGTTGTTAGTCCTGTTCTTTTCTTAACAGCTTACTTAGCTGTGAAAGTGGCTGGATTGTTTTAGGGATGTACCACAGTGGTTCCCAAACTATTTAGCTCAAGAAAGACCCAAAAAAGAAATGAGATGTTTGCCTGGGACCCAAACTAGTGAAAATAGCGGACCTACAAGCTCACAATGTGTTGCTTTGTGCCGTGTTATATGAACTTGTAGATTTATGGAGTTTCTTCATGAAATTACAGAAAAAAATCATTGAATTTAGATTTTAGTTAATGATTTCTTTTGTGAATATTTTTTTTTAAAATGTTTAGAAATAATACAATTAAAATAAAATGTAGGAAACCAAAAATAACAGACCCATAAAAATTTGGAGTTCCACCATGTTTACAAAAGATACCTATCAGACCTGATTCCTTGTAGGTTGCCTGGGTGACTATCTAAGCTGCCTAATGGCCTTGGGCAGGTGTTTTCAGCTGTGCACACAATGTGTCACAATTTCAAGTATTAGCCTACTGACATTCAAGGCATTGCACCACATTTCTTTTGATGACAACCATAGTGATGCCACTATGGTTTCCTTCAGTAATATTTTTTCATTTTCTTTCTTTTTCACGACTGAAATTGTAACTGTAATCTAATCAGTTATAATGACATTCAAACAAGGCATTAAGTTAACTTTGACTGTGAATATGTCATTACTTTCCGTTTGCCCCAGTAAAGACTTGTTAAAGTATACTGCTGATGGTGCAACCACATTAAGTAATTATTTCGTAGTAGTAGATACCTAAACTGACACCATAACTTGGATGCAAATTTAAGTATAGCTGGCCAAACCAGTGCAATACCTCTGTTATTTTTTGGAATGGAGGAGGATGTATAAAGATAATATATACAGTATCTGTATTGTGAAACACAGGACTTGTTTGTTGGCCTGAAATGTGCTTAGTCATTTATTTTAAGCAATTGTTGCACAAATTACTTGAAGTCTTTATATTACAGAAACAAGTGATTGTCTGGATGTAAAAAGTAGCAGTTTTTGTATTATGTACAGTTTTTTTTATCAATAAATGCCATCATTGTCAAAGTACTGTATGGGTGTGTTTTCTATGTTGCATTACAATGTTCTGAATGTAGTTAGTTTGGTTGAGTGATACTCAATTATTAAGCACAGGAAGGCACAGTAAGAAATAAAATAAAAATAAAAGAGATCAGATACTACGACTGGAGAAGGAAGTCTGCAAACCGTCTGAACTCCCATTAGATTTTTTTTAATTTTGATTATTTCCTCAACAGTCAGGCAAGATATACTAACACAAACGCTGAGGAAGGCCATACAGGCCGAAACGTGTCCGTTTGTCAGTCTCAGTCAGAGGTAAATAAAATCATGCAAAAGGACATACAATGAGTGCTGGCATTCTTCATCTCTACTTATATCCAGCCTTGCACCTATAAGGATTTTGTTTGAACCTGGAGTGCTGCGGGTTGTCTGCTACAGGCAGTACTATTCTCTAAGATATACTAACACCACATAGCAATGAATCTCTAAATATGACTGAAGAATATGTGTATGTATGCGTATGAATATGTTACTGTATTTACAGTAACATACATACATGTATGTAAAATGGATCTAATAGGCCTACAGTAGCCTATATATTTAATATTTAGCCTATTGTGCTTCATGTTTAAAGCACTTTGTAAAGTTTTGAAATAAAGTTTTATAATAAATAAATATAGTAATATAATAATAATAATACAAATTATTATTATATCCGTTGTGTGTGTGTGTGTGTGTGTGTGTGTGGCGTACTCAAGAAATGTTTGCGCTGATCGAATATTACCATCCTCGGCGCTTCACTAGTAACACTACAATACTAGTACAAAACCTTCAGTGTCAAAATAAAAGAGGGGGCATCCGGATTTGAACCGGGGACCTCTTGATCTGCAGTCAAATGCTCTACCACTGAGCTATACCCCCGTGATCCTCTGCGGCGTTGGTACTCAAGAAATGTTTGCGCTGATCGGATGGTAATATTACCATCCTCGGCAGGACTACGCTTCACTAGTAACACTACAATACTAGTACAAAACCTTCAGTGTCAAAATAAAAGAGGGGGCATCCGGATTTGAACCGGGGACCTCTTGATCTGCAGTCAAATGCTCTACCACTGAGCTATACCCCCGTGATGGTCTGCGGCGTTGGTAGGGACCTTTCAACATGAAAAAAATATATATCGTCAAATGGTCTCTATGTTAACATTTTTGGTTAATTCTGTCATTCAGCTAAATACCCAACAGACACTTTCCGCTTTTAAATGCTACGCCTGCTATGCGGTTAGTTTTTGTCCACTGCCACGATCACCCAATACTGAAAACAATGACAACATTGCTTTTCGTCATTTGACCACTTGAGGGAGCCAGAAGTCCATAAACCAGCGGACAGGAATCTCTCTTCCAGTCTTCCTGCGCAGCAGATGATGTATTTTTAATAACATGATAATAATCATGATAATAAATTAAAAATATATACAATATTGTAAAGAATGGCGACGATTACGAACGCGTAAGTACAAATGACAAGGATATGCTATTTAGTTATGTATTCTTTGGTAAAATTGTTTTATGTTGTGCTGCATGATTAGAGCAACAACTAGCCTACTGAGACTTTTGCACTGTCTACAACTCTACATGCCAGCTTTAGTCCTGTCCTCCTTGGGTCTCTCATTTGGCGTTTTCCGTCTTTCATGTTATCATTAATGTAGGGTAGGTAGGGTATATTATATGTAACTATATTTTTAACTTATTTATATTATACGCCAAACAGTTTGATACAAAATTATCATTACAAAATTGACAGAATTTGAAGTCAGTGTAGGTCCCTAGGGCTGACTCCATATTACTACATGGGGGTATAGCTCAGTGGTAGAGCATTTGACTGCAGATCAAGAGGTCCCTAGTTCAAATCTGGGTGCCCCCTCTTTTCAGGCTGTTTTAGTTTAACTTGTTGTACAGTAACATGAGCCGGAAGTAGGAAATGAGCAGTATGTTTTTCTGTTGTACTTAAAGTACTGTATGATTTGTTACATATCTATTACCTCTTAAAATGTCCTCAGGAACAAAGTGACACTGTTTTCTCCACTAAACTGAATTTCTGTAGTTAAGTAGTTCAGCCTTAATAAACTGTAGGAGATAACAAACACAATAGAAGGATGAGGACTGCATAGAATCTAGATAATACTGCTACTCGTCTGTGTTGAATTAGCCACCGTTCCCCATCTGACTGTCCACATCATGTAATGTGAGCTAACGCCAACTCGTAGAGACTGCAAATCCTACTGAGACGATTAAAAAGAAAGCAGACGTGCTAGGAACTACAATAAACTGAACATGACACACTGAAGTGTGATGTTTATTGCCACAGTCACGCTAGTCGGCTAGTGGTACAATAAAAGCTTTGTTGAATGAAAAACAGCCATGAGTTAATTCACTGTTTTCAGAGAACAGAGGTCTTGTTGGCTGCAAAGCACAGTGGAAGGGTGACAGGTTGGGGTATGAGCTGTGAGAGTGTATTATGTGGAAGATAGAGACAGCTAATGGGTGAGTTGGGTAGACAGTGGAGTGAGTGGACACTGTTTCTGTAAAGAAGGGGTCACCAAATTGTTTCCGTTACGAAATCAATTCAAGCATGTCTGAAATCTGCACCCACTGTCAAGACTGAAATACATTTGAGATAATCACAATCACATCACATCCATCACTTCCATAGTTGAATATGAAGCATAACTAACATCATAATTTAATCTGTTGATGGTAGTTTGACCTAGCCTCTGTCCCAGCCTTACTCATGACTATGACCTATGTAGTTTTGATGGAATCAGAAACATTCTAAAAAAATGTTGTCCTCTTCTGCTTATTATAAGGAAACAAATGAAAGGGAACACGTGTCGAATTTGAAGTCAGTGGGGCGAGCGGTTCTCCAGTTATGTGGACTGCAGACATATGTACACACAGAGACTTGGTGCATTTATAGATAGAAGTGTGATCTATTGGCAAAATAAGTTGAAGATCCCTAGTGTTTTAAAATAGCATTTACATTAACATGTCTGGAAAATTCCTACCTGCTACTGTGGGCATTGTCAGCTATATTTATAGGGATAGGGTACTGATAAGATTAACAGCTGTGTATATCTATCTATCTCATATTTGTTGTTCAAATTAGGGAAGAAGAGATTAAATCAGTGGTTAAGAGAGGCAATGGAGTAAACCACAGTAGTGACAGTACATGTAAAGATACTTTTTTATCTGTTTATTTGCCGTAGGTTTTTTTTTTACATGCCCAAGGAAATAAGCTGTACTAAAAAAGGCTGCTTCGTTTCACGTAACGCTCAAAAAGCAGTTGTATTTAGAATAGATGACGGAAATACTTATGGACTACAACATCACGTCCACAGATGTTGTAGCTATTGCCAGCAAGATTTATGTCTAGTGTGTGTTGCACATGTCTGTGGCATTCTTCAATGATTAGTGTGTGTGTGTTGGTTTTTGTGACCGTCAATGAAGCAACTTGTGAGATGGCCCCAAGATCTTTTCACTGTCCTTGTGGCAATTTCTGTGCCTAGCCAGGGGGAGGCACCGTATAGCCTAAATTGAGGCTTCTGTTTCTAGAGCTGTCTCTCAGGATCAGGAGAGAGGTGGTGTATTTTGATTCCAGAGAAATTCACCAGTATCCAGAAGAGAGAGAGACTCAGATTTACCTAAGCTAAACAAACAAACAAAAATATCCTGATAGCCAGGACTATGCTTTGAAGTAAGAAGATGAAACACTCTTCTCAGCTGCAATGCTTCATCAGTTGATCCCTGTGCCTTTGTAATCACCATGGCAACGGAAGAACAGCACTGAGGAGGAGAGAGAGGGCGTAGACAGAGAGAGAGAGAGAGAGAGAGAGAGAGAGAGAGAGAGAGAGGGGGTGTGTGTGGAGAGAGTTTTCTTGGGGAGGTTGAGAGGAATGAACAGCAGGGTGAAAGTGGGACTTGAATAAACTGTTTTGTATAGAGCAGAAAGAATAGAGAGAAAAGACAAGGATTAGATTTTTTTGTATTTTGTTGTCTTTTTTTCTTTCTTTCTTTTTACTACTGTAACTGAACATGTGTGTCCGTCTGGTGATGCTGTATTTTTGTCTCTCCCAAACAGAGTTGGGAAGAGTTTGGGCTCGACTACAAACAGGTAAGCCTTTCATACTTCCACCCATACCTTTGGTATCAAGTTCATATTTCCATTCTCGTATCTCATGTCAATTTACATTTTAGGCATTTAGTAGACCCTCTTCTCCAGAGCAACTTACAAAGTGCAAGATCGAAGTAAATGGCATCAACCCTAGTCAACATATGACAGGGTAAATGGTCAAGTAAATAGAGTGCAAAGAAAACAATTTAACTAGGATATCAGGTAAACATCAAACCGACCATCTGTTTAAAGTTTAAACAACATGCTATTCTTAGCATTTGTGGACAAACAAACAGTACCTCCTCATTGCTTTAATCTTCCCAACCTCAGCCTTACTTGTTCCTAATTCTATTCTTAGTACACCTCTTACAGATCACAAAGTTGGTGCACTTGAGTCTGTGCAGGAACTCTTTTAATTTCTCCTCTCTTTCTCCAAGTCCAACTTGGAGGGGAAAAAATGTGCATGGACATACATAAACTGAATGAGGAGTTGCTACAGGATGCTATTTTTCCTGAAACAGACCAAACAATGCATATTCCTATTGACATTATTAACTTTTGTATTGATTGATTGATTGAAAAATGTATTAACAGTTTGCAGAATTACAGTACATTTCAAGCACAAACTCAATACAAAGGCTGTTAACTGTGAGTGGACGACCCAATTAAGCATTACACTTGTTTCCAATAGGGTCCACCATGTTCAATTCATCAAAAACATTTAGAGACGTACAAATAGACACTTCTATATAGACAAAGGACAGAACAGGAATTCATCATAAAGGAGGTAAAAAGGGAAAAGAAACATATACAGTGAGGAAAAAAAGGGGTGGGCGGTGGGGGGGATTCACGTTCAGCTCCGTTCATTTGTTTGTTTTCCTTGGAGGAGCTGCGTTGGGTCCCCAAGTCGACTCCGTGGCCGTACCTTGAGTTGGCTGTGTGGCCGTGACCGTCTCTTGTGTTGTCCTTGCGTTGGGTCCCCAAGTCGGCTCCGTGGCCGTACCTTGAGTTGGCTGTGTGGCCGTGACCGTCTCTTGTGTTGTCCTTGCGTTGGGTCCCCAAGTCGGCTCAGTGGCCATACCTTGAGTTGGCTGTGTGGCCACGACCGTCTCTTGTGTTTTCCTTGCGTCCGTGTTTGAGGGATTCCGATTTTACAGGGGCCAGTTTCGAATTGCAGCCGTCCATAGGTGCCCTTTGAGAGCGGTTTTGAAGGAGTCAAGGGATTCGCATGTCTTAATGACTGTTGGTAGGGCGTTCCACATTTTGGTGGCATAGGAGCGAAAATAATTTAGTCCCTTGTTTGTGCCGAATCTGGGTTGTACATGGTTCGTTGCACTCCCTCTGGTGTTGTGGGTGTGGACTTCGTTAACATTAAGGAAGTATCTAGACAGGTACATGGGTATCTTGGTGGTGTATCGAATCTTGTGGACTAGACCCATTGCAAGATGCTGTACTCTGTCGTCGACCCTAAGCCATTCCAGCCTGTCAAAGTGGGCAGGGGTGAGGTGGGTTCGGGGGGCGAGGTCAAGTAGGAGCCTGACCAGTTTGTTTTGGGAAGTCTGGAGCCTGGTTTTAAGGGCCTTTGAGGTGCTGTGGTACCAGGAGGTGCATGCATAGTCAAAGAAACCCTGTACAAGGGAGCTGTTAAGGTCTTCAAGGTGTTTTTGTTGACCAGTGAGGAGATCCTGTAAAGGAATCTTGTTCTATGGTTGACCTTTTTGATTACGTTGGTGGCCATTTTATCACCGGAAAGATTAGCCTCCAGGATGGAACCTAGGTAGGTAATTTCATCTTTACGTGTGATAACATTGTCACCCACCCACTCTAACCAAGAAGCCATTTGCCTTGCTGAGATTACTATTAGAGCCAAAGAGAATGGATTCAGTTTTTCCCAGGTGTAAAGATAGTTTGTTATCAGCGAGCCAGGTGCAGATTCTACCGAGTTCAGAGCTGAGGGCCTTTTCAACCTGCAGTTTGTTCCTGTCCGAGACTAGCAGTGCCGAGTCATCTGCGAACAGGAACAAGTTGCAGTCACAAGCTGAAGTCATGTCGTTAACATATATTAGGAACAGTAAAGGTCCTAGTATGCTCCCTTGTGGAACGCCACAGCTCACTGCGAGGGGGGGGGACAGTGTTCCATTCACCTCCACCATCTGTTCTCTCCCCTCCAGGTAGGATTGCATCCATGTGTATGTGTATGTTATTGCTGGTATAGTTAGCATAAACCGCATGAGGAATCATTATGGACTGGCCCTTTTGTTCTGTTCCCCACCAGAGTGGCCCAGTTTATAATAAAGTGTACTACCGGTATAAAAATACAGTATTCCACAAACATGCAAGTGACTCTAAACAGAAACCCACAAACAGCCTTTCTACGTTTTAAAATTAGATTTGTCCGTACCTCCCTGCTAATCTTGAGCCTAGAACAATCTATATAGAGGCAGCTTGTAAACATAATTGTTATTCCATTCCATTCCATTAAAATGGAATTACATTTTGTCACTCATTCGGGGGAGTCTCCATGTCTCTCCATCAATCCCACCCCTGTTGTACTTTTACATTATTACTCAAAGTTTTCTTCTCTTTTCAAGTGTTTATTTTCTAATATTGCATATTAATTAGACTATTCACCTAATGTGCTTAATACTAACACTTTCAAAACAGAATGAAAAACAAGTGTTTAGTTTTCATCGTAATAGAGGAGTTGTTTACGGAAGGAAATGTTCTGCATGTGTAAAACCCATAAAACAAAACATGACAAAGTACTGGCCAGGGGGAATTCATGTCTACGCGCTATGGCACATGCTGTGCTTGTTTCATTGTGGGTTCAAGCAAGACTATTGACCTGGAGTACCTGTTGCATGTCTTTCTCTCACACTCTACTTTGTGTTGTCCAGCAAAGAAAGAACTACTGCCATTGGAGAGCCATCTGCAGCATCTAGAGTGCTGTCTATGAGTCATCAGTGTTGGCTCCTAGTTCTGTTGAGAAGTTTGCTTAACAAATAGCTTGTATGTAATCCAGAATAATTTTTGGGCTAAGTCTGAATAGGGTAAATGAATCAGACACTTCTTACAATATCAGATCTTACATCAGTTGTTTTTATCAGTTGATCTTGATATATGGACGGAATCTTATTTTCTCAAAGTCATGTGCCATTTCATGGATTTTATACCGTCTCATTAAGTGTTTTGGAAAAATATAGTACAATTCCCTTTGCCAAGATCTGAGTGACTTATTTTTGGGAAGGTGCTGCATAATGTTTTTAGAATGTCACTCCTATAGGAATTGTCTTGGCCTAGAAGACCATAACACTCAAATATGTTATTGGACAGTGAAAAACTCCTTTACCTCATTTATGCACAGATTAAGTTTCACAATAATAGTGTGAGGTAATCACAGTCTTTAAATTCAAATTCTCTCGTGTTTACCTTGTCTGTTGTCTTTGGAAAGGTCACTGACTAGTGCAGTGCCACTCTGGCAGACACCATTATGTTTAGCCATTTTAGGTTTCTCATCTGTTATGTATTTTGAGATTTCTTTCAAATGTTATTCATCCATGGTGACTGCTACTATAGTATGTTTATGTTATGTCTTTGGTGGACAAAGTATGTCATTATATAAAGTTTAACTAATATTTACATGTTACCAAAGAAGATGGAAATAACATCTCTTAATGCTTAATCATGATTTCATATTCATGGAGACAATAAAGACAGTACAGTGTAGATGGAAAGGCTGATGAACCTATTGAATAAGCACAAGTGTAGATTAAATTTGGGAACATAACTAGGTTCACATAAAAATATGAACCCTTCCATTCATTTCCACCACAAAGGTAGATATTTTTTGTATTTCCATTTAATGACCTATGAATATGATCAAGGTTAAATTATTTGTAAACATGTTCCCTTAAATAGGTTGATGGATATGTAATGTGCATGGCATGATATAGCTGTGCCAGGTCGTACAGTCTGTCCGGAGAAAAGGGTGTAGCCTCTCACCCCCGCGCTGTGCTGACCACTCACAGAAAAAAGCATGTAATGGCTGGGTACCGCTTCCTCAAGGAACTGGACAGAAATCAGCTTTTCTTCACAATGTCAGCCTGCTCTTTTGTTGTTTATATTTAGGAGAACATCCTTTTCTTATTAGATGTCTGACTAAATTGTATTTACTTTTCTAACTACCGATCATCCTTAGGCTACATGAATATTGTTCTTGTTGTCTTTCTTTGTTACACAAAGAGTATTAAACTCTGAAACAGTCATAGTAGCATGTACTTTATTGCTGACCTGGCTTATCCAGTCTTATGTTATTCTTTTCACATGTTGGAAATGGAATGTCTAACTTCATTTCACAATAAATTTGGCGACATTTCAAACATATGGCTTTGCCGCAAACACATACTGTACAGTACACGTTTTTAATTTATCAACTTCATCACTGTACTTCATGCTGATACTGTGGGGGAGTTAGCTAGGACTAGGTTCCAGTTTCAGGATAGCAGATACTGTATGACATGTTGGATTGATATCACATTGAGAACATGCAGGCTGAAAACAGAACCCCTGGCACAAGCCGCAAGCTGTGTTAGTGCATTTTTCAGTGAGGACAAGATGTGAAGATATAGTAGAATAAAGGCATATTTATCAGTTTTTATGATTTAGTGCAAGACCCTAGTTCGCTGCCGTACACCTCTCAAAACACAAACGACCACAGTAATTTCTCATTTTGCACTCGTTTGAAGGACTTTGGCATTTTCTTTTATAGTTTGCTTATAGGTGGATCATGTTGATTTCACATTGATATTCTGAAAGCGCTTAACAGAATCCGTTTCAGTTTGCCCACATACTTTTCAAAACGTCTTGTGTGTCTTGTGCATCAAACCAAACCCACATTTTCTTGTTTAAGGCCATTTAAACAGGGCAAGTCAAGTAACTGTGGTCCTGTTTAGAAAAGCAGATGGCATATGTTAATATTGCACAATGATCCAAAGTTAAGCTCTAGAGGGGCACACACTGAAGATATGAGAGGCAAGGATTGTCAGCAAATGAACAGATGCTTGAATTTGAGTACAGTAGGAGACTTGAGATATGGTTCATATCAGCACATCATGCGACATGCGCTGGTGGTGACAGAGATGCACAAATGGAATATGGTTAGTTAGTTTTCACAGTTGTGAATGACATGAAAAATGTCAACAGGGGAACAGCCATTACATTTCTGTTATTCTACTGCCAGCGCAGTACAAACAAGATTATCATGAAGGTGATTATTACTAGTTTTCCAATTCACAAGACAGAAGTAAATAAAGACATTTATTATTGTACTTTTAATTAACCTCGCAAGTCACTTTAATTAACAAATGATTATAAATCCAATGGATACATTGGTTTGCATTCAACAGGTAGAGTATGTAGTGGTGAAGTAGAATAATCATCAGAACCAGCACCACCAAGTGTTTGTCACAAGTAGTAGACCTGGCTTAAATGATTCAAACCATAAAGAGAGCGTTATTTTATGCCTTTATTTAAAGTACAGTAGGTAGACACTAGACAGGGAATGGGGAGAGAGAGATGGGGAGTGACATGCAGCAAAGGCCGTCAGGATCGGGACTCGAACCCACAACACACTGTCAGTGTGTCGGGCTACATTGAAGCTTAAGTGCCCGGACCTCTAGGTAGAGTCATCAAATATAGTATTAAGTTGGAGAGTCCAGTCTGCTGGTTTGATGACACTCTTGTGTACAGCTTTGATCATTGTCGAAGATGTAGACATAGTATTTTGGTATTGTCTGAAAGCATTTGAATGTTTAAAACAGTCCTCACCACGCCATGTCCCACAGGCTGTACTCTGAGGGTTTGGCACATGTGGCTATGTCCTGCATTCCCCTCCCAGGAGGACCATGGGCAGGCATCAAATCTACACCACCCAACATTCCACTGGCTTAAGTGGACCTATAACAGTGTATGCAGACGCAGTATACGTACAAAAATAAAAGTTAAATGTGTCGAATAGAATTTATATGATCAGCTTTTATGTGAAATGTCCTAATTTGGGAAAACAGTACTTTTGTTTTGAGTGCCATTCTGCCAGCATGGCAGTAAAGAATTGTCTATTTTCTTGCAATCATTCCAATGTGGAAACGTTAGTTTAACTCGTGTTTATACAAGGAATTCCTTTCAGAGGACCATCAGAAAAAAAACATAGTTCTAGTTCTACTACTCCATTCCCCTAAATTTTTTCTATAATTCTATCATTTTTAATTTGTCTGGTACATTTAGAGTGGGCACCTAAACAACATTGTGGGCAATTAACTCAATGGCTATTTTTGGGGGCTCTTTTTTAAAACGAAGAATGTGGAAAATAGTGTAATAAAGTAGGCTAGTCTACATGATTTGAACATGCACAGTACATCATTTATCAGACCTTGTTTATGTCTGTATGACTGAGTAGCCACCGGTTTTGGAGCAATTTGTTGCAATTATAGAAATATTAGGCCTTAAATGTCAAATTTCCAAGCATGTTCAAATCATGTATACAAGCTTACTTCAGGCCATTTTCCAAATTCTTTGTTTACATTTAGGGAAAAAATTGCCAATTTAACATTGAGGTGGCCACAATGTTTAGATACAGAAAGGTCACTTAGTCAGAGATGTAGAATCCATTCCAAGTTCATTATTCTATTTTATTGTACTGCATCTTTAACTTATTCTTATACATTTTTATACGATTTTTTTAATGGGCTGAATCTAGTTGCAACACCAGCCATTGACAGCCCATACATCCAAACATTAAGTCCTATCCGATTGTATTAAACGTTATGAACTCGCCAACATTGCAGCTGTACGAAAAGCTTGAATTATCCTCTATATATGCAAAGTGTTTGTTTCATCAAAATCCACTATAGACAATAGACATGTTATTATGAGCTACTTTCTGTCAATACATTCCATGCAGGTGATCATTTTTCAACGTGTTCGAGTTTGGAAGCGCTCTTGGACTATCACTCAACTGCTTGAGTACAACCCGTTTTGAAATTGCACATAATGCAGGAGGCAGAACTGAAAACCAGCACTTCCAAGTTCCAAACTCCAACACTGCACAGAATTTGACAGAAAGTAATAGACCATTTGCAGACCACGGCCATGTTTCCATCAGTTTGGAAGCACTCGTTTTCAGTAAAGCAATGTCCTGCTGCCTCTTGCATTATGTGCTAATTCAAAACAGGTGGTACGCAGGGCAGTTGAGTGATATCTAACGAGCACTTCCAAACTCCAGCACAAACTCCAACTCCAGAAAAATAATCATCTGCAAGGACACAAAGTAGCTCATAACATGTATACAGTGGATTTTTATGAAACAAACACTTTGAGGATAGAAAGAGAATAATTCAAGCTTTCTGTACAGCTGCAATGTTGGTGAGTTTGACATTGTTTAATACAATCACATAGGACTTTTCTGTTTGGATGAATGGGCTGCCAATGGAAGTTGCACCTAGGTAGCACCCTTTATACTCTATGGGTAGCACATTGCCATTAACTTATATGGTAAGATGGCCACGGTCTGCATATGGAGAACAACATGTCTATGTTGGATTTTTATTAAACAAACTTTGCAGATAGAAAGGGGATAATTCAAGCTTTTCATACAGCTGCAAGGTTGGTGAGTTATTTCAATGCTGTTAAATACAATCAGATAGGACTTCTGTTTAGATGCATGAGCGGTCAATGGCTGGTTTTGCAACTCTAGATTCACCCAATTAAAAATAAATCTAGTGTTGCAAATCTCAGCTCTCTCGATACTCTTCTAGGCCGGTTAGCCTACTGCTGTGCTGTTGCCAACTGGTTTATCTCAGATAACAGATGTTATAATTTCACATTTGTTGGAACAATGTGAAAGACTATTTGGTAGGGGGGAGTTACGTTATGTTATGCATATCATGATTCTTGCACCTGAGGCCCTGTGACCTCCACTACGCCAGGTCCAAGGTAGTTATTTCAGTGTTCAAACCGCAGGTCAGGAATTTGTTTTGTAGCATATTATGTTCTATCCTTAAAATTAATGACAGGAAACCATCCAATTACTAGAGCAATGTTTTGTGGCAGGTGAGCCGCAAACTATCAAAACTTGGATGTACTACACGCTTTGAACGATACAGCGTGGCGAGCCGCCCACCATCAGCAAACAAACATAGCCTGCCCTGCGTTGTGGTGCGTACTTTGTAGTGTTTGCTGTTTTAATGTGTGGGCTGCTACTCGCCAGCCCTAGCCCACACATTAAAACAGCAAACACTCGTAATGGATCATGTAAATTGAAATGTTTGAGCGTGGGCTTTCGGACTAGATCATAGAGAAGATCAGTCAGAGTACCCTGCTCAATTTAATCTGCTCAATGCGACAATCCCGCAGAAGACACCAGGAACAGAGACAAACTCTTCGCAGCAGCCAGGCTGACCACGCCATTAGTGGTGTTTCTAACGAGAAAATTGAGCATCCGGGGTGATTCTCTACGCTTTTTTGTTTGCAATAACTCGGTTGCCATTCGAAAAGCTCCTGTGGTTTACTGAAAAGCGAGAGATAAAAACAGTAAACGTTAAAAGTACAGGAACCAGACCGCATTTAGGGTTAGAAAAAACACCCCGTGTGCAGGAGTGGGCGAGGCTCCAGACTTTATAAAGGCTAGAGGCATGACGTCAACACCTCCTCCCGTAATATTTCTAAAAGGGCTGCAAAATAAATTCATCAAGGACAACTTAATCTGCAAACATGATGACAAGGGGGTTTTTCGAGAATGTGCTGCTACATGATCTGGCTTTAATTTGGACGTGTTTATGATTTTTATTATCCAATACAATAATGAATAGCATGTGTGTGTTTCTAATTATCCAATAGGCTACAATACTTAAAATGTATCCTAGCTAGCTGTTACCCTTTCACGAAAACATAAATGCATTTATATTTCTAATCAGAAAATAGTTTTAACTACAGTACATTTTTACGAAGGTACAACTTTTAAAATACAAAATACCACTGGCAAATATGAAAGACTACATCTACAACACACATTTCAGATTCAGAAAGCTATTCTGAGATCAGTATAAAGATATTTAAAAAAGTTGGCTTTGAAGAGAGGCTATCATCAAATAAACACAACAAAGTGTATTTAAAGTTCAAGACGTCATTGTCTTAAAAAGAAAATCTGGTGCATTTTAATAGTGGACACTGGACAGTGCAGAAAGTGACCACGAAAGTGTAGCTGTGGGGTGGAAGAGTGACTGTTTGTTACAGTTGAGAAGGTTTACGAATAAAGACATTAGTCATTTTGACATATCCTGTGGTCACTTGAACCTTAAGCCATAAAGGGAGTGGTCATCATGTTTTCCCCATGGGATAAAAAAGCAGGGAGGCTAGGACAGACTTTGTTGACTCTGGCCTTTCTATTGGACTTATCTTACATACGAATCAGTGAGATCAGTCTGCTGAATACCAATTGCGTTACTTGTCACTTTCACAAAACTGTTATGATGATTGTTATTTTTCACATTTCACTGCTAAATTTCACAAAATGTAGAATTGATTGAATAAAATAAATGTGAAATTTGCATAATTGTAATTTCAATATTTGAACCCTTAGATTCCTAATCGGTTGGCCTGTTTTACAAAAAGTGTGATCAAATTTAACTAAATGTAAAACCATATAGTTAAAATAACACTGAGACACATTAGGCAAAACATAATCGCATTCATCTGAATAATAATTTAAACTGACAGTTTGCCCCTAGTTTTCTCACATTAGTCTGTTGTGTTTGTTGTTTTCTATGTATGTTCAAAATTGTGCACAATGCATAAATGAAATCTGACTGTATAATGCCTCACCATTGTTGCAAACAATACCATCTTGCTCGCATAATACTATACTGTGTTACAGAGCAAAATATACTAACCCTAATGTGTATTCATGTATTTTCTCCAGATAATTGGTACAGCTTGGGAACACAACATAAGGACAGTCTTGCCCACAGAGCCCAGAGGTCATCTTCAGGCCATGCTAGGCTGAGCAGGGAGGTCCTGGGAGGAGCACTGACCATTGACACTCTTCCAGACAACATGACACACTTAGTGGTGAGGGAGGTAACATGCCCAGCAATGCTCAGAGACAGACTGTAGTCTCTGGTCAGAGTGATACAGTTACAGTACAGTATACCCTTACCCAGTAACAATTTGTTTTTCTTGACACCCTGGATGAGGTTTCTGTATTAAGCACTGCCCTCTGCTGGAAGTAAGAAATATACTCAATTTAACTTTGTGCACCCTGAGGGTGCATGAATGTAACTACTTTCTCAAAGTTCACTGAAGATTTTACTGTGTCTGTTAGATAAATATATTAGTTTATATAGAGACTTAACCCTAAAAATAGACTCTATTTCTCTATTTTATGTCTTCTAGGAGGATTCTGGCAGGTATTACACATGGCGTAGTTTTGGCTCAGAGGACATACGCACACGTGAACTCTGGGTAGACATGAGTGACCCCCAGCATGGACAAGTCAGAATGCATGGCATTCTGTCCAATACACACAGACAGGCTGCGGTAAGTCATATTCATGCGCATATGCACACATGCACATATGCACGCACATACCATATGCACGCATGCACATATGCACAAACATACCGTGTGCAAATAAAACTAAATGAACATAGTTAACACATACTTTTGCAAAGGAACATAGATGTGTATTCTGTCTGCTGAATCATATGGGGATATAGCTCAGTGGTAGAGCATTTGACTGCAGATCAAGAGGTCCCTGGTTCAAATCCGGGTGTCCCCTCTATTATGTAAAAATCATATATGTTAGAATGCACAGCATTCTGTCCAATTCACACACACACACACACACACACACACACACACACACACACACACACACACACACACACACACTTATATGCAAATAGTGTAAGGCAGAGTGAAAGGCTATTGTCTTCAGCAAAGGAACTTGCTGTACACTGACAGCTGTTTATTATACAGGTATAAATATTATATGTATACCCTGTATAACATGTATATAACGACCCTGTATAACATTATATAATGACACAATGTGACATAGATCTGTTTACAAAATGCTGTACCCCCTCCAACTGTATATACTTTCCCCATTTCAACTGTTTTTATTATATTTTGACACTTCCTTTGGCAATGTAAACGTACGTTTTCTCATGCCAGTAAATATCCTTTGAATGGAATTGACCACTTTTTCATATGGGGATATAGCTCAGTGGTAGAGCATTTGACTGCAGATCAAGAGGTCCCTGGTTCAAATCCGGGTGTCCCCTCTATTATGTCAAAAACAAGATGAAATTTGTTATGTTAATACAAGCTAGAATGCACAGCATTCTGTCCAATACACATAGACAGGCTGCGTTAAGTCAAATTCACACACACACACACACACACACACACACACACACACACACACACACACACACACACACACACACACACACACACACACACACACACACACACACACTTACTTATATGCAAATAGAGTAAGGCAAAGTGAAATGCTACTGTTGTTGACACAGTCTTCAGCAAAGGAATGTAAATGTGTACACTGACAGCAGTTTATTGTACTGTTTATTATACAGGTATAAATATTATATTATTTATACCCTGTCTGTAACAGGTATATAACGACGCAATGTGACATAGCTCTGTTTACAAAATGCTGTACCCCCTCCAACTGTATATACTGGTACTTTCCCCCTTTTCAACTATTTTTAATATCTTTTGACACTTGTTTTGGCAATGTAAACATACACTTTCTCATGCTAATAAAGGTCCTTTGAATTGAATTGACAGTTTTCAAATGGGGATATAGCTCAGTGGTAGAGCATTTGACTGCAGATCAAGAGGTCCCTGGTTCAAATCCGGGTGTCCCCTCTATTATGTCAAAAACAAGAAATTTGCTAATTAATAATCTATACTGCTTTTGGAAAATAAGATATTTTAATTATGCACATTACAACAGGCATGTGTATAAATAAAAGCATTTCTCTCTCTGTCGATCTTTCTTCTTCCACTCCAGAGGGTTGCCCTGTCATTTGGCTTTCCATTCTATGGACATTACCTGAGGCAGATTACCATAGCAACAGGAGGTACATGTATTAATTTGTCAGATTGATTACATTGACCTTTTTTATTTTTTAAATCAAAGTAATGCTATTTGTGCTAGTTTTGAAACATTCCTCCCATTTGCCCATATTCAGGATTCATTTTCATGGGGGACATTACTCACCGTATGCTGACAGCCACACAGTACATAGCACCTCTAATGGCAAATTTTGACCCCAGCTACTCAAAAGAATCCACTGTGCAGTACCTGGACAACGGTACGGTGTTGGTATTTTGTGGTTGCTGTTTTGCGAAGCATCTTGTTCCATTTATTGCATGATTATTTGTTTGTGACTCTTCTTTGACCGGTACTTCCCACAGGTGATATGTTTGTGGTACAGTGGGAGAAGGTCAGACTCCATGGGAGAGAGGCAGAAGGAGCCTTCACCTTTCAGGCTGCTCTGTACAGAACAGGAACCATCACATTCAGCTACCGAGATGTGAGTCTCACCCCACCTCCACTATGTACATTACATCTACCGGTATTAACATTCAGAAACATGTGTTTCTCATAGCCTAATTCAAAATGCATCTATTTAATTATTGATTATGAGAGCCACAAGAAAGAAGTTAAATTTTAACTTCTTTCTGTGCCTCTCATAATCAGATACCTCTGCCAATGGAGGTGATTGGTTCAGCTCAGCATCCAGTGAAGGCAGGTTTGTCTGACGCCTTCATGGTACGCTTACCTTCTCCGGAATCACCAGGTCAGCAATCCTTGTGCTAATTCATGCCCTCTTCTTTTTGCTATCTTTGGAAATAATCAATTTGACGAAATGTCTAACGAGATCTCTCTCATATAGATGGCCAACGAAGGACAGTTTATGAATACCATCGGGTTGAGATAGATGCTACCAAGATTACCAACAACACTGCTTTTGAATTCTCTTCTCTGCCTAGTAAGTGGTGTCTTTCTAAATTGTATCCACGGAGGGATGAGCAAAGGGGTGTATGAATATTGGACTCATTCGCCTCTAAAAAAAAATAATCTCTATGTTCTTGCTTCTCTCATTCTATTCCCTTGGCTTCCTGGGATAGCTTGTCTGCAATATGACACCTGTGAGCTGTGTGTGAACCAGACCTCCAGCTGTAGCTGGTGTAATGTACTCCAGAGGTGAGTAGGAGTAGGACTGCAGAGTCTGTAGATCCATATCCACATATGTATAATCTATCTATCTATCTATCTATCTATCTATCTATCTATCTATCGTATACTGTATTATACATACTGTATATTGCACTTTGCAAGTTGCTCTGGACAACTCCCACCTATATTGTTAAAGCTTTATTTGAATATGCAGTGTATATTGTGTGTTCAGATGCTCAGATGGCATGGACAGGCACAGGCAAGAATGGTTGGATTATGGCTGTTCAGAGGAGGTAGAGTTGGAAATGATTAATTATTATGAAATTACAGAATTAATTGTGAAATGATTGAAATGTTTCTCACAATTTAGTTTAGACAGTTTATTGACATAATTATATGTGTACAGATTAAAGACATTACATGTGAAGATTACTCCAGGGGAAGTTCTGGCAGTTCCTTTGGTCCCTCTGTGACTCCTGACTCTAAGGCCACAACCCCCTCGAGTCCCCTACAAAATGGCTGTAAGACTGATGGTGAGTCAAGGCCGTCACTGGAGTTGTGTGTTACCTGGCAGTTATATTAAAATGATAGTGACCCTTAAAACGATTTGGTCCTTGCAAGCCACTGTAGATGTAGATTTCAATGTGGACAAATTAAATAGGCTACTGTAGAATAGATTCTACAGCACCCATTTGTCAACATTATTAGGAAATGAAATGCAGTACAGAGTATGCTGCTTTACATGATTTCATTTAATTTTAATTGTTTGTCTGCCTCCAGATGAAACCAAACATCACATCCTCTTGAATGGTAATGGTGAGTTGAGGTGTTCATGGATATCAACATTGTTTCATGAATATTTTTTCATAGTCATCTTGTACCTTTGTCCCACTCAGATCTGAAGACAAGTTCTCCCAAGCAGAGGGACGGTTCAGCTAATACTGCTGTCATAGCTGGTATAGTGGCGGCTCTCGTGTTGCTCTTGGCTCTGGTTCTCTTGGCTCTTTACATTAACTCCCACCCTGCTGCTGCATCGCCTCTTTACCTCCTCCAGGTGAGCGCTGCATATTTTCATTCCCCCCCAATCAATACAAATAACAAATCTGTTAAATCTGTCCATTACATCCAAATTTCATCTAACAGACATTCTCTCTCTTCTTTTTTTTTTTTTTAGGGACGGAAGAGCTACTGGCCATCCTTGAAGTTCAGAAAGCAAGGATTCCAAAACAGTTACATAGAGGTGGAGAGAGAGACGACTGAGAAGGAGAGCATTGTTGAAGCTGGGCCTTGCTGAATGATTTGAAGAGATGTACAGAGGAAAGAAAAATACTAGGATATGAAAGAAATGATGTTTGAACTGAATACTTTATTATGGATGTTCCCAAAAGCCATTAAACATTCATATTTTCAAATCGGTTTTTACATTCTGGCTGTTATCTTTTACTTTACTGTGCTCAACCGGTCTATTGCAAAATAGAGAAGGAATTGTACTAGTATGGGTTGTATGTAGACTATAGGTTAGTTACATTTGGGGTGACCACCAGGTTAATGGCATCACCACCATGCAGACCTGAGGGAATAATATGGATAATATGGCTTTAATATTGACATTCCCAAAAGCCATTAAACATATTTTACATGTTTTTACATTCTGGCTGTTATCTTTTACTGTGCTCAACCGGTCTATTGCAAAATTGAGAAGGACTTGTACTAGTATGGGTTGTAGACTATAGTTACATTTGAGGTGACCACCTGGTTGGCATCACTATGCAGACCTGAGGGAGAAAAGGGGGCCTACTGGTGGTGGAAGTCAGAGGGGAGTAGGGGGAGTTAGGTTATTGAGGCGGGCCATGGCCTATGTTGAGGCAGTTATGATGATGCAACTTGTGATCATCTGGTGTTCAGTTCAATGGGCGAGTGAACGAGGAAGTTCAGACCCTTAAAAATGATTAGCCATGATGAAAACTATTATGTAGTTTGTAAATGCGTAAATGTGACAAACGTCAAGTAGACGAGAGTCCTTTACAAAACGGAACACACAGTTGTAGTTCTCATCATCTGGCAGCAGGTGTCGCCCGAACCAAATGCATCTATAGCTATAGGATCTCAAGTAGGACACAGGGCGAACGTGGCAAAAAGAAAAATAGATAAAGATCATATGATTTAGGTGTCAGAGTGTGTTACAGTTACAGTGTGTAGACATTTAACTAAATGGAAGCCCGGATAGTGTACAAATGGAAGGAAGGGGGCCCTGTGGGTCCATTTCAGTTCCATTCAGGACCTACTCTCAGGGTTAACGTGATTTACTGACTGTGCACAGCACAACACAGGCCAGGGCACCGCCGCCTCCATGAAACACACAAACGCTAAAATCCCCCAATTCACAAAATCAGACAACGAGAGAGAAAAACACTTCCCCGCTCCCAGGAACAGTCAGTGAACCTCCTCCCACCCTGCTCCTCCTGTTGCCTTCTCCTTCTCTTCCTTTTCTCATCGTCTTTCTCAGGAGCGCGTGGTGGTTGGGGAAGAGAGAGAGAGAGAGAGAGATCGCGCTTTTCCGTTCCGTGTCTGGTTGGTGACTGACAGCCAGCTGTGAGATTAACGTACAACACCACGGACATACAACAACAAGCTCTTCGCGGATTCCATTATTCAAAACTGTACAGCGATATTTCTCAACGCTACTGGCACCGCTACGCTTGGACTGGAGGAAAACCGCTCGACTGTATTAGTATAGTCTGTGTATTATTTACAGTACTGCATTTACATTATATTGAGTTGTTAGCTAGCTAACCCAGAAGAGCATTCCTCCAACATGAACCCGTTGTGTGGCAGATGTAATCGAGTCGTGTACCCCACGGAAAAAGTGAATTGTCTGGACAAGGTAAGAAAAGGCGTTGCTTTTTTTCCCTTTCGCCTTTGAAAATAAAGTGTTTTTAATTGTAGTTCTAATCGTACTTGTAGTTTTTTGTGTTGTTTTTACACCCGAAGGAATTCTTCTAGGCCGTTTTGTGAATGACTTGAACATCCATTAGGACAGGTATGTCGCTAGCTAGGCAAGCTAACGTAGGTTACACAGCTAGCAGTTAGCCACCATCGCTAGCCGTGTACATCAAGGCGGACCCCTGTTATTAAAATCCCCCCAGCTGTTGATGTGATCCGACTTGGATGCTTGTTACCAGACAGTATTATTTTTGATCAAACGAAGGCCATATATTGATGCTGCATACGCCATAACATCATCACTTAAACAAATACCTAAAAATGCTTCACAAAATTCTTCCTGCCCTGTCTGGGCCTGTATGGACTGTCTGGTTCCACACTATACTTGATGTATTGATGAGTAAATAACAGTTAACGACATTCCTTTTGTGGAAGAACTCCCTTCAGTTATAACGTTGGGTCATATTGTTAGACCATTTATGATAAATATCAACAACTTCCTTGTTAGATTCACTTTATGACCCAAATTGCATTCCGTCCGGGACGAACATGCATTGGTTTTGGGAGATGTGTCAAATAAAACGACCCAATTCAAGGTGAAGTATTATTTGTTTGTGTCATTACCACATGAGCTGAGCCCCAGTGTCCCTGGGGGGAAATTTGCCGAAAATACCAAGATTTTTGAGAATACATTTGGTGTAGATGGGGGGGGGGGAAAGCTGCAATCCAGAACTTAAATGTGTCAGTTGAGACACATAGGTCTGTTTTACTAAGAATAGAAGGTTTAAGTGGTTAAACATTAGCCTAATCTGTGCCCAGGTAGTAATCTAACCAACCCGATCCATACTCACTTCAGACAGTGAAGTCACTCAAATAGCAGCTACCCTTGAGTTCGTTTTTTACAGAAATATATCATTTCCTGAAAGATTCCGTGTCTATGCTTGAGTTCTGAAATTAAGGTTTCTACATGTAATATGATTTTGTTGTTAGGCATATGGTATATTGATTGCTAAATGAAACCGTTGACACCATAACCTTTTTGATAACTGTTACATTATGTAAAGCATTAGCCTATATGTACTGGATGTATGCATAAGATATTCTATGGGGATCTATTTATTGAGATATGATTCGAATTTTTTGTATGTGTGTTGGACATGATGTGGTGCTAGGGACAAGCAGACAATTTGTCTAATGGACATCCAAACGGTCATTCAGAATCAATCCCTGTCAAGAGGTCCTTCCTTATCTATTGGGGTCGATAGATGGAGGGGTGGGAATAGAGGAAAACACATTATCTAAAGTAACATTACCACTTGATTGGATGTCTTGATGCTCAGTTGCATGCATCAGGTTTTGAATGCACCATGACTCATGGTTCCCACAAAGTGCAGTGGAATGGAATTTAATGATGGTATATTTGTTTCAGCATGCCTCGGCATGTAACAAAACACAAACAACCAGCAAAAAAACAAACTATTTATGCTCAAAGAGCCAGGAGATACTATTAATGAATGGTCTGTCACAAGTGGATCTTCTTAAATGTGTTGTGGAATCTGCCCTGAGCAGGGTGCATTCCAGCAGACAGACACTCCCATAAAACGTGCTCTGTCAGAGGCCCACTGCTGTCCTTTCTTCTCGGAGACATGCACAGGAGCAACGCTAGAGGAGTCTGTCTTTGCTGCCATTGCGCATCAGCGCTCACCCAATAGACACACTAAACACCCTCCTCTTCCCTCTGTGGCTCTTGCACTGGCTGCCCTTCTAGTTTTCTTAAAGCAGTCGAGATTGCAGTGTCTGGGGATCTTCTTTTTTGAAAAGCTGATGCTGGCTCAGTTGAGGGAAGCGGATTCTTAGACAGTTACTGCTAATGCTGCTGCTATGGCTTCTGCTGCGGCATTGGTTAGGTTATCCTATATCCATAGCCACAAAATTGAATAAATTTACCTGGAAATATCTTCCTGTCATCATGGGATTCTGTGCACAGCCCATGCCACAGTCTTGCTGGTCTGTCAACCACCATTCCTGTACAGCTGGGCAGGGCTCAGCAAGAGGAGGGGGCAGTTGAGGACGTGGAAAAGGCAGGAAGTGACTGATAGGTGAGACTTTTGATGAAGAATACTATGTCTGCTTCTCTTGCCTTCAGTAGTTGGGGTGTTTGTTGGTGCCTTATGAAAATTAAAGAGCTGCTTGTTTGTTTTTCACATTGTAAATAAATAATGTAAGGCTCAGTTTTATCACCATACAAGTATCTGTGGGCTGCTGAACTGTGGACAGCTGTTGAAGTTGGGCCAAAGGAACTTGGAAGGATGAGGGAATGGAGACAATAGCGTCATTCATTATTGGCATTGCATAATATGTGAACCATACTAGTACAACATGGGCCATCAGAAAGTTCATGTTTTTAGAAGGAGTGGATGTGATTTTGGTTGTGGCAGTAGTGGCTCGTGATTGAGTCATGTTGATATTAAAGCTGCAATCCATAACCATAATCCATAATTATTGTCCTAACAGGGATTTGAACGGTCAGGGGAGATATTTTCACCATGAGATTATCCAACCACTGCGCACATAAATTCTGGATTGCAGCTTTAATGTTCATTTGTGAGACACAGAATTAATTTAGTTAATTAACTAGTTATCAAGTGTTTAGGTCTCTCATTGAAACTATAACCACTCTGTGACAGTCAATAGTACTACTTATTTCATGGCCTGGCCTACTAGGTTGGGTGTAGTCTGTTTCTAGGATAGCAACTAACTACTGTGTTTCAGTGAAATTCCTGAAATTTGGATAATATTAATATAATATGTAGAATTTGAATTATCCTGATTCTATTTACATAGTTAAAACATCTGTTTCTGTTCTGCAGTGGGAAGGAAACAAGGTAACTATTTTGTACAAAGCACTGGGGCTGCGCCTGTGCATTAAAACTCTTTTGTGTTTGATCATAATATAGGTACTGCACACACTGTGTTAGTACTGGACTGGTATGTTTGTTTTTGTCTTCACAGCTAGCCTAGCATTACAATTGATCTGGTTGGGGTGCAAGCAAGCATGAGCGGCAGGAGAGAGCACCTAATTTCGGCTGCTCTCTGAGTTTCATGAAACTGCTGAAGAAGAGAGGTTGATGTTCTAATGATATCTTTCCCTTGCCGCAGCTCCAGTCTTTGTCATTTGTGGGGGGGAAAAGCTTAAACATTTTAAACCTGGTAGTGTCTATTTTGGGGAAGTCATTATAGGCTAAAAAAAAAGTAAGAAAAAGATAAATCACAATTTGTTTTTATAATGGCAAATCACAATTTATTTATTCATTTTATATATATTTACAAATCTATTGATTTATATATATTTTTTTACAAATCTATTGATTTTTGCACAGACAACAAAAACGGTATTGTGAAAGGTCTGTTTTTTACAAAATCAAATATGAAACAAACAAAAAAACGCTGAGCAATGAAAACACCATTAAACAGAGAGGAGGGGGAGTTTCTGTTCAAGACTAGTCAGTGAGTTCTTCTATGACGGTGCCAATGTGGTTACAAGCTCTCAAGTTATCACCTTGCATGGAGGTGTCACCATGCTACGCATTGACACATTGCTATGTGCGATGCATTATGAGCTTGTAAGTGGTTAATAACAGTGAGCCACATCCTTGCTGATTTATTGGTAAAACCATAGGGTGAGGCATTATTGTAATGTCATTCTTTATTTCGGAACCCCATTAGCTGCCACCAAAGCATGAACTGCTCTTACTTCTGCAAAGATCTGACAATCTAATCTAACAAATCTGTGAGTGTGAGATGATATCACATACATATAACACAACATATAACACAACATAATTATAACATGGAACAATCTTTACTATAAGACGATAAAGTTAAAAAGGGGGAAAAAAAGCATGGCGACTACCCATCACATTACATTCCATCAAGGTTATTCAGGTCAGTTAATTAACATTAGGGTTATTGATCGGGATCCGATGGTAATTCCGACGGAGCATTAGTCCGACATGCAGGAACGTTCGGACTAGCGATCGAACATGCGCTGCTCCTGTGCTTGCGGTTATGGTTAGGTTAGGGTTTGAGGTAGGTTGTCTGTCGGACCAATAATAGTGTCGGGGGAACAAATTTGCAACCTTTACTAGATTTCTTTAGGTGATCACATGGGCTTTTGTTCGATAGTGATCCATGTTTTTCTATGCGGTTTCTCATACTTTGTGGACATGTGGATGGATGTTTTTCCTGTGGTACCAGTTTTGCAATGTCTGTTGGCTAGCCTAAATTTAGATGTAGTATTCTGAGAGCTGATTCATGTTGTCCAAATAAAATGCCATATGAGGTTGGAGTCAGAGCAGCCATTACGAGTCACCTCCTGATGACTGTCAAAACCAACAACAACCCGAGGAAGTAACTCCTGGTTGTCAGTTAGAAGTCAGGTGCTTCTTCTTCATCAGAAGAGGAACTTACAATAGATTGGAATACAATACACAGGTGAATGCTCTTCCCTGCAGTCTCCCTCCACAAGTCAAAATATTTGAGATGGAAGACAAAGTGACAGTTGTCCACATCTAGCCTGGAAACCAGATACATCTGCCACAGGAAAAATAAATCCCTGGGAAGATTGAGCCTCAGTTTGAATTACATTTCGCTCACCCCAGAGTTGTGGGTGACCAATCGGAGCCCACCATTCAAAGTGAGACTTTTTTGCTGTGACGTTGGAATCTGTTTGTAACCACCCCTTAGATATGAGGGCAAACTGTTCAGAAAGTTACTAGTGGTTCAAACCTTTTCTCAGAAATCTCTTGTTGTTTTATATTCCAATGGCTCAGTGCTGAGTAGGACTGGAGTGGTTTGTGTTGTGTGAAGTAATGGTAGATTGTAGTATTTACTGTCAAATCATGGCTGGCTGTCTGCTAATAAAATGTTTCCACCATACACATTGATTCAATTCTAAATGTTTTTTTTTTTGTGGCTTTCGCCTTTATTTTATATTATTTTATGGAGGGACAGACAGTAGGCTGACAGGAAATGGGGAGAGAGATGGGGGGGAAGACATGCAGTAAAGGCCGCCGGGATCGGGACTCGAACCCGCGGCACACTGCCAGACTGGATTACCAGCCAAGGTGCCTGGACCGCTGAGCCATGGCCCAGGCCACATTGATTCAAATCAGGGACTGGAATCAATGGGCCTCATTCACAAAGCTTGAGTACGAACAGACGCTTTTCATATACACGATGAGAGCAATATTTCATAAACTTTTCAGCGGATCCATTGCACAAGGAGTTTTAGTTACCATGTCACTCTGATGATACTGCCTCTTATGCACCTTGGGTAATGGGTATAATATAATAAGTATTATTTGACCAGCATTGGGAAATTAACACCATCCTTTTGTAGGGATGGTTTCCTAAGTCTAAGAATGATATATTAAGGGCGATAGTTTTACCCCATGGGCGCAATGCCACCTCATCAGTGGTTCGATTCCTGGCCAGCCGGACCATTAAATGGTCCTTCAGCAAATGTAGCTGAAGGTCATTCCCTGCCTCTATCCACTGTCTGTGTGACAAAAAATGTCTTACTGACACAGCTTTATTTAGCGCAATGGTCAATCGCTTCCTTTTGGTAGTATCATACAATGCGTCTTGCTTAGTCCCTTTTTAATTATGTTTTTATTTTATTTATTTAATTCCACAATTTTGTAACGTATTTTTTACCTGGTGCCTAAATCCAGGGGGCTACTCTCCCTCTGGCGGTGCGTCGCTGCATCTCGCAACATCTTACCATAACACAGAAGACAGACTGCTGCTATATTATTATATCACAACATAATGTTATATTGATATTCATTGGACAGGTGGAAAACTGTAGTTAGTGACGCATTACTTTACCTGGGTTATCTTCTGATAGTTATACTTGAATGTCCACATGAAAGATGAATGAAATAATAATCCCGTTTAGTGTTTCATTAGCGCGAGCGTGACAAAATAGGCTACAGCTGTTGTTACGCAGCTGCTGCTCGCTCAACACACACAAATACCAAGGATTCGACAGTGATGTCACCGTTATGCTATGCAACACGAAAGTAGCAAGGACTCTAAGCTGTTTATACCACAGTTGGTGAAATCACTGACGAAACCGTGGTATCTTTATGCTAACAAGTCAACCTTCCACCGCTGTTTGGAAAATCCTGATGACGCAAGGTTCTAGATTCATGGCCCGTCCCTTCTTGCGTACCGGTGGCAAATATGCTGCGTACCGGCACCAGTCAGCGTACCAATGGTTGGGAACCTCTGCCCTAGGACCAAGGGGACATGGGGAGAATATGCAAACAGCACACAGAAAAGGCCCTTTCACCAACCCCACCTAGGGTATCTGGGCGCTGATGACGTGGAGCAAAGAACACTCCCACAGCAGGATTCCCTGCTGAGAATCGAACCCGGGACCTTCTAGCTCTGAGGCAACAGCGCTACCGACTGAGTTAGTTGCTCGAACTGCCAAGTTGCTGCGACTGGTCTCTTATACAGGTTCTGTCCAAGGCAAACTTTCTCTTCATCCTTATATGAGAGGAGGTTGTCAGGCTGAGCATGCAGCATGTTCACTCTTGAGCGGAGAAGTCCCTGCTGACGTGCATGCATCATACCCAGCAACAGATAGCCCTCCATACTGTACACACATTTTAACACATTTTATGTCCACACAAAGGATATGCATACAAGGACACGAATATTATAGGTGCATTAGAGTTACATCTGCAAAGTCATGCCATGTGTTTTCATGATAGGCATGTCACTCTGAACTCTATGGGTATACTGTTGTAACAGCGTCTCCATATGACGGCTGCCAATTATAGCAGACACGACAATTTTTTGCCTTCTTTTAGGGCATCCCAAGTTGTTGTCACCTTCTAACAACCAGTCTGTGCGTATGCCCTAGGATGTGCACACACACACACACACACACACAGTCTCTCACACACACACACACACACACACACACACACACACACACACACACACACACACACACACACACACGCGTACGTGTAGACACATACACCCTGAAGCAGCACTGATGCAGGACGACAGTCCTGATATTATGGGTGAATTATTTCTAGGGCTCCGTCTCTGCAGTGGCCTGGATTTCCAGATGACTGCCAGATCCCGCCTCACCACCCAATAGCAAGGGGTCTGGAGTTGTTGGATTTGGCTTGGCCACTGCTTGATAGCCTTTCTTCTTTTACTTGGGAGCTCAACCCTAGCCCAACCCCCTTCCTCTTTCTTGTTCTCTTCCCTCTTCCTTCAGCTCTACATTCACCTGATAGGGTCATGGGATCTGTGTGGACTGCGGTGGGGATTGTCCTGGTGGAATGTGGGTCGGCAGGTTGGACTAGGTTCAAGAATTGTTGAGTAAATACTGGAGTTCAGCATACCTGCACTCTGGAAGCAACCCAAGGCAAATATTTACACTGGGAACCAACAGGAGGATCAAAGTCCGCGCTCAGCTGATCAGCTCACCTTGAATCACACCCTCCAGGATTAGCATTCACGCCTCTCTATTAGAAGTACACTCCGTTTTGTTTATGATTACAGATTTATGGAACCATCATCAAGGGAAATATCAGATTGGGCCGTTGTACGACAGGTAGATGGACTGACTACTGTGCCTTACTGCAGTGCCTTCTAAGATAGCAACTGGCTGCCTTAGCTGAAAATAAGGACATTTTTAATCTTAGCTGCCTGCTTATGGTTGGTGTTCTGATTCTGAAATGGGATTTGGTGTTGCAGCGATATAGTCAGAAGAACAGAGTGGAGGAGGAAAGAGCAACATGATGTGTCCATCTGTGACTCCTGCAGTCGTTGATTGTTATGTACTGTATTGTGAGCCATTAGTTTGCATTCTAGGGTTTGGCCCAACGGAGATGGCTGTGCAGATCAGAGCTCCACTGACCATAACTCAAAGCCTGTGTCCAGTAGGGGCCACCCCCTTTTGTCTGGCCCAATGTGCCATTACGTCTATTAAAGCCACACACACTACGACTACGCGGTCCCCTTGTTGACACATACCATCCAGGGTGGTCTATTGCATCCAGAGAGAACAAAGTACACCATTCTTCTAGCCAGACTATTGTCCCATTCCCGAATGTTTAAAATGCATGGACAAGGACATAGGCTTTTCTGGGATCCTTCCTGAGTTAAATGCTTTATCGTAATGATTATCACAGTGCTATCATTGATAGGAGTGGGATGATGGTGGCTGTCATTCCCCGACTGCCTCAGCAGGCCTCATCTTGATGATTTATTGTTGGCCCGATATCAGTGCTATAGCACGTGTGTTATCAACCTGTATCTGTTCACAAAAGTGGAATGATAGATACGTCTGTCTGACAATCCAGACCCCCATTCCATCGTAAGATTGCATAAAATGTAATATGCGTTCATTGCGTTGTATGTGTGTGGGGACATTATTCTTTTACATGCTCTTGTAATTTTACATTTCTCTTGTTTTCATGGTCTTCAGGGCTGTTTCGTTTGGAAATGAGTGTGTACACACTGTAAAATCTTCAGTGCTAATTTAATTATTTATTACACCGAGTTAAATGAACCGTGAACACTGAGAATTTTAGTGTGGGCAATTGTTGCTGAAAGTGATAAAGAGTTTGAGAAAGAATGAGAGGGATGGGAGAACGCCCTGAGGCCATGTTAAGGACTCCCTCTATTGCTCTCTTTTCTTTCTCCTTATGCACTCTTCCCTCCCTTCCCTAGATGATAGCAGGAGCAGCCAGATCATTGCCTCACTCCTCCCTGGTGTTTCTCTTCTATACCATCTCGCTCTCACCCCATTTCTCTCCTTCCTTTCATGTTCTGTCACCCCTTCAGCTATTCTACTTGCCCCCTCCTCTTTATCCTAGGCCCCTTTCTGAGCCCTCAGGCTGCAGATCAGCCTTGTGCCAAATCGGAGAGGGAGGCAAGGCTCTTACGAGGACATGAAATAGATGGACAGACAGACGCAGGCCTGCAGAGAGGAACAGACGTATTGAGAGCAGAGAGAAACAATGGCACTGAGACCAAGCTGGGCATGGGAACAGTTTTTTTAAGTGGCACACCAGGCACACAGTCAGAAGAAACAGTGTTGTTTTTTGTATGTAGCTTGAATGGATAGGAATCAAGAGGTGAAACAAAGAAAACGGTGCTTTGTGTGCATGCAGCTCAGTGGCCTTGTGGTTAGAGTGTCCGCCCTGAAACTGGGAGGTCGGGGTTCGATCCCCGGCCGGGTCATACCAAAGACTGTAAAAATGGGACCCAATGCCTCCCTGCTTGACACTCGGCATCAAAGGGTTCGATTGGGGGTCAAATCTACTAATCAAATGATTCCCGAGCGCGGCGCACGCTACAGCTCCTTGGCTGTGGCTCACCGCTCCAAGAAATGGGTCAAATGCGGAGAACAAATTTCACTGCGGTAACGTGTGTGACAAATCGTACGACTTTGACTTTGACTTTGACTTTGACTTTGCATATTACGCTGTGAAGACCTCCTAAATAGGTGTGAAGATTAAGAAGTAGAAAATAGCAACGTTATGGCTAGATGATGATGTTGATGCATGGCTTTGCCACCACGTGATTGCAGACACGCTGGTGCTGCTAGCCTCCTGAGAAGTTGGGTTATAAATAACTCCTTTACATCTGAGAGGGAGAGAAAGGGAAGAAGTTTGGATTCCCTTAATCCTCCAACAAGCCTCCCCTCTGTCTCTCTGCAAGTCTCTCTAACTGTAAAATCAGCACCCATACTGTACTCATCTGTGTGTTGACATGTTTGCTCATGCAGCAGACATTTCCAGACAAATGTGACAGATGCCATGTCGCCTAGCTCAAATCCAAAATGTGCTGAAATATGTGATGTAACTTTTGGCTTAGAAAATAGTAAACTGGGTGGGCATATTACCAAATGGAGAAGTAGCACTTACATTCTCAAACTCCAGCTGTTTAGTGTTTATGCTTCTGTCTGTGTCTGATGTGTGCATCTCTAAATTCACAAAACCTGTCTGACTGTGTGTGACTGTCCCAGGCATAACTCGGGTACTGTGTGTGACTGTCCCAGGCATAACTCGGGTACTGTGTGTGACTGTCCCAGGCATAACTCGGGTACTGTGTGTGACTGTCCCAGGCATAACTCGGGTACTGTGTGTGACTGTCCCAGGCATAACTCGGGTACTGTGTGTGACTGTCCCAGGCATAACTCGGGTACTGTGTGTGACTGTCCCAGGCATAACTCGGGTACTGTCTGACTGTGTGTGACTGTCCCAGGCATAACTCGGGTACTGTCCTGTCTGACTGTGTGTGACTGTCCCAGGCATAACTCAGGTACTGCATCCACAGGGGAAATTTGGTTGCCCACAAGGGGCGCAGAGCAATTAGGGGTTAAAGGACACTTCAACACATTGTTGGCCCTGCCTGGAATCGTACTTTGGACAACTGGGTACTGCAGTTCCCCAGGCAAGGCAGGCATGCTTTCTCACAATTCAGCTATGCCACCCCCTTAGAACTTGGCGTGTGTGTGGGAGTGGGAATTTGCTCAGACCAACTGTTGTGAACAACAACAAAAAAAAAACAGTATGTATCTGTCTGTCCGTGGGTCTGTGGAGGACGCAATGAACCTATTTAGAGTTAGGTTAGGTATCGGCTTCTCTCATTGGTAAACCAACCCATCGGCTTCACAGCAGTTTTTTGGGGGGGATGTCGGGGATCAGGTACAACGAGTACAACAGGTACAACGAGTCTCTGATGACAAGTACAGCAAGTGCAACGGGAAATGCATGAACAGGAGGTTGGCCATGCATTTGTAACTTTCATCTTTCCCATTATGCTCCTGACTTGCATCATTTCCAAGTAGGCCGGTGGCTATTTATAAATCACCCATTGATTGTAATATCTGACGTTATTCGTACTGTGGTAACACTGGACTGGGTACTCTACTCAGTCCACTGCATAATTGGTTGGGGATGTATTCCTGACTTACATCTTTACAGAATTGCATGCCCTTGAGTAGCTAGTAGTAATTGAACACTCTGTAATGTAATGTAATGTCCTGTAGTGTACAGTACAGTGAAACAAAATAATGTACTTAACAAAAATGAAAAAAGTCACAAGGCATGAACACTTTCCAACTGTTCGCCGGACACTTACGTAGGTGTCACTGTGTGCATATGGGTTGAGACCTCTCATCTCTCCACTTCAAGGGGATTGTCACATGCAACAGGTCTCTGTCCTGAAACAGCATGGTCTGCTGCCTTTCAGATATACTTTTGTAAATCTCATCCTCATGCCATCATTTTCCGGTTTTATACAATTGTTGTCAGCTTGTGTAGCTGTAATAGTTAATCATTAGAAACTACAATCGCCTGGCCGGCTGCTAATGAAAGGCAAACAATAAATGTTCAAATCACTCCACAATGAAAGTGTGTGTGTGTGTGTGTGTGTGTGTGTGTGTGTGTGTGGGGGGCTCCTTTTTGAGTACAAACGGTACAACTGTGGAACACATTTTTATCTAATCTCTCTCCCTAATTTCTCTCTCTCTCAGTACTGGCACAAAGGATGCTTCAGCTGCGAGACCTGCAAAATGACTCTAAACATGAAGAATTACAAAGGCTTCGAAAAGAGACCATACTGCAATGCGTAAGTTGTTTCAGTCATTGTTTTGCATGTGCTGAAGTTATGTAATGTACAAATTTACACTCGGGTGGATGGACCTACATACAAAATATACTACCTCCACTCAAGACATCTGCTAACTAGAACTTCACTCTGTCGAGTGCTTACTTGCTCGTTGCACACAAGTAGGCCATAAATGGCCTACTAGTGCGCAAGCAGAGCGTGCAAGTGCTGTAGACAGCTATAAACTTTCAAATCTTAGTCTCACATATTGAATTATTAGATTTAGCTATTTGCTACGTACCTTGCTTCTGAAGGAAAAAAAGTAGTATTTTTAAGTATGGTAAAATCATCGTTACGTCACCGTCAACTATACCCTGGCATTGGTACATATATTCATCACGTCATATGCTCATATGTCCATATATGTGTATATGTCTATATGTATGTATATGTAGTTTTCTGAGTGGTTGGTGGTATAATGTGATCGGCTGGGTGGTTTGATGCGTATGTACTTGACACTGAAACCTATCATTACGTCACCATCGTCAACCAATTATACCCTGGCATTGGTACATAATCTTCATCACGATTCACGGAAAACATACCTGCACGGTCAGCTTCCGTATGTCCGTATGACATCATATCACGTGCATTCTAAGGGACATTGGTACATATCTTCATCACGTCATGGGACATATGCTTCGTAGCATGACAAAAACACACCTGCACGGTCAGCTTGGGGCCAGCATATGACGTCATAACATGTGCTGGCCCCAAACACGCGCATCGTAGCACCTGACTGAAAACATGACTTGCACGCTCTGCTTGCGCAAGTAATGACTGCCGATTTGTGTGTGCGTGTGTGCGTGCGTGCGTGCGTGCGTGCGTGCGCGCGCGCACATGTTCCAGGCCAGATGAAACATCTCTGTCCTGTGGCTTTTTGGCTGTTCAGCTCTCCCAGGGAGGGGCTGTGTGTATGTGTAGTGTGTGGGAAAGGCTGTGTCCCCCCTTACAATTTTCCTCTCACCCCCACCTATCTCACTGGGGAGGGGGGAGGAGGGGGGTGTCAACAATGGAAATTCCTTAAGTTCCTCTGCAGTGACATACGCACCAATACCCACATGTCCACTCATGCTACCACGCACACTGTCACACTGCTACTCCCACACACATCCAGGGTGCAAGAGGAATCCATGGAATCTCCCTCCCTCGGTGCTCCCAATGATTTTTGCGCCGTGTGTGTGTGGAGGGAGAGTTTTGAAAGGGGATGCCAAGACAAGGCATTGCTTCATGTTCTGACAAGCTTCAGTGCTTTGACTTAACTCTCTGACTCACCAAATAGCTTGCTCACTTTGTAGTCAAATTGAGGGGCATACCGTTCAAGTGAACTCACATTTCAAATCACATTGATTGACCGGTGATATACATATGCTGACAAATGTTAATAACCAGACTTGACAGCAAAAGTTAAGAATCAAGTATTGGATCTTGTGAGACCGGGGGGCATGCATTCTTGCATCATCAAGCACAGCGAGGATTTGCATAAACTAGAGCTGTAGTTTCATTTTCGGGTTTACTGCTCATCTTTGAACATATAAAAATCACACCCGTGTGTGAGGGGCGCTAATACATTAGAGTCTAACTCATGTTGATTAGGTGATGTAATGGTGATATAAAACAAACGGTGACAAAACAAACATTAAATTCTCTATATTGTTAATGGCATTTAATGTTTGTTAGGGACAAGATGACGTAAATTTTCCCTTTATTGTCAATGGAGTTTTTAAAACAAACATTAAACCCCCTTCATTGTCAATAGTGTTTTTAAAACAAACATTGAACTAAAAACAAATATTAAATCTGTATATAGGAGGGGCTAGCGCCCCTCAAAAATATATATACAGCTATCCTCAAACGTACAGTAGCTGATAAAAACTAGGAAAGCAAAAGCTATTCCCTCTTAGCTCTCCTCTCCTCAGTAGCCTATACTGTACCTATCAGGAGTGGACTGAGTTTTGTAGCCTAGACTAGTCGGAATTGAGAGCAACAAGAGCGTGCCATATAATCATTATTAGAATGGCCCAAATTGATAAACATTTCATGCATGCTTTGTATTGCACTTTACATTTAATTTGTCTGTATTTGAAGAGGCAGACCATTATGATACATAAAATGACAAATATCGCCCCAAAATCGTCCAATAAAAACAGTGTACACCTTTTCCCTTTTTTCTAACCGTGTATATGATGATTTCTTTTTTTGAATAGAAGTGTATTGTATGTCTTTAAATGTTCTGATTTATTGAAAATGGAGGACCCTTATGTAAGTCTTACTGCTTTTTCTGGTTTTATCCTCTTTGCAGATTTTGTATTGACCTGTACTTTCCTTGAAATGTACCATTCTGAAAACTGTTAATAAAAGTTTCAATCAATCCAACCGATATGCCAATATATTCGGCATATCGTCCAACCTTATCATCTATCTATTGTATGCATAGTAGCCTCGGGGACGGCAGGCGCTTTGTTTTCAAATGAAAATAAAAAGCCTGCGCAACGTGTGCGTGCCCAGAGCCATAGAGTATAGACGGAGTTACGCAAACTCCGTTCACTTCATGGGGCCAGTCCAATGGCGGCTCTTCTACATAGACTTCTATTGGTTTGCAGAAGTTTATGGAATGCATTGGAGTCTATGGGCTCACGCGAGTACATGAACCACGTGACCAGGCTGTTTTCTGCCCCCTCAATATCGCAACTCTTCTATTAGATGGCTCTGCGCGTGCCCAGCAGGAAAAGTGGCATAGGAGCGGTAGTGAACCTTGTATTTCGCTAACCAATAACGCTAACAATAACCAAATTTGGTGACGTCAGAGGAGGAGGAGGAGGAGGAGAGGTGGGCTCATAAGTTGTTGATTCAACAGGAAGTCCATCCTGATTGGCTAAGATTGGTTACCAAATTTCGCAGGAGTGCACGGTTTCAAACAAAATGCCGCCAATAATGAACACATTGTGTGATTTCCGTGAAATTGTGCACCCACATTCCCACTAGGCCGAGGAAGAAATGCCACTGGAACATTTTCAACTCGGCCTCATGGTGGCGCTATAACTGGCCAATTAGTGTTTTTACCTCTAACTGCACGGATCTGTGTAAAACTTTGTATGCACACTCCCTAGAGGCCAAGGAAAAACCTTTGCCTAGAATTTTTCATATCTTCTCTTTATAACGCCACCAGGAGGCCGACATATGTAAAACACATTTTCTAATCCTTCAGATTTCATCCAAATCTCACGCAAATCGGTACACATGCTCGCCATAGTCATGTGATCAAGACGGGTTTGTTTGATTTCTCATAATCCATCCTGATTGGCTACGATTGGCTTCTAAAGTTTTCAGGAGTAGCCCGTTTTGTACAAATCGCCACAACTCCTCAACGCAGCGTCCAATTGCGGTGCAACTGTGCATGCATATTCCCACTAGGCTGAGGAAGAAATGCCACTTGACAGTTTTTAAATCAGCATCATAGTGGCGCTACAACAGGCCAAGTCGCGACACGACACTCACACACACACACACTCCTATCCTCCTGGTGGAGACCTGTGCCCAGAAGGGCACTTTTTCTAGCTTGTAGTGTACCGCCCCTCTATGCCCAGTAAAGCATAGGACTCTAGTTTGTACCGCCCCTCTATGCCCAGTAAAGCGTGGGGCTCTCAGGCTATATGCATAGTGAGTGACGCTGTCGTACGACAAGGCTTCACGGCTACATTGAGTTAAATGGACAGACACTGATGTTTTTACTGTGCTGTCATAGTTTGTTTGTGAAGGCTCCTGTCCTAGAGTTGCTATAAATAACCTTATTTTTGAACATGGCAGCACACTTGTAAAGTTGTAATCATTTGTTTTGAGAACTGAACCTTTTCACAATAGATAGGCTCTGTCCATTTGTTTTTACCTAATTTAATTTTAAGACGTTTATATTTTGAGGAGAGTGATTATACACACATCACATTACAGCACGCAGCATATTTAATTGAAAAATGAGTTAATAAGATTGAGATGCATCGTGGAATCAAATTGAATCATTAAGGTGAATTGTGAGGCCAATGAAGAATCATGCCTCTATAAATGAACACTGTGCATAAACATTGGCTGCCAACACTAGCATTGTTTCCTCATGTGGTACTTTTCTTACTACCCTTTTTGACTGTCAGGATTGATGGCAGACAATGCTAATTAGTTGCCTCATTCCCAGTGAAGAAAATAATGTTTTGAAAAGTAATCCCTTTAATTAATAGAAAAGGACTGAAAACGGACTGTTTTCTTCCAAGGGAAATACAGTAGCCACCCCCCCCCCCCCCCCTACAGTAAACAATATGCTCCTCCATCTGTCTGCACCGACCCTCATCCATTTTCAAGAAGGAAAAGCATGTTATGTATGCACCACATTTTTGGTGAGACTTAATGAGCTTTCCATCGTGTTTTATACTCGACTAGTAGTAGTAGTTTAATTTGTCCAGATGCCTGAGACGTCTTTCTTTCTCATGTAGGTCATTTATTGCCCCTTAGCAGTTGTCCTCCAGCAAGCAATATCTGGTGTCTGTGTGGAAAAAGCCCATTTATACTCTCGTTCAGAATGAATGCATAATATATGGCCCTGCATTCCTAACACAATATTAGGAGTTGTTAACATACTCAGCTTTGAGGTGTAACCATTTATTTTAATCCAATAGTAAGTACTATTTATAAAGCACCTTTCAAAACAATGTTACAAGGTGCTGTACAATGGATTGGACAACAATATTAAACAATCAAGTTAAAAACAAGGCACATGGCCTGGGCCACGGCTCAGTGGTCCAGGCACCTTGGCTGGTAATCCAGTCTGGCAGTGTGCCGCGGGTTCGACTCCCGATCCCGACGGCCTTTACTGCATGTCTTCCCCCCATCTCTCTCCCCATTTCCTGTCAGCCTACTGTCTGTCCCTCCATAAAAAAATATAAAATAAAGGCGAAAGCCACAAAAAAAAAACATAAAAAAAAACAAAACAAGGCACATAAGACCAATGACACATCAAGAAATCAAGCAAAACATTAACCTGCACAAGTGAGTCAGGTGAAAAATGCTTACGAAACAAATCTGTTTTTCATAAGCTCATAATACAGTCAACTGAGTTGACTGAGCATTTTTTTTAGAGGGCAGGACGATGAGTCAGTCAGTCAACTTGAGTTAATGACTGATTATTACCCAAAATAGAATAATGGTACCAAACAAAGGTTGACTGTGTTCTTGTGTAATTTGATGGTAAGATTTAGCTACTACGTCTACTTCTTCTTCTATTGGGGTTCATTGGCAGTTGGCATGTGCATTACCGCCACCTACTGTTCTCTACTCTTCATTCGGACTGCTGATAGTCCTACATTGCCCGGATTTAATGTGCTATGTCTACAAACTTAACATGCATTTTTAAACTGGTAACACGAGCCTAGCTCTGTGTCCCTGCTAGCTTATTTCTTCTTCCCTGTGTATCGTATCGGTTGATGTGTTGCATCTTGCAGGCCGGTTGTCACTACTTAAACTTCATGGCTTTGCGCAGACGACAAATCAAAATGTACTTGAGTTGTCGAGTATAAATGGGCCTTAACGTCTTTATCCTTGACCACCAGTCCTTTTTTGTCCCCAGCATCCCATGTGTTCCAGTACAGCAGGATGAGGGCCCGTCAGACTCAGTTTATTTTATCACTTTCTGTTTGTTTAAAGCCATCCTCGTTAGAGTAAACATCATCAGTGGAACAGCCTCCCGCTCTAGGGGCAAGAATGTCGACCCCGCTCCCTGTAATTCATATGTGGTAGTCTACTGCATTTATAGTTACCCTTATATCTTCCTTCTGTAAATGATATAGGATTTGTTTGTTTCCACTAAATGCTCAAGAACTCATGAGCTGAGAATCCTTGCTCTCAGATTGGACAGCAGTAGCTCACATGGGAACGATGGGAGATTTAGAAAGGCAGATAAATAGATTGGAAAATTCTTGAGGTCCCCCGGAGACCGTGGGAGCCAGTGGTGGGATGTAGTCTCAGTGACCGATAGAGGGACAATGTTAATTTAAGATTGACAAATCGCATTTAAACCTGGTATTGTTTAGACTTCATCAGTAGTTATTTGATTTAACGTTACACTCCAGATTCCCATTCGCCACCATATTGCAGTTAGGGGACTTTTGGTGTGATGGTGTTAATGAATAACCACAGCGATTAGAAAAGCACTTTTCACAAGGCTAAAATGACATCGCAGGCTGCTTCCTGCCTTTGATGTTTTCTGCGTTTGTCCCAGCAGGCAAGCTTGTGTTGTAACAGGAAGCTGATTGGGAAGGATGCCCAATCAGTGAAATTTCTCAAGACATGGTTTAAAACATTAGTTTCAGTTATAGTACATTATGCCAGACTTGGCAAGGAGATGTCAGTCTGACTATAGTTCATCGCCACTAGGTCTAGCCTCTGTCTCTCGTCGTATGCTTGCATCTCTGCTTACCACCATCATCTCTACTGACAACCCTTCCTCCTCCTATCAAATATTTAGCGTGACTGTCTGAAATCTCTTGTCAACATTTTTTACAGTTAACTGTTGATTTGAGCCAGAGATCCATAGTGAGTCTGACTGAGACATATTGTATATGTCTGCTCTGCTGAACGATCCATTTACAACCATTCCGTGTGTGTGTGCGTGTGCATGTGCGTGCGTGCACTTTTTTAGATATATTTTTGGGCTTTTTCTGCCTTTTTATTGATGGGTTGAAAGTAGACTGACAGGAAATGGGGGGGAAGACACGCGGCAAATGCCGTCGGGATCGGGAGTCGAACCCGCGGCACGCCTTCAGGCTGGCTCAGCAGCCTAGGTGCCCCATAGAGGGAGGACCAGCGCGACAGCCCCGCCCCCCACTATTCCTTTCAATAGAAGTTGCTCAGTGGTGTTTTGAAGCACCCGGAAGACTGCCGGAAGTACCATTATAACTCAATGGCTCGAGCGAGCGGAAGAGCAGCCCGGACCTCAAATTTGAGGTCCGGGATGACACACGTTGCGCACATGACGTCACTGAACGTCCATCCACCTCCATGAACGTGCTGCAGTTCCACTTTTCGCCAGTAGGTAGTGGCAGCTTCAACGTTGGATAGCCCTAATGGGGGCGTGTGTGTGTGTGTGGCTGTGTGCGCCTAATTATTACCTGTGCATGTGCGCCTGCACTCACCACAACCACCATGTTGACTGCTCCGTCTCTACTCCCTACAAGCCTGCATTAATCAAAGGGCTGTGTGTATGCATTACCTTCACCGCTGTGTGGGACCTATTATATTAACTTGTTACACAGCCAGATAGATAGGTGATCATTCTAATGTTTGACTCATGCCATTGGTTGGGCTAGTGCACTTTGCCTTAGATAAATGCATGATCACACACAGCAACACATTACCTACTAGTCTCTCTTCAGCAACTATGCGTGCGTGTGCAGCACAGTTGTGTGTAATCTATTCAAATTGTCTCAAATTGTAAAGCACAAGCTCAAATGCTACATTTACCATGATAAAGATGTCGTAACTATGGGGTGTTATCTGTGTGGCTTAAATGCACACCCTGTCTCTGCCCCAAGAGTAAGACTAGCAGTCTTCTTCAGGCACTACGATGCGTTTGTAAATCCGACCACAAACCGGGCACGCCCAACTCCAGAAATAAAATATGCACATTTTCATGACATTTTTAATAGACCAGTACATTATAATTGATACTAGAGTTAGAGTATAAGAACGGTAGAGAAAGTATTTCTTTTTTCTGTCATACAAAATAGTTATCTGCCTACTGGCAAATTAGTTGGCAACATGGAAAACCACAACATTTGGATGGATCTGATAGAAGCCTTTCAGTAAAATGAGCTCTAGTAGTGTGTGTGTGTAGTACTAGTAAGAGAGGACACATGCATGCACAGACCTGTATTATGCTTTCTGGGGTATGGAATCCAATGCCTGGGTTGTATATGACTGGTTACATAGTTGAAACCCCCAAATGTTCGGCTCCAGTCTGCCTTTATATCCAATTACATGGTCCTCTCTCCACAGTTTGAAAGTACCCCTTTGCTTTTTTCATGTGGCTGTTGATTTGCTTGTTTGTGCAATATTCAATGTACGATAATTCAACCACATTCCTTTGAAATTTGCTTTTTATGGTCTCAGTTTACATCGGAATATACGAACTTTACTTAAGTGGTTACCATGTTGTCATGGATACGATAAACATGTTGCGTAAATATGGCTTGGCTAAAGCTAGGGGGGCGGGGGGGTTGAGATTTTGAGGTCGCCCCACACCCCGAGGCAGGCTGTATACTGGAGTCCATATGAGATTTTACATAAAGCTTCCTTTGCTCCTGGACTCGGATCTGTGTATTCGCTGCTTTCGGGACAAGACTCAACTGGCAGGCACTATTATTTGTGGATTTAGCAGATCCTATAGAATAGAGACGCTGTCTTGTGTATAAAACATACACACACAAATCATTAACCACAAGTTTTACAATAAGCCATCTTGCAATTAAAACCATTGGAATGTGTGTGTCTTTGTGTGGTGTGTATGTATGTATTCTATGTGGACGCTCCATGTCCGTGAGTGACTTTTGTTTGTTTGCGTGTGAATTTGTTTCGGGCAGTGCATTTTATCAAGGGCAGCAGGAGGTAGGTTGGTTATGGATGTGTGCTTGTGTGGCTGTCCAGAAAATTCCCCCAATCCATTGAGAAAGAGCCTTGTGTTCACGCTCTGCTAAAGGAGCAGCCCATGACATCATTCACTCTTGCATAGCGTCTCTCGGACCCTCTGCTTTTCTCTGTCTGATGCACGCTGTTCTTCATGTTGTTCCCTATAGAGCTGTGTGTGTGTTCAATAAGCCTCGTAGCGTGTTTTCCACACCTGCCATGGCTTGAAGCTCTCTCGTCCACACAAATGAGGCCCTGTCTGCACACAATTTTTTTCCCCACAGCATTATGTGTTCTACGGACAAGCCTTTTGTCTACAGGGGCTCCTAACTCAACCTGAGGACCACCTTGAGTGCGTAAATGCACTCTGTGGACCCGATGACTGCACACTTCACAAAAGCTATAAGCTTGTTTTCCACACTGGGTGCCTCTATAGAAGATGATGTGAATGTCCATTTGGTGTTATGATGTTTTATGCATTTGTGTGTGTGTGTGTGTGTGTTTTACAGACACTACCCCAAGACAAACTTCACCTGCGTTGCTGACACTCCGGAGAACCTTCGTCTCAAACAGCAGAGCAAGATGCAGAGCCATGTAAGTCAAGTCCTAGTACACACATGTATTGTACACACGCTCAAGTCCTAGTACACACATGTATTGTACACACGCACAAGTATATCTTTATGGTTTTACATGATCATATTCATTTTTACTTTGTACTTATTTTTTTTACATATTCCATACCAGAAAGAAAAGGAGCAGGAAGAAGATAAATCTTATTTATACCTGCCCCTATCATTAAAAAAACACACCCGTGTGAACTGAGTGGTGTAAGGTATTATATAGCCTGATCAGCTCTGACGTAATGAAATCAGCTCTGACGTAATGAAATCACACCCGGGTGAACTGGGTGACCGTAGCAACCATGCTCATTTTTTGCGCACAGACTAACAAAGCCAGTTGTAGGAGTGGTTTACACCACTCAATAACAAAGCCAGTTGTAGGTGTGGTTTACACCACTCAAAAAACATCTAATTGATGCTGCCACCAACCATACATGATTACATCAAATAAAAAAGAAAGAAAAAAACAACAAGGACAAAGGACATAGAGCTCAACAAGAGAACAAACAAAGACAACGCTGAGGAAACAAAATAACACTTATATCTAACCTTCTAATTCATATTTTATCATTTTTTCTTTTTGAAACACTTTCTTAAACTGAAACAGCTTTATCAAGGTCTAACACTCACTCACACACAAATCAAATCAATACGCACATCATGCTGCCCACAGTCAGTGGAGAGCTGCGCTCACCTGATAGAAGTTTGATTAAATGCAACATGCAACTGTCTTGCATGTGCATCTCACTCACATGATTCATGTATAGTCTCTCTCGCTTTCTGCTTGGGATTTTCTCCACCCTATAGTTCTATGTGATTTGAGCATCGTTTCTGACAATTAGCACCTTGTTTTTCATTTTTTATTTTAGTATTGGTTTGTGACAGGCTCATTATTGTATGTTATGATCGGGTCAGGCTCGGGCTTCAACTCAATCGGGTTGGTTCAGGTCAGGTTTAAAATATCCAGGCCCGTTGAGATACCATATCATGTTGTTCAAGCGAGTACTGTAATTTGCATGTC
The DNA here is from genome assembly GCF_951216825.1 of Electrona antarctica. Taxonomy (NCBI): domain Eukaryota; kingdom Metazoa; phylum Chordata; class Actinopteri; order Myctophiformes; family Myctophidae; genus Electrona; species Electrona antarctica. The sequence continues at coordinate 33,708,899 of NC_136795.1, forward strand.
AGCAGTTCTTTCTTTGAGCCAAAGATTTTCAGAGGACTTTTGTGTGTGTATATATTTGCAATAGATCCCCCTAAATAATTTCATACCCAATCTAGATCTCACTGTCCTCAGGGCTCAGGCTATTTCTTAACCACAGAAAACACCAGCGTGGCTGTTACTGTATAAACTAAAATAACAAAGATCCAAATATATTCCTGGAAGAAGGGAAAAAGAGTCTCATTAGACCAAAATACCCATCTGAACTAGGCCATGTGTTATTGCCTGTAATAAAGGCGATACTCTGATGGGGAGAGACTTGCCCTCCACCTCAGCAAGAGTCTTACAATAGCCTGAGCTTCCACAATGGCCTACCTACAGTATGTCAGACTTAACTATGCATGTGTATGGAAGTTAACCACCTTTAGGTTTAGCAACATTTCGGTTTGTGTTTCTGGTAAGTTTAGTTGCCACATTGGCATTCATCGTCACTCTTGGGAGGCTAATTCATGATTCATGTCCCCCTGGGAGACTGCTAGAGATATCACATATCCTCCATAAAATAAATGCATGCGTTAATCCAATGTTAAGCCTGTCTCAAGGCTAGTGCCTCCCTCTCTGACCCCACCCCCTCTGCTCTACATCTAATCCTGATTTATTAATCTGGACATACAGTTGGCATCTATCTTTTATTACTCTCACTTAGTCCCCAGAAGGTCGTAAGTAATGTTGATCTAAAGAGTCGACACATCTACTTCTCTCAAGGTGTACCTTAATATTTTACCCCTATGATCCACTATAGACTGGCTGACTGTGGCGCTCAATTGAAAAAGCTGATTTTTCATGTCCTTTGCATGACAAATCATGAATTTTAGTACTCCATACACACATTACATTTTGAATCAGCTAAATGTCTAAAATGCAATGTTTAATTATTTTATTGCCATCTACGCTTATAAACATAGCTAGGCTATTGGGACCTATTTATGCCAGCTACGCGTATAAGCGTAGACAACCGTTTAATCCATATATGAACGCGCCGTCCATCTGTTTACCTTTTAGCATTGCTCTTGCTCGTGTGGACCTCCTCCGATTTTTAAATCCAGCTCCGTTGAGCCTCCATTATAACCGATTTTCAAAGCGCCGTATCTCCAAAGTTTCGAGAGCTGTCCATGGTGCGCCGCCGACGATCGTAAATAATTTGTGAGTTTGTATCGCATCGCTGAACAAAATGTAGCTGGTTGTACTGCTAGCTAAATGCTGTGGGCTAATGCCAGTGGTGTTGTTCCCCTTCCGGAGGCCCCCACCTTCCTGTTTAACCCGGAAGGACAACAAGCTCCGTATATGGACAGGCGGCATATCGGGCAGTAACAGCGTGCTAACACTAGGGGCAGCAAAGGAGTTAATAAAGGCCAGTCCACACGTCATTGGAGATAATGGTTGCAAGTAGTTGCATGTTGCAAGGAATTGCGTTGGTGTGATCTGGCCTTAAGACCCGTAATTTACACTTTGTATTAAAATCCCATCTGCATCTAAATACCTTATTACAAAGGATTGTGCATGTGTTTATAAGGTCTGTGACTGTAATCAGGAATGACTAGTGATCCGGTCCGGTGGCATCTACTTATTTCCATAGCAGTCCTGGGGCCTTGTGTCACAGTGGTCCTGTCACAGGGTATACTACTGTGACAGAACACCTCAGAAAGTGGAAATCATGACTAAACATACGCTCACACATTATCCCACATATCCATATTCAAGGGTGGTGTGTGTGTGTGTGTGTGCGCGCGCTGAACTGGGGCAATTTATCTCACCCTTCCTCGCCACTGCTGCGTTGCCACGGGAACCCTATTGCTATGGTAGCAGGGTAGGGAAGGTTTGTCACACCTCATTACAAGACTTTACGGCAGTGAAAGAAAGGGAGCTGAAAAAGAAACGAAGAGCATGTATTATTGGGGAGGTGGAAAAGGAGACCAACGGGCATGTATGAGAGGAGGAACGCAAGGAGGAGACAGGAAGGCAATGATACAGAGAGAGAGACAAGGGGGAGGAGTGTGGATGAGAAAGGGAAGAGATAAAAGTATTACCCCCCCCCCCCCCTTCCCCCAAGAGGAAGGAAAGCTAGAGAGGAATGCAAATAGCGAGAGATCGCTGAGAGATTCTAATGAGATTTCTATGGATGCATTTTCTGTGGGATGCTGTTGAGCCAGTAAAATATGAATGAATGAAACCGGAGAAAGGGGATTGGGGGAAGTGTGGGCGGGGATGCCACAAAGAGACATGATTGGAGGGGAGGAAAAGGGTCTATTGCATTAGAGAGCCAGACAAACAAAGGAGATGGACTGAGAATGAAAAAGCAGGGTGCGGTGGGAGCATGCATGTGTTTACGAAATGCAAGCAGGGCGAGAATGAAGGACAAACAAAAGATGAGTCAAGGCCGCGTTAGTCTTACTCATGACAAATTCCATTAGCAGGCTTGAAAGCTGCAGATAAATGTAATCACATCAAGAGATCAAGCTTTATTTCTGCTTAAAACAACATCTCTGTTGACTTCATGCTACGGTGTGATGACGGTGCTAGCTGACGTGGACAAACGCCTCTCATGTGACAAGTGGCTATATACTTGCTATGAGTAATAAGGAAGTGATGCTGCAACAAGGTGCTCAGCAGATAGTCAGATGCGACAGACTGATCAGCAGTCTGTTTAGCAGCATCAGACATTGTGTGGCTGTGCTGAGCAGTGTGTGTGTGTGTGTGTGGGGGGGGGGGGTCAGCTTGGTAATGGATTGAGCAAGCAGGCTTCCTAAGAGGAAGGCAGGAAATTGATGCAGTCACCATGGAGGCTTGAATAAGGGCTTTGGTGTGGGGTGGGGGGAATTAAGTGATTTGTCATTGTTGGTTGTTGTGTCACAACTGGCCATGTGGTCGTGTCTTGCATTTTGGAGAGGGTATCTCAAGAGACTGCTTGTGCACTGTATAGGCTATTTCTGTCACATTGTGTGTGTGTGTGTGTGTCCATTGTTCCTATCCTGGATTTGTGTACAGTGTTGTTGATTGTAGTGGGTATGAGGGGGCACAGTCGTGCTATCAAGCCAGTTGTGAGGAGGGAAACTCCTTTCATTGTATTTTCAGATATTCATCTGACGCTGTTTGGGCTGGCCACTTCCTGCCCTGCTCTGAGGGTCATATTGGGGTGGGGGTTTGTGCACAGACACAAAGACACATACTACGAGCACGAATGCATGCAGTGCACACACACACAGACTGTTGTATACTTCCTCCCAGTCTGCCCTTATAAGGCTGTCGGCAAATCCTGTATGCAAGTACCCAGCAAGCAGGAAGTGTTATCACTGTAACTAATGAGCGAGGCGTATGTAGAGGGCAAGGCTTAGCCTACCTGGTACACATAGCGTCACAGTCCCTTTGTCCTTTTCCACTCAGTGTTTTGGCCTATATGTAATATTATATAGCCTTCCCTTGATATTGTGAAGATATTGGGGGATTGGGCATGTTCTATTGATTGTAAGCAACTAAGCCTATTATATGTTTTCAGTCAACGATGGACCAGTACATGCATTTGGTTGTCTGTTCCTGTTTCTCAATCCAGCCATTTATTATTGTAGTTCCATATTCCATTACATATCATATACTTATTATTTCTTGATCCCATTATATGGATTAAAACATTATTCCTTCATAAGCACAACATAAAGGAATTGAATCCCTCCGCTTATCAGTCTGGTTTGTGTGTTTCCTCTCCAGGTTCTGTATAAAGAGGAGTTTGAGAAGAACAAAGGGAAAGGCTACAGCGTGGTTTCAGACACACCAGAGATGCAGAGAATCAAGAAAACACAGGACCACATCAGCAACGTAAGGATTTATCTACAGAGTCATCAAACATGTTGTTTTTTTTATCCTCCCACTCAGTCACTGACATGAATGTGTGCCAGTGACCGAGTAGTAGTGCCAGACTTGGAAACAAAATTTGGAGAGGTTGCAACTTAACTAGAGCCATGTTGAGTATAAAGCAATATAATCCATAAAGGAACTTGTCCAGTTACGGCATGCCGGAAAACAAATCAACTTCTTTTGAAGTATGCTACTAGGTTTGATGGTATCCGGAGAACTCGCCAGTTATCAACTCGCCGCGATTTAGTGCATTTTAGTTTTATTTCACCTTCATTTAAATTGCATTGAATTGAGAGAGAGAGGATAGTTTAGAGTTAACACTAGAGAAAGTAGGAATGCTAAAAGTACCAAAGTACCGAAACAAAGTAATTCATTAGTAAACGATTCCTGAAATGGTAGGCCTACTTATCATTGTTATTCACATACTCACCTTTTTATCATCATCTAGCTGACCATTTAATTGCACAAAATAGTTTGACATACTACACTGATGAAGACAGCATGTTAGCATAACGATGAAGACATTGATGAAGAATTTTCGCCGTGGCGACTTGGTAAACTGGCGAGTTCTCCGATATTCGCTTTGATCAGAGGCTCTTTTAATCAAGGAACTGTCCTCATACAGTTCGTTATTTCTTCATCAATGAAATGGAATTAATCTCAAATCTTTTTTTATTTATTTTTTTTACATACGTACACAACTACACATGTACTCTCGCGTGCCACACACACACTGTCTGAGCCTTCCACTCGCCTTTCTCGCACACTGAGCTCAACTTATTGATTTGCCATTTCTCTATGAATGCAGAATAGCGATGTCGAAGTGTGTGTGATGATGTTTACCTTTCCTCAAATCTCTTGAATCGGTCAGAAATGTGTTTCCTCCTCCCTGAAAACACACTCACACACAGTCCTTAACCATTCGTCCACACACATACTCTGCACTGGTTTCACTAGTAATTACATAATTGGTATGGAGGGTGATGTAATTACTGCTTTCATGTGATGAAAGATCGTGCATATCTGAGACAGGAAAATACAAGAGGCAGAAACATGCATTTTTACACACTTTGTGAGTGCGCATGCACAAACAGTGCAGAGTGGTGAAATGGACTGGAGTTCATCCTGAAGTATTCTGACAGCCAGCACTGATAAACATTACAGCTGTGCGTGTGGCATTGTGGCAAGGGGCACTGCTCCAAGTGATCCCTCTATCTTTCTCTTCTATTCAATTCTCCCACCCCGGTTTCTATTTTCTTCACAAATTCACAGCTGGACCCTCGGATAGAGAAACAAGCCTGTTTACTCAGCAGTCCACCTAGAATGTCAGCATTAATTCAGTCTGTCTAGATTGATCCCTGTCCTCAGTTGTCATTCTCCCCATCACTCTGTTTCTGTCTCTCTCCATCTCTTTTATGTGGGTGGGTGGGTGGGGGATGGGGGGGCTCTCAGAAAAAAGACACACACAACATGCACTGTTCTGTTCAACCTGCCCCTTGAAACAAACAATCTCTCTTTTGCAATCTGACGAGATATTGCACTTGAGAACACTCTGTCTGTCTCCTACTGAGCTCACTGTTCTTAACACAAGCCCTTGAAACCCTGTCATCCCATGCAGTGTGTGAACACACTCCTCTTTCTCTCCATCATGCCGCTGGCACACTGGCCTCTTTCACAGCAAGGGTGTTAGCGAGCACAGAATCGGAGCTGCAAATCTGACCGGGGAGGCGTGAGTCAGTCTGTTATCAAGCCTGGAAATAAGAGCAGGAGTTGTTAGTGCAGTCAAAGAGCAGCCTCTCACTTTCATGGCCATCTGTGTGGTCCTTTTTATGTGTCTTGTCGGTGAATGGGGCCTTTTGTTCTTCTGGCTGAATTGTCTTGGGAGGGCTTGTAGATCACAACTTCTGTTCATCTGAAACCTGCAGTTCTGGGCTGGTTGTTTTAATGTTTTGTTTATTTCCAAAAGAAAGCAGAATAACAGAAGTTGTCTGCATGTTTATGCATACGTTTTGTTTTCTCACCCCAAGCATAGATCTGTCGCTCTCTCCCTCTCTCTTATTTCCTTTTTCTCTTTTCACCTGTTCCCCCTGATGTGTCAGACGAGGGTTGCTAGGCAACTCTGAGCTCACACTGCTTCCTGCTGTGATGTCATTTCCTGTGAGCGCCAAGCTGCTTCCAGAAGCGGCCAACTGCACATAGCATGCCCCACCTATCCCTCAAAGATGAGAGGGGAGGCACAAGTGCAAACTTGGAGACACCTGGTGGACATGAGATGAACTGCATTGTTGCTCGTTTGCTTTTAGAGTAAAGAGCTGTTCACACCAAGCACTATAATGATAACTATATTCTTAAACATTGTCTTTGTTTTACTTGTGGTGTGAACTCATGTGTATTTTGTGTGTGTCTTTGCAGATTAAGTACCATGAGGAGTTTGAGAAGAGCAGGATGGGAGGCGGAGAGGCACACCCCCACCAGCCCCAACAGCCTAGCAACACCCCATCAGGTACTGACCATACCGACCTACTACAATGCTGCTAGTATTGAACATGGTCATAAACTAGTCAACATGGCTATTTCTGGACTAATACACAATAGACAAGGGAAGTAAACTGTACTTTTCATACGCTGTAACTGTATCTTAACTGCTGTGCTGCCTTCGGCGACATGTCTCATGTGTTCTGGAAAAGTACAAAATGAAATACTGAATGTTAATTTATCCATTTGTAACTGTACATCTGTAGCCAAATGGAAGGGTGCCCTGTACACTCACTCTGACATTTGAGTGTGTATGGTAACTGGAAATGTAAGTGACTTCAAACTTTCAGGCACCGCCAGTCTTAAAGCCAAAAAACAGATTACTTTAGTTAGTTGAAGTTGTGCATTCTGTGATGTCCTTCCTTATGTTGAGGTCTCCAATTTGAGCCACTTGTTACTTTTACATATTTGTTTGGAGACCGTAACATGCACTGATTATTTCTGACTGTTCAGTTTTCACAGTCCAGCCCAAGCCCAGCCCATATGGACTTACAGGACACTTTTTACAGTTTACATAAACAACATACATGTTCTAATTTGAAGACAAAACGCAGGCCTAAATTTAAGTTGTGAATACATTTGAAAGTTTTTACATCAAATTGAAAATAATTTTAGGATATTGCATGCTAAATCTGCAATCCGTTAATTTTATGCCTTCTCTGGGGTTTGAGAAAACAAATGTCTACTGCTCTGTCAAGAGGCAATCCCAGCTTGAGATTATAAAATACTACTCAAACAAACTAGAGCTGGTTGTGTAGGTTAGAGCCCGCTGCAGTGGTGTTCGGTGAGAACTTAACCAGGATGCCCGAATCTCTGACACAACGATGTCTGGGTTGTAATGCCAGGTATGGCTGAGAATATCTGGGTTGTAAAGCCAAATATCCTGTCTCACGAGGAGCGTAGCCAATAGTGCCAAGTGCGAACTCTCCCTAAATCTCTCTTTTATATAGGGTTCGACTGGGTGCTTATCACAATGACGATGCCAGTCAACTGGATGCGTGTCACAATGATACCCATATATGGGCCATTTACCTGATGTCAGCACTAGAGACCTCTGTTGTCTCCATATATGGAGCTCTAGGTGAAAGCCTTCGTTACAGAGATGATCAGGCAGTACTCCTTGTCGACCTGTGTGCTGGGTCACATTTTCTCAAATGAAGACTAGGAGACCACCTCCAAACGTTGTATTGTACCATTGTACACTGTACCATAACGATTGGTTAAAAGTCATCTAGCTGTTCTAATCCTGATAAAGGTTGATGTGTGAACTGGCTATTTCTGTTTTGCATTATCACCACCTATATACAGAGAGGCGTTGTGTGGAGGGTTGAGGATTGCATAAGACATCGGCTGAACGGCATTAGTTGCACGTCTTGGCTTGCAAAGCTTTGGAATTTCATCCTATCCCAGATTCATGGTGTTGCCTAATTTGTTGACACCCAGACAGCTATGAGGGTATTGAAGGTGCGTATATATTCTACGTCCGAGCATAGACATGGTAACGCCCCGCCTGCCTCTGATTGGCCTACCGACACTGCCCGTCTTGCCCCCATGGTCTCACCAGACTGTCCTCCGAGACGCGAGGTTACTCCGTGGTGGGAAATAATACAAGTACAAGAGAATGACAGCTTGGCACGTGCGACAGTAACTTGTAACTTTTATTTTTGTAGAAGAGGCAAACTAATATTGTTTATGCCGTTTGCTTTGATTGAATGATTGATTGAACATGTATTTGTATGATTTGATTGTGATTGTGATTGTGTTCTAAATTAAATTGTTAGTGTTGATTATCGTGTATTAATCTAATTATAGTAAACTAATACTATTATACTAAAAAAGATAAAGATCAAGGGAAAAGAGACCTTTTTACAGTACAATAATGTTTCAAGTTTACACTGTACACATACATTTAAAATAAACGGCATAAACAATATATTAGTTTGCCTCTTCTACAAAACATAAAAGTTACTGTTGCGAGTCATTCTCTTGCATTATATCGTACTTCCCACCACGGAGAAACCTCACGGCAGACTATCCAGCATATAGCGATCCACCTCGGAGGAAAGTCTGGTAAGGCCGGCAGTGTCGGTAGGCCAATCGGAGGCAGGCGAGGCATTACCATGTCTATGCTCGGACGTAGAATAGATTTACGCATTGAAGGTGGGGGGAGGACTGAAAGAGGACAAGCAGAAGGGATATTGTTTTGATGCTGCTACTCTCATAGAATACCCCAGATGATACCCTCCTTCAATCCCTCCTGTTTGTTCTAACCTGCTACTGTGTGTTGTTGTTGTGTCAGCAGCATACCAGCCCTCTGCAGCCCCTCAGAACTACCACTATGAACCTGCTCCTGAACCAGTGCGTGAACCAGTGCGTGAACCAGTGCGCCAGGCGGCCGCCGCCCCGCCTCCTGCCAGCAGTGGTGGGGTGCGTCCACTCCACTGTTCTCTGTTCTCCCTCAGGGGTCCCTTGGTTGCATCACGGCACTGGAAAATCCTGAGTGTTAATTTAACTCTGAGTGGAACAAATGGAACTAATACTCTCACAATTAATGCACAATATCTCTGTGTCGTTTGTATGCACATCTATCCGTGCGTTGTTCACGTATCTCGGGAATCGCCCGTTCAACCGACTTCAAAGTCAATTCACGTCACTCATGACGACCCAAGTCAGTTGGATATGACCAATACACCCAGAATGGATTAAAGTTCTCAGTCGCCACGACTGATTTCATTTGTTGAGCAGTGAAAATATCTACAAGCTCTCAATGAGAGCTTGTGGATAGGCTATTTAGGACCTTCTGCTTCCCAGACCTTACAGGTCCCTAAATGGACCTGTAAGAGTTAAATTAAACACTGAGGATTTTACTGTGCAGAGGCAGCATGCACCTGGAGACTTATCTTTCATTTAAAAATGAATACATTTTTGTTTCTGTCAGCTAGCGGATTTTCTGGCTGAGGCAGCATTAGGCAGAAACTGAGCGCTCCTCTTGTTTCTGTGTTCTTACAGAAGAGGTACAGGGCTGTGTACGACTATACCGCCGCTGACGAGGATGAGGTCTCCTTTGTGGACGGCGACGTGATCGTAGATGTGCAGCAGATCGACGAGGGCTGGATGTATGGCCGCGTGGAGCGCACCGGCCAGCAAGGCATGCTACCTGCCAACTATGTAGAGGCCGTCTGAGAGAGGAAGAGAAAGGAGGAGGAGGTAGAGAAAGGGAGGGAAAGAAGGAAATGAAAAGCCCAGTGCCATCTCATCTTAATGCCGCTTTCTCTTGATTTTACTCTTGCTCTCTGATCTGTCCTGTTCAACCCCACCCATGCCCTGCCCCCTGCAACCCCCTTGCATCCCTGCTCTGCTCTCTCTGTCCAGCTCTCCAACCACAGGACACCCCCACCATCTGTCCGTCTGTCTGCCTGCCTGTCTCTCTGTCTGTATGTGCTGACGTCTTGTCTCTCTGTTTGGATGTCCATTGTCCTCTGGCTGTTGCTCTTGTTTCCAATCCTGGGTCCACTCTCAGTGTCGGCGGTGGAATCAAATGTCTTAATAGATGACACACATTCTCACGGCATCACGGTATGTCAGGGGTCACATCGTGTCACACGGCTTCATCCTTTAATGCCACCAACTTCATAAAAAAAACAAAGAAAGAAATGTTGAGGGTCTTTTCCCACCAACTTCATCCTGGACAATAGACACCTGCAGCCATTGAGCAGCAGAAAATATAAGATTTGAATATAGGTGTGGCATCATCAGAAACCTATTTATGTAGTTTTGTTTTTTCTTTTCTTTTTTTGATTTTGTTTTTAATTTTCCATCGCAATCTTGGCCCGACTGGAAGTGCAGTTTAGAATTTCACTGCTTTAGCGCAGTCCGATCTAAGCTTGAATATTTGACTTGTGTACATTCCATTGGCTTCAATACACCATTGCTGTTGCAACAGTTGGCAAGATATGAGTCTTAACAGAGGATTTTATATATTTATATATCGGTGCACATGTTTCTCAGTATCGTGCTCTCGATGGTGCCCCTCACATGTGTCCTGCACTGCATTGTGGGTGTTGTATGAAACTGGAAGTTCACCTCCTGACCTCATAGTTATATCAATTACTGGAGGGATCAGGGACAAGTTAGGGCACATGATTATCAGGTGGCCCAGTAACTAAATTCTTATGATCGCACTCACTACATTGCCTCTGTTGGTGTGAACATGTAAACTGTATATCCTCATTCCTGAATGCCTTCATTCTCAAGAAGATTGCCAGATTTTGGTTCATAATGTTTGAACAAGAAGGTGATGGGAACAGGCCAAATCCCTCCACATGGCTAGAGAGTGAATATTACACTTCCAAGTGTAATATTCATACCAATTGTAATAGAGAAGGTCAAGCACAATTCTGTTTTGTGTGAATCATTTTTTCCTTTTTCCTTAAGTCATTCCATTGTTTTGTTTTGTCTTCTTCTTCCTTAAGTCATTCCATTGTTTTTGTAAGTTGACATTCCAATCTTGTTTATGTATTGTTAAACCCTGCACAGGTAAAACACCTGTGGCTGTGGTTAATGGTCTTATTGTTATCCTGTCTTCTCCTTTTTTGCTTTTTCTTGTTATAGAAAGCTTATTTTCAAACGACAAATGTATCAAATCAATAAACCAGCAAGTTTGATTTATTAACCAGGGCAAACTATTTTATCTAAAAATGTGCAATCAGAGAAGTAGACCAAGAATCAAACTCATGTTTCAGGTCCGAAAGCTGCTTGGTCATCTGTATGATGAGCAATTCCTGCTCAGTTGTGCCAGGTCGTTTCTAGAGTACCTTTGAGGTTCTAAAGGTGAGCAGTGGTGTGGTGGAATGGCACTTCATAGTCATGCAATTTCGAGTTTGTGATGTAGTCATTGACTAGAAGTAATCATTCATCCAGATCTTATCTCCTGCATCATAAACATGCTATGTCGGTGACAAATGCAGGGTCTTCAGGTGGAAAATATAACCAGCCTCAGGCATATAAGTGCATTTGGCTGGTCTTGTTTTTCCCAAACCTTGACAGATCACAAAAGGATAATGGTTCTTAAACTAACTAGCATAAAGTTGCAACTATATAACTATAATGGTATGCAACACTGTAACCTCAAATCACTTTACAGCTTTATGGGAACAGGCATAGAAAACAATATTTGGCCAATTCTCAGTGCTGTAATAAATTCTACAGTGGACCCTTCTCATACGCTCATTTACTTCCTATTTGTTTGACGTTTCATTCTTTCCTTGTGATGCACTGTGACTGTCAAAGACACGAGGGGTGAGGTCGGAGAGGAATCAAAATATTCAGCTTTATAAAAAGAAAAGGCACTCACTATATAGCTAGATGACATTGTACAATTGTATATGTATCATAAAGAGAAGTTAGGGAAGAGGTTTTTATGGGGCATGGTGCTTTGGGAAGTGGCTTGCACTGCAGATTAAAGCTGTTATGGTTCATATTTTTGTGTTGAGGGGGAATTACGTTTAAAGAATAGAAAGCAAAATACTCATGGAAAAAACAGTGTAGTGCAATGTGTCAAACAATAAGTATAACTTTTGCAACATGTGAGGAAATGTGACTGATTTACTGGATGGTGATCACTAAATCGGAAGTGACCACAACATACTTCAAGCTGTCTAAGCTAAGCAATCAGGTTGCCATATTACAATATTTAACATATGCCTGCATTTTACATTAATGTCTATTTGACAGTGGGAATTCTTTATTAGCAAAACCGCTGCTAGTTTGAAAAGAAGATTAGAGTTTTGTGTTTCACTTGAGGGAATTTAAGAAGGGAGTAGGTTATTTGGCTTAAAGTGAATTGGCTGTTACAGGGTTATGCCTAAATTAGGCTTCATGTTGTTGCTTCCTCAATTTTTCCTCTTAACAATGCTTCTTAATCCAGTAGATGTTAATGCTCTGTGGATTACACCGTCTTTCTTCTCCAGATAAGCAAAACGCAAGCCAGTTATGGGAAAGTCTTGACCGTCTGGGGTTGTTTGTGGTGGTCTTTTGGAATAAAAAGAAAGTGGCCAAAGAGCCAGTATTGTGTAAGTGTGACTCAAGAAGAGATATGTCGACCACTGTGGCAAGGCATAGTCAGAAATGTGCATGTGATGATGTAAATGAATGGGGCTGGGGGCTTAGAGGATGACAATGATGAGATGTACTCGAAAAATCTCTCGGCCCATGAGACAGGGCAAGTAGTGACTGACCTGGATATTAGGAGTTAACCTCTATGCGCCAAATACGCTCTTCCGCAACGGAATCACTCGGCCTGCATCTACTGTACCATTATCATAACCCTGTTTCTAGTCAGTGTTTATCCTAGTACCCTGCCCATCCCTTTCTTAAGCCTGATTCATACACTGTCTAAGATGGAGCATACATTACCTTCATCATAGCCTCCTACGCTTTTGATGAATCATTCCCCGCTTCAATGATACTGGTTATATAGACTGTGCAGATTGAAATCATGTAATTCACACTGATTTATAACCTTGAGATCAATTTTGTGCATTTCATCTTAAATGGGTTTTGTTTTATAATTTCTGTTATTTTTTAAACTAAATAAAGATGCCATATGCATATTGACATGTTCATGTATTCAAAAATCGGAATACAGTTGACTTCAAGGACCTGATATCATCTCTTGTTGCCCTGTTACAGCACTTCGAATTGTACTTATGATTCTGCAGATTCAATAAAATGTCATTTTTACTCAGACTGTTGTTTTCACTTCAACATGCAACATTGTTGTGGCTGCACCCTGATGTAAAAGAACTGAGGTAGAATTGAATAATGATGTCCTGTTCATTTAACCACTTGAACCCCAGCATGCATATTCTGGGGGGAACATTTTGCCCAAAAAAAGAGATCCTACAAGCTCACATGATGTATTGTGAACTTGTAGGATCGGCTGTTTTTGGCCAAGAGATTTGGTGTATAGATCCTACTGTGTAGACAGAAAAAATGGTGCAAGTACAGAATCAACTCGGGTCTAGTTCACTAAATGTAGACTATGTTGTCATAATGGGCTTGTCCGTATTAGCTACAGTTAGTAGCCTAAACAAATCTAATAAAAGTTGAACAAGTGGCCACAAGGTAGGCTAGTAGAGTAGCTACTATAGCTAGTGTGTGTCCCCCCCCCCCCCCCCCCCCCCTTACGTTTAAATGTTCTGATGAATTGAAAATGGAGGACCCGTATGTCAACAAGTCTTAGTGCTTTTTCTGGTTTTATGCTCTTAGCAGTTTTTGTATTGACCTGTCCTGAACTTTCCTTGAACTGTACCCATTCTGCAAACTGTTAATACAATTTTCAATCAATCAATCAGCTCAGCTGACCTAAACTATCAACAAGGTTTGATTTGAGTGCTTTGATGCTTTAATTGAATTGATTGATTCTCGATAGGCCTACATAACATGGCTTTTCTTTTTTTATCTGAAATTCTGTCAAGAAATGTATACATAGGCAAGTATCACATTATGAAATATAATTATGGGAAATACTATGTAATGTAAAACATTTTAAAATCTTTCTGAGCGGAATTTCCAGCGTCACATGAAAAAAACAAAGATTGAAATGAAATATCAACGATGTTTAGTAGTATATAATTGAAGAGTAGGGTTTAACCTGAATGTTAGCCTTTAAAGCTTTAATAAACTACTTAGCAGTGAGGCCCAGCCCTAGATGTTTACAGCATGATGTGTGTAACGCATCTGGCAAGGCGAGGGGGGACTGGGAGGGAGGATGTATTCCCCCCCCCCCCCATACTCTATGCCCCCCCCACACACACACACACACACCCACACAACCATAGCACACAACACAGACACAGCGAGAGGATAATCTTCGTTCCGATGATATCCGATCTTTTCCGATCTGCTTCGGCTGTGGTTTCTTCTGCGTAGCGTAGCCTATGCTTCCATTTACATCATCCATTTCTTGACATCATGCTGGACATTTTGATGTTGATGTTTTTCGCCATCATGGGACTCGTCTTCCTTTCCTACATCATCTACATTTTGTAACCTGCGGGCTGATGGGGACGCAGCAAGTGAACGCGTTGGGGGTTGAGAGAAGAATGCGTGGTCCATCTCTCCCGCATCCCAGGTTACCATCACGGACCATGGTAAGCAAACGCTTTATCGCGTACAAAATAAACGACACGTTTACATTTTAATACACAAACAATTCTGCTATAAAAGATGGTCGTCGTTGTTGCCGGGGATACTGAGAACAAATATAGAACCGCGTCGTTGCAAGAGGCCTGTGGCTGCTTCACAGTAGCTCTGGTCCATAGCTCTAATGCTTCTATGATTCAATGCAACGCATTAGAGCTATGGACCAGAGCTAGCTTCACAGCTGCAGTGCTGGGAAAATGTGGGCTCTGGCTGGGCATTTCTTAGGTCGTTATTTCGTATAGCCCATATTAGCAAAGTTAACTGTTAATACATTTTTCAATCAATCAATCAAAGCTCTTGGACTACACAGAGAAGGGCATATATGCAATGCAAGACTAAAAGCGAAGGCTGTAGTGTAGGTTATGGGAATTTGGGACAACTCTGACGTGTGTGGCCAACCATCTGTTTCAGGGAGGAGAGCTGGACCATAATGGTTCCCCGTTGGAGATATCCAGGCACAGGAGGTGACAATCTGACCAGCACAGAGGGAAGACAACTGAAAGAAGAAGTGGAATATGGCACCTTTCCCCCCTACATCACCTTTGTCACCCCAACCCCTCCGGCTTGAGTCTTGGAGGTTATCGTTTACCTACCACTATATGGTCACCCTCTTATCAGGGTTCCCTCTACACTAGTCCTAGATCCATTCTACACACACACACACACACACACACACTTTTAAGAGGTGAAAACATCTATTATCCATATGCAAATAACTGAAGTGACAGATGCAACAAGGATTGCAGTAGGGCAGGCTATTGCAAAGTAGGCCTAGTATGCACATTTTCCATTTGAATGCACTAAAACAATGAACTGTTCGCCGAAGCGGAGAGCAGTGTGATGCTATCATATGACTGTGACCAAGCCCTTTGTATTCATGTTTTCCTTTTTCAAGAAAATAAGGCCTACAGCATCTTTAGAAATTATTCAAACCCCATCCGGCACCCACCCATTACAGAATTGAAATTGATTAGGATTTATTTGTCACTGCTCAATATAAAAAAATAATTAATTAAATCATTTATTTTGTATTTATAACTTTTACATTGCCTATTAATTAAAACATATTAGCTGAAAGTCAGCTAAAGTCAATTAGCCTATTTTCAGGCTGAGGGATATGGTTGAAGTGTAGGCTATTCAAATCCCTTTAAAACCTTGAATTGAAATGTTGCCATGCACCTGATTACAGCTTTGAGACAACATACAAGTCTATGGGGGGGGGGGGGGGGGGGGGATTTGAAAGATTCAGCATGAGAAGGCCTGAAACACAATATTCTGTCGTATGCTGCAACAATCTCAGCTGTAATGTATCATCTCAGACTTGGTGCTGCTGTTCAGGGCCGAGAGACCTGTTAGGAAACAGTAGCCTACTAATACCTGCTTCAGAAAGCCAAACAGCTCACACTGGACTGGAGCTATGATTTATGTAGCAACAGGACAGTTTACCCTATAAGCATACAGTCAAATCAACACAGCTAGGAATGGCTTCAGAACAAAAATGTGTTGACTGGACCTTTGTGTGGTCCAGTCAAACTCCAGACTTAAATCTTATTGAAAATCTGAACCTGAAGATAGCTGTTTGTAATGTCTTTGAGAGCTTTTATTATCTGCTGTAAAACGAAGTGCCCAGTTTGGGACATATGAATAAACTTGACCTTGACCTTGGCTGTTCAGATGTAGAATGTTTAACATGACTGAACATTTCAAGAATATGTTGAATTTATGAATATTTTATTCAAGGGGTTGAATGGTTAACTTAGTCACTTGGTCAATATGGGATATTTTGTGTAGAATCTATGGGGTTGGGGGACTATATATTCCATTTTTAA
Organism: Electrona antarctica; assembly: GCF_951216825.1. Classification (NCBI taxonomy): domain Eukaryota; kingdom Metazoa; phylum Chordata; class Actinopteri; order Myctophiformes; family Myctophidae; genus Electrona; species Electrona antarctica. The sequence continues at coordinate 33,725,353 of NC_136795.1, forward strand.
CTGCTTGACTAAATGCTGAGAAGGACAAGTTGGTTAAATACTTGTTGAAATAACTGTTCAAGTAGGATTACGTCATTTAACTTATCCTGCATTTCTCATATTTGCCATAAGAGATGCCTTGGTAGTGACCTCAGTATTTTACTGTTGCTGCCTAGCCTTTACAATCAAATAGCCTATAACTTTACCCAGGTCAAATGGGAGTGATGAGTGCAATAATAATCTGCAGTCATGATGGAAGTGAAAAGTAATTTATTCTTTTTTGAATGATGTTAAAATGTACGTGAAAAAATGATTCACTCTTTCATATTGTTTTCCGTTTTATGAGCACTGAGCAGTGCAGTTTTAATTTGTGATGCATGTATATGCTTCTTTCTTATACCACTGAACCTTTTTGTAACATGCAAACAACTGTTACATTTACTATTGACAAGGTATAATTGACAGTACAGTTTCATGCTCAATAAATAATGATTTCACTAAACCTACCACAAGTGCTTCCTCTTCCCCAACAAACAATTTATTCCTCCTTGTAATTTTATCACAAGCACACAAGCATCATTTACAGTAGCCTAGGTCACTGGTTCCCAAAGTGGGGTCCCCCAGGGGTCCTTGAGGGAGTTCCAGGGGGTACCCAGCTAAATGATAGTTTGGAACCAAATGGACCCTTATGGGTCTGGGGGTTAATCTTAAATTAACATTGATTTTACTATATAAATTGGGGGTCCCAGAGATATAAATGACATTAAATGGGGGTCCGTAGACTAATGCATGTCAAACTGGGGGTCTTTGAACTGGTTGAGAATCACTGCTAGAGCCGTAAAAATCTTCTCTTATGGGGGGTCCCTGGCATATCTTTTCCAAATGGGGGTCCGCGGGCTCATGGTGTCAATTTGGGGGTCCTTGACATGAAAAAGTTTGGGAACCACTGGCCTAGGTTACATTTGTCAATGGAGATATTGTCCCCCTGAAAATAAAAGCTCCTAAAGTTGAAAAGGACACGTTCTAATTATCTATGAGTAAACTGGTGTTTTTTTGTATCGCATGTTGTCAAGCTGTGTTCGATGACCTTGAAATGATATCCTACTAATAGGCTCCATTGAAATTTTGTGACACGACACAAACACACTGTTTTTTAGGCTACATCTTAACTTCTTCATAAAAGGATAAATTATAATAAGCAGCTGTTTTCATATAGCCAAAGTAGGCCTATTTCCTCATTAGAACCATAGCCTTAATTGATTAGGACGGGTGTGTGGCTGTGTGCACCTGCTGGTTTATTTCCCCCCTTCCCCCCTTAGCTTCCCCCAATCCCCCCATAAATACTTGCCACGTAGACGATTAGTCAAACTACAATATTTTCTGGCGACACCACCTGGCGATTTAATAAATGTGCTTTTTAAACCATGGCTTTTTAAACCATGGTTTTAAACCATGGTTTAAAAAGCACTCACGATCGTTGCACAATGGAGAATATGCAAATTCTCCATTGTGCAACGACCGTGAGTTCTGAATGTGTACGATTGTTTGCTTATACTTTTAGATTCGCATATTTATTATTTATTTATTATTCTGTCTGTAGCTCGTCTGCTAGTACTACCACTCACTTTCCATGGACGGTTGTTGTCAGCACTCAGCATAGTCATAATTTGTAGGCAATACAGGCGTCATATTATCCTGTAGATGGCGCTGTTTACTTGAATAATGGACAAAAATAAGCAGTTGAGACAGACCTGTAATTAAACCTTTGAGGTGGATATACACTGACAGGACGTTGGACGTAGGCCTGGCTACAGTTATTAAGTACAGTTATAATTCACTGCATTCTTGTCCAGGTTTATAATACAGTTTGTTCTACTTACTAGAGGCAGTATAGTATTTCCTTTTATGCATATGTCTTGTTGTTTGAGTTAACACCTCCAGTCGAATAATAGAGGTGCTTACGTAATTACCTGTGCGACAGGTTTGTTGTTGTTTTACTGTCTGTAATAAACGGAGTGCTACTTCGGTAGTTAATTAGCTCTTCAAAGAGGAATACATCTCTCCAGTTTCTGCACCTGCACTCCTACATCGTACTGTATTTAGGCCTACTACAGGCTACACAGGTGACGAACAGTAAGCAAAAACTTCCTTTTTTGAATAGTAGAACGGTAGTTCAACTGGACCAGGATGCAATTCACCCACATTTTTATTTCCACATTTCTATTTTGTTTTCTGCAGAGGATGGATTCTACTCTCCCATGACCCCATTCTGATTCTGATGGTTCCTGAATGTAAGTGCCCATCTTAGCCATCTGTCTCCAATCACAACATCTAGTAGCAGAATTCACCAAATGAGAGCATTTTCCATTTAGGCTTTTAGGAAGCACTTTTATTCAGAGCGACTTACAAACTTAAAGGACCACTTTTCAACTTAACTTCATATAATTGGTCCTCACTAATGTTCATGATAAAATACCACTGTGTCTCATAGAAGAGCTGGCAAGTTCAGAAACCTTCACCAGTGACATATCATTAGGCAGATTTTTTTGAGCAGCACTATATTCAGCACAAACTTTTTTCATCATAGTGTCTGCAGTTTCTATTAGCTTGTATTCCCCATCGATGATGTCACTGAACAACAACAACAACAACAGGGTAAGTAGTCAAGTATAGGGTGTTAATGAAACAAATCGCCTGCTAGGTAATGTGCCACAAAGTAACCATCCTTATATACAATTGAAAACATGTCCCCAAAAGCACGCACAGGAACAAAAGGCACCAGCTACTACGTCACTGACACGCTGCAACACGCTGCAACACACACTGCAACAACACACTAACACGACACAGTCTTACCCTCCGCGTCGATCCACGGCTATCTCCTCATGTCGCGCCGCACGCCCACAGTCAACAACACCCGCGTAAAAACTGTCATTGCACTGCCACTACAGCCGCCTCCCGTCCACACTCACAAACAACATCAATATCAATAATAAACACAAACACGCCACAAGCACCGACACCCCCGCCTAATTTGTTGCCAGGTCTATGAAAACAAGCCCAGAAAAAATGCCATTCAACACGCTACTTACAACTCGCTTACAATTCGCGGACCTGGCAACACTGCATCCTGTTTTCCCATTGGCTACGGTTGCTACAACACGCATTTGCACTGCATCTTGGGAGCAACACAGCTTAATGTAGGGGTCACCGATTGCTGTGCTACATCCCCCTCATGTCCTCACCACCCCGTTCGGCTACACCACACACACTCACCTACACAATTCTCCACATGCAACACAGGGCCCTTATTGGCTAGCCCCCTCACATGGCGATCCCCACGCAACAAAACACAGCCAGCCACACACACACACACCCACCCACACACACACACACAACGCCCACGTTCGGAAATATCGCACTGAGCGCACTGTGCAAACCTGGCGTGGTACAAGCGGGACAAACCGACGCGCAAATATCGACACGAACAACAACAACAACACTACACGCACACGCGCGCGCTGCAACAACACACAGCTACGTCCAGTGTGTGTGTGTGTGTGTGTGTGCGTGCGTGCGTGCGCGGGGGGGAATTTGGATCGCCTCGCGATGCAGCGAAAATGCCACTACACTACACAGGGCTCGACAGTGCGACTAGGTACTCGCATTTGCGCCTTACAACATCACCGTGCGAGTTGTAACATTCACTTTGTACCACCGGTGCGACTACACAATCCGAACTTTAAAGCTACAACTTGCGCAGTTTACATCCACAAGAATGTGTCACTCTCTCGGTTCTGCACCGCTGCTGGAGAAGTATAGCACTGTCGCAGGCAGCGCCACTAATCCCCCCCCCCCCCCCCCACACACCCCAGAGACGGAGGAGAGAGAAGAGAGCGAGAGAGACAGAGAGCACACACGTGAGTCCTGCAAATTATATTGACCCAATATTAATTTGTACAACCTAGCAAAGCATAAGATATCATGCTTTGGAGAATAGGCTGGTCTCTCTTTTTACAAGACATAAGCTATTGCATACAGCTTCTCAACCCTTTTAAATTTCAAGGACCCCCATAACTCTGAGAGTAAAACCAAATGGACCCATAAGAGTCCCATTTGATTCCATTTGTACAGTATCACAGTTAAACGTTATAACAGAGTCCATTTGGTTCCATTTGTACACTCTCAGAGTTACAGACCTGTAGGGTCCACTTGGTTCCATTTGTACACTCTCACAGTTACAGACCTATAATGGGTCCATTTGGAACCCCCTCAAGGAACCATGAGGGTCCCTGGATCACACCTTTGACAGCCACTGCTTTAAATCTATACATAACTAATATAGAGCATATTTGATCCATTTATTGTTATGGATAAGAACAACAACACTACACGCGCGCGCGCGCACGCGCTGCAACACAAAACAGCTGCATACAACGCGTGTCACTGTGGACTTCTGTATCTGTGGACTTCTGTATCGCAACGCGGGGCAACGCAACTCTGGGATGAGCGGGCCGAAGGCCCGCGAAATTCTAGTAGAAGACATTAAAGGGATATTTCACTTAAAAAAATTGGTAATTTTATCGTCTATTCAGGCTTTTGGGAGTGCCCCAGACAGTTTTTAAGTAGCTGGATTCAGTATTTAGATATGTGTTATTCATTGTATCAGACACGCCCCTTCCTATACAAACTCCATTTAAACCATGATAGATTCATCGAAAACACCCGTCCTTGGTTCTGGTGACTCATCTCTCGTAATATCTAAGGGGGCTGTGTTTTTCTCGATAGAGGGTATTTGCATGCATAAAGTGAGTGGCAAATCGAGTGGCAAAGTGAGTTTAACATCGTTTAACGAAGTTTAATGCAATCACATAGGACTTGGATGTATGGCCTGTCAAGGCCAGAAAGTTCAGTAAGCGTTCCCGCCTAACTTCCGGGTATGATGATGATGTCACACACATACCCACTTCCTCTATTACTGAATCAAGCAACTTAAAAACTGTCCGGGGTGTTCACAAAAGCCCCGGTAGATGATAAAAAATGTTTTAAAGTGAAATAAATATCCCTAAAGTCAACAATATGTAGGTCCTACTACATCTAAATAACAACATCTGACTCAACACAACCGCTCTTTCCATGAGTACGCCTATCCTAAATCCGGTAATAATAACTTATTTTTATTATGATGATTATTTTTGTTTGTTTGCTTAAATCGTTTCATAGGGGCTTGAGCCGGGACCCCTCCCTTACTTAAATGTCTCATCGAATTCCTTCAGAGACCAAATTTCAGTAGACATAGCCTACAAATAGGCCAGAGAACCAGTAACTGGTTCTCACCACAGTGGCCCCTATCCAGGCCCAAGCCCCCCACTCACCAACTACAAGGCAAAAGTTTCTCCCACATGTAAGCAGACCCACTCTGGGAAATAATCAGAATTCCACAACTGATAGTATAATCTACCACTCTCACCACAACAATACAGCCGTTGTTCTCTTCTTAGAAAGACACACATGGCATGTGCGCACATACGCATGCATCGCTAACTTCAACTGCACTGTCACTGACTATATATACTGTCAATTAAACAAAACTATGAAACCATCAAAGCTGCAGCATTACTGGGAGGAAACCCATATAGGCACAAACCTTACAAGCTGGTCTCAAATCTCCCAACGGTCAACAGACTGTTGATGAGACAATCCGATAAATATGGTGAGCTAGCTTTGAAAGCATATCATCGAGTTGTGTGGATGGAATGCTTATAAGAGTTTAATATGCAACACATTTTTATAAATATAGTGGGGGTCCCTGTTTCATGTCTCAGCTAAGGGCCGGGGTCGTTGGCCTGCTACACCTGTTTCGAATGCCATCAATGCATTGAAAGGGACAAACTTACGTTTCATCAGAGCATTGAATGCTCTCAAAGTTGAAGAGTCCTGTACTGTCCCTGTAAGTTGGAGCTGCATTCTTTCCCTGCCTTCACTCACCCCCTTGTCACAGTCTTCCTAGCTAACATATCATATACCACCGACCACGTCACGGCTATGTTATGTGTCTGTCGAATCAAAATAAGCCAGAACAGGTGTTCTTTTGTTTTTCAATTGCGGAGACCTTGGGCTGGACTGTGCAGTATTTTGAGTAGTCACTCGAGCATGGGACAATGCTTTTTGCGAACAATGCTTTAAGCATTGTTCGCAGGAAATGTTATTGTATTTAAATTCTAACAATTTTTCTTTATTTAACAGCACATTCATCTTCTACACATAGTCCATTTCTAATAGCATCTCCCAACCACAGCACCTGTAACCTCTGGCAACCTTTTGTGGAATTCCAATGAGACAGAGGAGGAGGGGGTGGTGTGTGTGTGTGTGTGTGTGTGTGTGTGTGTGTGTGTGTGTGTGTGTGTGTGTGTGTGTGTGTGTGTGTGTGTGTGTGTGTGTGTGTGTGTGTGTGTGTGTGTGTGTGTGTGTGTGTGTGTGTGTGTGTGTGTGTGTGTGTGTGTGTGTGTGTGTGTGTGATAATACAATAGGTGGGGCGAGGTGAGGGGGAGAGAGGATAAAGGCAGAGCAAATGAAGAAAAAGGAGGCAGTGAAAGAGGGAGAGAGAGAGTTGGGGGGTGGATTAACCATGGCCTTCAGTATTTTGGAGTTCCTGTTGTTGCGGAGGGAGTTTCCCTCCATGCTGGCTGAGGGAAATGACAGAGGATGTCATTTTCCTGAATGCCTAGGCCTCTGGATCTATTTCCTCTTTGCACATGCATGTCCATGCATGCACATTTTTTGTGTGATGTGCATCTATGTTTGTTGTTCAATACTCGCTGTTGTGCTTCTCTCTGTGTCCGGCACTTCACCAGTATAACACTATCAGTGTAAACAACAGAACGCTTCTTGAGAGTGCTGTGAAAAGCATTCCTTACACAGGCACAGGGGTGCTTACCCTGCCCTAGTCCCCCCACCCACCCGCCTTATTCAGAGTGCCAGGACTACATGTCCCAATGTGCTCCCCCGAAATAAGGGGCGGGGGCCATAAATCCTGTCAGCCAATAGCTTTGTGTCAAAGGACCTATAGCTGGTGTTCTCCACAGCAGCTGTTGTCAATGGCAACAGAGTTTTTGAGGGAAGCATGAGAGCTGGACAGCTGGTAGAGGGTCCCTCAGACCTCTCTGAGTCACATGGTCCAGTCCCACCAACCCCAATCCTTCACCCTCCTCCTTCCTTCTCCCTCATTTGTCCTTATTGTGGTTCTGTTAAGAGGGGGAGGGGAGATGCGAAGGACGAGGGAAGTGGAGAGAGAGAGGGAGGGGATTGAAGAGAAGGGAGGGGGCAGCAGGGGGAGAAGCGAGGCAAGGGGCCAGCTTGCACAGTGAACGAACGAGAGACAGAGAGAGAGAGCGCGGGAGTCTCCCTCTGTGTGACTGCCGTATCAGTGCAATAAGTGAGGGTTCCTTGCACACGCCCGCTTTGCCCTCTGGACTCCTGCAAAACAGCCAGGAATAAGGGGATAGAAGCCAAGAACAGGACAAAAGATTATAGCATTGACTGGATGTAACAGACTGTCACCATCAAAGAGACAGAAGGAGAGGTGTAACGGCAGAGAGAAAGAGAGAAGCATGCCTCTCCAGAGAGGCACAGTCGGCTGACAGGCTGCCTCGCCTATGTGAGGAGAGGACAAGGACTGTCACCCGAGGTGGGGTGGTGGGAGACGGGAGCGCTGAAAAGAAAAGCGAGGGGACACCGGTGATATTGTGCCATGACTGGGAACCGGAGGAGGGAGGAGGCACGCTGAAGAACATGGACCAGGTGAGGAGGATGGAGAGAGAGGGGGGGGGAGGGAAGTGAGCCTGACCACAGTGGGACAAGTCAAATCTAGAGTGTAGCCTATGTTTAACTTGGAAACTTTCAGAGTTAAACAACACTCCAGATTTGACTGTGTGCTGTATGAATTGTGCATATACACACATATGTCATACACCCCTTATGGACACAACATACAGAGCTTATACACCCTTTAAAGTACCACCTTTATACGCCTATGCCTATCCCTGGTTTCCTTGCCGCCACCAGCCCTAGGCAGAAATAAACAGCACAGCATGCTACTGGTCCTGTGTGTTCAGGCAAGAAGGCAGGGGGCTGGGGTTGGGACTGCATGGGGCTGGGGGGAGAAGACCGGCGGAGGTGCCTCCATCATGGAATAGCCACCGGCACGCACCACGTCCCTGGAGAGATGACACGGCTTTCCGTGTGACAATAACCAAACTGAGGACAACAGTTAACGGGGAGAGGGCCTGAGAGGGATGGAGGGAGAGGGGATCAGCGATGGATATGGGAAGAGGGGTGTGGCTGAATCCAGTGGGTTAGCAATTGCACGCATTGATGGATAATGATCCATTTTTAAACCTCGGGTGCTCTGTCTAATTAGCAATTAGTGGTCTGTCTCTGTGTAAGCGCGGATTGGGATGTGAGGCGGGGCTTTGCTGTGTGGGTCAGGGTGTCGTGCAACAGAGCACTCGCATCACTACTTTAAACCATTGGTTCTCAACATGGGGCATGGGGACCCCAGGGGTCCTTGGGGGGGTTCCAGGGGGTCCACAGATTGACACTAGTTATGAACCAAATTACTGGTCTAACAGAGAGTACACTCTCAGAGATAAATTAACACTGAGGTAGGTTAGAATGGGGTCTCAGAGATAAAAATCGTTTGAGTCCATGGCCCAATGGATATCAAATTGGGGGTCCTTCAAATCAAAAAGTTTGAGAATCACCGATTTAAACCTGGATCATGACTGAATCAGAGATATTCGTCATCGGCATTGTGGCGTGCGTGCGTGCGTGCGTGCGTGCGTGCGTGCGTGCGTGCGTGCGTGCGTGCGTGCGTGCGTGCGTGCGTGCGTGCGTGCGTGCATCTGTGGGTGTGTCCAACAACCTTGGGAGTGAGATGCTGGATGGATGCTCTCTACTGTGTACTCACGTCAGCAGCCATAAAAAGAGTCTGTCATCTCCCTACATTTGCACCTGATCCACTTGTTTGCTTTTCTGCGGGGAGACTGTGGGTGAAGGACAGTCTGTGGGGATGCAAGGAGCTTTCCAAAAAGCTTTTGCATCTTTAGTGTATGGCCGATAATGTTTCTGACCTACCCTGATTTCCTTGTCTTCTTCACCGTAGCAACCTCAGGTCTTCTTGAGTCAGGCTGACATACTGTACAGCTCACTGTAGCCTATGTCTGTCTGTGAGGTTGCTCCATAGTTTGCTGCTGTTGCTTTTATTGCCCGGCTGGAGGAAGCAGGCTGCTATAGTAGCTGAAAGGATGATAAATAGGATGAAAGCTGTGAGACACCAAGGACCCCTTCTTTGACAGTGCATCCCTCCTGACCATTTTATTACCTCATCCCCCTCTTTCTCTCCCTCCCTCCTCTTTCTGTTCTGTTCCTTTGCATCCTCGCCTCTTGTCTCGTCTCCTCTCCTCTCCTGAGGTGAGGTTGTCCTGGTGCTGTGACTAGCGGGGGTGAATTATACATTAATGGGGGAGCGTCTGGTGTCTGTGTCCAGCCTGTCAGGTTAGGTCAGAGTTGATGTTGCTCTCTCGATATATAGCAGAGATGACATCATCACTGCTGCCAGACTGACGTGTGCTTGTGTGCCTGTGAGCCTGTGTACATGTCTATGTCTGTGTCATTTGTATGCATAGCATATTCTCTCACCCTGTTTCTTGGAAAGGGAAATGCTGGGGGAATAACAGAGAGCCTCCTGTGTTCTTACAAGAATGTGAAAATTACGCATTTATAGGTCATGCCCTTAAGTGACAGACCGCATGCATGCGGAGCAATGGTATATGCACAAATGATACAGGGAGACTGGGGCAGCTCACCGCCAATATTTAGCTGACAGGAAATAAAAAACTATTTATAAGACCGCGCTATGCTAGGAAATGCTGACACGGCACAGCTTTGGCACAGGACTCAGGCTAGAGCAGTGTCATTTTTATAGATGGACTGTATGATGGTGAGAATGGCCGATTGGCGATTATTATTATAGCATTTCCTCTATAACACTTGGGTTTTGTATTTTTTTTTCTTCTATTATTGTGCTCCGTTCTTTCAGTGTGTTTACCCTGACGTGGCTTCATCGGGACAATGTTTTAAGTTGATTCTGGTCTGGATATATACGTAAAAGAAACATCCAAGACCATGCTGTCATTGGCAGGGTAAACATACACTAACATAACCATCCTTGTATAAACAGAGACACCCAGTGTTTACTATTGTTAGGGAAGGACTTCAAAGAGTACAGTACATCGCCATACACATCTCTTCCAACTGCTTCCTTTTGTCCCTGTCCCCCCTCTCTCTATCACTCACTCTCTCTCTCTCACACACACACACACACACACACACACACACACACACACACACACACACACACACACACACCCACACACACACACACACACACACACACACACACACACACACACACACACACACACACTCACTCTTTCTCAGTGATAAGCAGGGCAGAGGAACAGGAAGAGGCTGGTTAAGTGTCTGTGAGCATATGAGGGCCATCAGTGAAGAGCTGTGCCAGCTCTCAGAACAGACTGTGTACATTACACATAACGTGATGCACACAGTCCATCTCTGTGTAAAGCATATTCTCATGCTGAAAGTGCTCAATGCAAGCCATGAGAAGTAGTCATGTAGTGAGAACACTTGCATGAGCAGAAATGTGCGGACAGTTGCCCAGCAGTGTGAACTCTGGACTGGAGCTGCCTGCCCTCATCAGACAGGCAGGAACATGCATCTTTCTGTGCTGGGTCAGCCTGTGAGTAGCCTCGGAAACCCAGACTTTTTTATTTCCAGGGAGAGCCACAGAGAAAAGGACAGACCTGGGTCTGAGCTCTGTAGTGTAGAGTGTAGAGTACGCTGAGAAACCATATAATACGTGGAAAACGCTGAGATCATGTGAAAATATCAGATTGTTTTCTGCAAAAACAAAACAGTTGCATTTTTGCATGAAAAAGAAACACTAATGTGTACTAAGTACACATTAGGCTTAACAGTTTGAGGGCTAAGCTTCAAGCCATTCATTGTACAAATACTAACAGAGTCCATGAAAATTATGTTAAACTTAAACTCAAGTTTCGCTTCTCTAAATAACTTAATGACTATTTGGGGATTCTAAGTAGGTGAATTAAAAATATGTTAAAAGCAGGAATGGGAGATCTTGGTGTTTTTGGAGGAGTCATGGTGAAGTGGGCGTTCAAACGCTGTGTTTATCCCTCCGTCTGAGCAGCACTCCCTGGAGACCACGGCGACACATGTTAAAGTGTGTGTGTGTGTGTGTGTGTGTGTGTGTGTGTGTGTGTGTGTGTGTGTGTGTGTGTGTGTGTGTGTGTGTGTGTGTGTGTGTGTGTGTGTGTGTGTGTGTGTGTGTGTGTGTGTGTGTGTGTGTGTGTGTGTGTGTGTGTGTGTGTGTGTGTGCACGTGTGCACGCGTGCATGCGTGCGTGTCCAAAGCCTTATGCCAAAGTTATCTAGCAGATTGTTTTGTCTGCCTCTCCTATAGAAATGACTGAAGTGGAATGCAGTCTAAATGAGCTCAAAGCCCAGCGTGAGATCTAAAGACGAGACAGAAGACAAGGCTGTAACTCGTAATTTCAGAGTAGGACTTTAGAGTAAAGTTTAAGTAAAGTCTGAATATAACCTTTTGCATCACGTCTTTGAAAATCAGTGTAATCAGTATTGGGCTCAAATAGAGAAAATGTAAGAGCGGGAAATATAAAGGGATGGAATTAGTGTGTGTTCCTCATACAACAGGTGGTCTAATCTGAAGCCCCCAAACCCCTCTGCCCCCCTTCAACTGACACCCCCACCCACCCGACTGCGCTCCAGTCTTTGGACTCTTTGGAATTTCTCACTACTTCTGAGCAGAGAGAGAGACCATATTGTGCTTAAAGAATGACATGCACGCACGCACGCACGCACGCACGCACGCACGCACGCACGCAGACACACACACACACACACACACACACACACACACACACACACACACACACACACACATACACAGACAGTACACAGTATGCACAGTATACAGTATATTGATTAACTTAATTATGCAGGTACCGCTCCATTCTGAGATAACTCAGCATCCTCTTTGACCTTGCTGTCAGCCTGTTTTGGGCAGAGGAGAGGAATGGGACAGGACAGGACAGGACAGTGAAAAAGAACAATGCTAAGACAGAGATAGCTGTCCCTCCTGTTATTGACTATAAGCCTGTCCTCTCCAGAACAGACTACACTCTCTTGGACATGTGCTCAACATGCTTATAGGGAGCTCTGCAGCACAACCTGCTGTCCAACTCCTCCAGTGGCCACATTGTTCAGGTGACTAACAGGTCATTCACCCATTTGTCTTTATTGAAACAACGATTCATAGGCTCGAGGCATAGCTCACGTTGTGAATTCTACTTCTAACAGTGAATGTAGGTCGTACAGTAGCATAAGATGTTAGGGGTGTGTGTGTGTCTGTCTGTGTGTGTGCGCGCGTGCGTGCCTGCGTGCATGTTTGCATGAGATGATTATGGTACCATAGACCCATGTACTTAATTTGAGGACTTCTAGATTGCCAGAACCAATTGGCATATGCCTGAAGGCAGACAATGGGCAGATTGTCCTTGGAAAAAAAGTAGGGCACCCATCTCTCTTCAGTAAGTAAACAGCTCCTGTTATGTCCCTCTGCTGCAGTGCACTAGGGCAGGGGGCGGCACAGTATGGGGATTGCAGGGTAGTGCTATTGTGGGGTTATGCCCCTCGGGGTCAAAGGTGAGATCATGGTGGAGGCCCATCCTGTCAGGTTGGCTTTGTCTCAGTGCCAGTCATAGTAGGGTGTATATCAGAGTTGTGGGCTGATAAAGTTGGACGAGTGCTGCCGATCATGGTTAAATGGAATCACACTTATGACAGAGTGATACGTTTTATCAGTTGCATGAGGCGGGCCATCCAATTAGGACTCTCACAAACCACAGGCCACTGAGTCAGTCTGATTCATCGTAATGGAACGAGCAGGGCTCAGCTTGTCATACTTCATGTTTTTGTTTTCATCAACCCATGACCTTATAGCAATCTGTCTCTGGACATTTATATTTTTAGCTTGTCCATCTCCTCTCTTTTTGCGCTCTCCTGTCTGTCTCTTTCTCCCTCACAAAGGTACACACAGTGCAGTCAGAGGAGATAAGCAGCGTGCCTTTAGCAGTGTCCAGGTGCTGTGTGTGAAGATGTCAGTCTGGAATTAGCAGCTGTGTCAGTGATGCCTGCTGTTTCATTACTTTGATCAGCGTACAGGCCATGGAGCAGTGCTACTCTAAGGCGTTCCACACTAGTATATTTAGGCTGTCCTGCAGTGGTGGAAAGTAACTAAGTACATTTACTTAAGTACAATATTGAGGTATTTGTACTTTACTTGAGTATTTCCAATTTCCAATACTTTTGCTTCTACTTCACAAATTGTGCTTTTATTCCACTACATTTATTTGAAATTTTGAGTTACTAGTTACTTTGTAGATTTCTATTATTATTACAAAACATACATTAACCACTTCAGCCCTATATACATTTTGACAATTTGAAAATAGCAGATTTGCTATTTTCATGTTTTTTATACATTTGAAAACTTGAAATGGGACATTCTGCTGCACAATGAGTACTTTAACTTTTGGTACTTTTAGTACATTTTAATTTTTATACCAATACTATCCCTACTACTCAAGACCACCGTATACAATATTGTCCTGTTCTGTTCCTAAAGTAAACACAGAGGACAAGGCTGACTGTTAATGTTGTGTATCCATCTACACTACATATTAGAAGTGGTGTATTGTTGTTGATTTGATCCCTGGATAATTCCAAGTTGAAGACAGACAGATTAGTCTGTGTGCTCATCTGAAGTCTTCTTCTCATCAATCACTGTAATGGCAGGCTAACTGAACACTGAGATAATCCTTTGGGGCAACAGGACATACTTTTCCCCCCCAATCTTTCAGCATTTCCCCACCCACAGACAGTGCCGGATTGCCTCTGGATAACTTTGGGTGAACCTGAAATTAATACTAATAAAATAAAATAAACTACAGTATTTATATTACAATGTCATCATTAATTTACCAACTAGCCTCACGGTCTTGCCTTATAGTAAAGTATTGAGCCCCCTTGTGGCCGCCAAGTGTAATTGTATCTCATTTCATATCCATGTTGAGGAGATTATGGATTATATATATTTAAGGAAGTCTGTTCAGTGACCATATAAGGAGCAGATGGCTGTCCTTTTACACAGGCTAGAATAAGCAGATGTTTATTTGTTTTAGTGTTTACACTAATGCTCATTTGTGTTCATTCACAAATAGAAACGCACACAATGCACACAAGTAGGCCATACATGGCCTACTTGTGCGCAAGCAGAGCGTGCAAGTACTGCTACTAACTAATAACTATTACAACTGCTGTTCTAAATCCTTTAGACCCGTTATTGACCTTATACCTTGAAGCGTACCTTAGTTATGTCACCATCAACAGCCAATAAGGGACCACCATTCTTACCGACATGCATACATAGTCTACACATGTACATACGTTACCTTTTACCCACCCAACATTGAAACATATCTTAATTACATCACCATCAACAGCCAATTATGGACCTACATATACACATTAGGGACCTACATAAACATTAGGGACCTACATATGTACACATATACCACTTTTGGTCCAGCCGACCACAATACTTGCGCGCTCTGCTTGCACAAATATAATTGTGGGAGATCTGTGAATGTCTGTCAATCATAAATCATAAATGAATGAGTCACAGAAATCCACTTAAATATATTCATATAATACATTTTCAGTGCATCCATTTCTCTAGCTGGGCATTGGACATGCACTTTTTAAATCACGGTTCCATAAGTGAGTGGACAGCGAGAGGAAAATGAGGAACTGTTCTTAGTAAGGTCAGTTAGTTCCAGTTGAAAACATTCCATCCCTCTGTGGTCTTCTGTATTCAATAATACCAAATGAGAACTCCCTCTTTTAAGGTCATGTCTAGACAAACTGAGTTTTTAGTACAGGGGAAATGCTTGGATTAGTATATGATCCCCTTGGACCTAAAGGATTTAGTCTAAACTGTATCTACTGTAAGGAATGTAGCTAAGCCCTTTGTTATAACATGCACACGCAGGGAATATTTTCTTCGTCCATAAGATGTCATTTTGTACATACTCTATAGCCTAGGCCCTAGGCCCTAGGGGACATTGCATTTCCTGAGGTTCAATATTTGTATTCCAAGATAAGACAACCACCATTTTCTGTAGGCTAAATGACATGAGCCTCAAAGGCAAATTTGTCCCTCCCAAGTTAGGGACTCCGAATTCCCCATACATAAACAGCAGAACCAAAATGACAGGTGGTAGCTGGGGTGGTGGAGGGTGAGCAGCATTTTTGAGTGGTGCAACCACTCCAAGGAACAGCAATGTCAGTGTTAACCTATGTGTTAACCTATGTGACTATGAGTAGCAGTAGGGGCAAAAGTGGCGGTGTTGTGCCAGAAACAGAGAGAGAGAGAGATAGTGCTGCACTGTTGCCTGCTAATGAGAGAGAGAGAGAGAATGGGGGGGCAGGGGGAGAGGGGAGTTGCACCACTCAGTTCACATAGGTGTGATTTTTTTGTTGCAAGACAGCAGTAGTGGTGAGAGCAGCAGCATCAGCATGAGCGGCAGCAAAAGCAAGCAGGGATG
Source organism: Electrona antarctica (assembly GCF_951216825.1). Lineage (NCBI taxonomy): Eukaryota > Metazoa > Chordata > Actinopteri > Myctophiformes > Myctophidae > Electrona > Electrona antarctica. The sequence goes on from NC_136795.1 coordinate 33,741,119, forward strand.
AGTATTGCAAACTTCCAGTTTGAATAAAGCGGTCTGAGAATGAAATGAGTGTGTGATTGGATGCGTTACCAAACATGGAGCTGACAACTGCACTGAGTTTACAGAGGACACTAAAGCAGAGTGAACACAATAATAACTATGCATCCATTGGACAGAACAAAGACACCCACACTAAAAGCACAAGTCACTACAGTACACATAGACAAACATACTAGAGGCAAGACAAGCAAGCAGGACAAGACAGTTGACAAGATGCCAGCAGAAGCAGTGGTTGTAGTGCTAATGTACACATGTCTGCTTGCTAATAACAGCTATAATTTCACTCAGATGCCCTTTGAAGGAATGGGAAAGGACTCCAAGGAGTGTACTGAGTTCTCTAATATGCACTGGGACTGAATTCCATTCCTGTGATGCCTTTACTAGAAATAATGCAGAGTGGCTAAATGCACTTATGGGTACTACAACACAGGTCAGAGGTTAAATAATAACTGGAAAACCGTAAGGAGTAGGCATATTGCTATGCAAGATCTGTACTACTGTCCACTCTGACTAAATTATTTTCTTGCGCCTGCTCAATACAATTTCTATTACTTTTTTATCACACACATATTGAGCACTGAACATTAGGTCATACTTTATGGAGATCAGTTGGACCGAAACGGATCGCTGCGGTTGATTTCTTTTGGGATGTTCCTGACTCATCACTATTCAGGGAAATCTGTACAACAATTGTACTGGACATACTAGTATGTCTCTTTCCCCGAACGTGTCCTTAGGATGCATTTCATCCATGCTACTCATTTCCATTGTCTATCCCGCCACAGGAAGTGATGTTAGAGACAGGAAGTTGGAGTTGTGAAGGTAAAGAGGTCGCAGACACATGTGGGCCTATGAGGTGACGGACAGCAGGAAGGAAACGTGCGCCACTACTCCTGGAACCACGAGTCTCTGTTTATTTTTCCCTTCTGTCTCTGAGACAAGAGTTAGGGGAAAGGGAGGGTGGTGGGTGGGGGGGCATTCCTTTGAAGAATGTGTGTCAGGCGTTTATAGTAACAGCTAGAATGATAGTAGCACGTGAATGAACACCCTGGATGTGATTCACTTGTTTTCTTGGATGGGCTGGTGAATCTACGCAGAATCCTGGACGACTGGGAACTTGAATTGGTGGCCAGGCAGGAACTCGCTAGTTCACTGACAAGATTGCAACATCTGAACACTCAGTACCTTTTACATGAGGGGCTTCCTTCTCTTTGTTCCTTTATCTCAAACACTACCACATGGCCCCATCTAATCAGCAGTCTGTATGTTAAGACCCGTGTGTACCAGAAACCAAGCACATGAAACGGAGGCATGCACAGTCATTTGTGTGTTTATTTTGTTCTTGTGTGTGGAGCATATAGTTTATCAGTTTGTACAATCAAATTACTGATTGGATAAAGTTTGTATCCACCTGAAAATGGCATTTTCTGTTTACTAAAGACCTGGAGAGATGAGGAGAGCCCTGTCACCGAACAAACACTGCTATCAGGGGAGCATAATACCTAACTAACACTAACGCCTTTGGTAAGCAGGGAACATAGAACCTGGGGAACATAGGGATGGCCCTGTTACATGCTTCATGATGTGGTGGGTACAGGCCGGTGACAGTGCTGGAGTTCATTACTGATGTCCAGACTGTGTGTGCGCGTGTGCATGTGCGTGTGTCTGTGCGTGTGTCTGTGCATGCTCATGACCTCAGTAACCAGTGAGTCATTTTCACCAGTGTCATAGTATGACACTGGAGAAACCAGCCCAACGTGCACTCTGCTCTGATGGCCTCAACTCCAGCTACAGTACCTCTAATCCAGGGGTGGGCAACTGGCGGCCCGGGGGCCACATGCGGCCCCCACCTTCACTTAATGTGGCCCTCAGGTTAATGTCAGAATACTGATATAATATTGGTTTCAGCTGTTTACAATTCCACAACATGCAAAACATGACCCGCTTTAATTACTTCAGTCTAAATTAGTAGCTCATTGCTTCAACACAAGTATAATTAAAGGCATTTGAAATTACATAAAAATGTTAATTTTCAGGATTCCAATTCAAAAATTCAAGATTTCAATTCGAATATAGCAAAAATAGCCGATCTACAAGCTCAAAACGCGTCGCAGCGCGATGCGTTTTGAGCTTGTAGATCGGCTATTTTTGCTACGACAGTAATATATGGCCCTAGGAAGTGAGTGTGGAAATATAGTGGCCCTCTCCATCGTCAAAGTTGCCCACCCCTGCTCTAATCTGTCTTCATAGCCACAAGACACACACCCAATTGTGCCCACAGGATCTCTGTTCTATTCTGTCGAGATGCCATGCCTGCTGCAAAAAAGGGAGGCAGCTGCAGAGCATTACAGTAATAAGCAAGGAGACAACAGGGCCTGGTGTTAGAGGAAGAGAAAATGTAGCAGGCTGGTCAGAGAAGCAGTGTATGATAGGAAGAAGACAGGTAGAAGTTAAGGAGAAATGGTAGGGATGGAAATTGGCAGTGATAGGATAGGACAGGACAGAGGAACAGAAAATGGGACACAGGGATGAGATGGGGTGGTGGAGGATGGGCATAAGGAAGGACCGTTCCTGTTCCACATGAGTTACCAGACTAGAGCCTCTCGTCTATTCTAAACCACATCAAGGCACTCACAATGTAGTTTACACTGAAGTTCACTGTCTGTCTGTCGCGTGCGTGCGTGCGTGCGTGCGTGCGTGCGTGCGTGCGTGCGTGCGTGCGTGCGTGCGTGCGTGCGTGCGTGCGTATGCGTGTGGAGTGGACTGGTGCATGTGTACCAGTGTGTTGACTGGTCAGCTGTTTCTTCTTATTCATGCCAGTTGTCCATGTAGACAATGAGGTCCCCTCCTGTCATGCAAAGAGAGAATTATGTCTCACTTTGGAATCTAAGCAGGCTAAGGTCACAGGGCCTTCCTACGCCCCCCTTCAAAGGAGTTCCACGGGAGCCTCTATGTCAACAGTTGGCCAACGGACAACAAGGACTGGCAGGCTTCTAGCAGACACACCCTGATATCTACATTCACTCACGTACATAAATATCCACACCTCTCACTCACTCATCAATAATATCAAATACATTTGTAGTATGCTTGTGTTGACACGCGTGTTGACATACATTGACACGAGAAGGACACGTTTCACCCATAAGGCCAAGACAGCGATAATGGGCTCCTATTATTGCATTTGATATGAGGTCAGGGAGAAGGTAATGCAGTATATTAGATCAGTGGAGAGAATAGATACTGTAGATAGACGGCTTGGCAAGGCTTGCTGATTGTATCCATGTAGCTCTTAGCCGTGAGCAATACGAGGCTAAATGCAACTGTATCAAATGAGGGCCTGATAGGTATAGTGTATCCAGCCTGACAGAGAGACAGTGTGTCCAAATGGACTGCAGCAGACTCCGCGAGGGCTCACATTGAATGATGCTAAGGAGATTTGGCAACAACGTCCCTCAGAACAAAAGTGTGTGTGTGTGTGTGTGTGTGTGTGTGTGTGTGTGTGTGTGTGTGTGTGTGTGTGTGTGTGTGTGTGTGTGTGTGTGTGTGTGTGTGTGTGTGTGTGTGTGTGTGTGTGTGTGTGTGTGTGTGTGTGTGTGTGTGTGTGTGTGTGTGTGGGGGGGGGGGGGGGCGGGGGGTGGAGTGAGTATCTACTAGCTTGATAGTTGACAGGCTCCGAACTTGAGGGAACTGGGTTGAGAAAAAAAGGGAAGCGAGCTGGAGGAAAAAACATGCAAGGATAAAAACAGCGAGAGACGAAGCTGAAGCAGGGAATTATGGATAGGAGGATAAGTGGAGTAACCAGAATCCGGGTTAATTGTAGTGTACCGTTGCACATGCATGCGCAGCACTGTGAAGTGGCCTAGAATGTTATGTAGGATGGCAGGGGTGCCCCCCACCCACCCCTGTCTGAACTAATACAGCAGAACTGAAATCGTACGAGTCTTGACTCTGGAGATTCTGTCTGGGCACGACCACGTGCTCAGCCAGTCAGGTCAGATTGTAGGGCTGGGGGGTGGTCGGTGGCGGGGTGCGGGCAAATAAATGGGTTAGTTAGGAGGGATAGTTGTTTGTTTTCGCTATATGAGCCACTAGGCTGTATATTATTATGTAATGACCAAGAGATACTAGCATGTCACCCTACATCATTATCAAATTGTATTTTACTGAGTCAATCAGAGGGACATATACCCACACAGCCTTGGGCTGTGTGTCAGTGACTGCGACTGGCCCACAGACAAGCACTGGGTTAGAGCCAGACAGACTCCCCAGTCACACACTGGACGTTTTCAAACCTTTTCCTTTCGATTTTTAACTTTTTAAGTTTTGCTTGCCTGATAGGCAAGTGCTTTCTTTTGTTTTGTTTATATATTTTTTGGCATGGTACAGTAATTAGACAGGAAAGGGGGAGAGAGATGGGGAATGACACGCAAAGGCCGTCAGGCTCGGGAGTCGAACCCACAGCACGCCGTCTGGCTGGCTTGGCAGCCTAGGACCCCAGACGGTTGAGCTAACCGTCCAGGCCAAATTGGTTCTTTCTGTGTGTGCATTTGTGTGTGTCAATGCAAATGTTGAGTATGTGTCCACGAAGAGGTGTCGCAATGAGGCAAAATGCACACACAAGACAAGACACACTAACACAGTACCATTGTTGAACACCAAATACATTTACTGTAGACACAAAGGGATAGGAGAGAGAGGGGTCTGTGGTCCAGAGTAAGAGGGGGCAGACAGTCAACCCCTCACACACCAGCTGCAGAAGGCCTCTTCCATGACACCCATTCCTCGCTTAATCCACCCTTTCTTGTGGATCAGCCCTCATTCAGGACCGAATAAAAGACCCTCCCAGGCAGTATATCTGCCTAACTCTGCCACCTTAAGACCAGGATCCTGCTGGACTCTGGAATTTTAAACTGGAATGATATCCACTGAATGACTACGGAGGCTGCACTACTGGTGGTGTACCTGCTGATATTCACATGAATAATCATCCGTTTCAAATGCTGCTGAGTGAAGGTCATCACTTGGACTTTTCAAAGGGTGCCGGCCCTCTGGCTCAGGTTCTAAGCCCTTGACATGGGGTGGTGCATCTCTGGGTGGGCCAGGGGGTCTGAGGCCTTGAAGAGAGAGTAAAGGCAGTCCCGAGAGTTGGCAGCTGTGGCTCTTGGCGTGGGAAGCATTTTGTAAGCTTCTTTTCCCCCCTATGACTCTAGTCTGTTTCCCCATAGGAAGACAGCTTTGAAGTGGCTCTCTTTCCCTGCTCTGCTCCTTGCACCCCTCTGTCTCCCCTGTGCGGCTGTGCCACACTCCACACTAATAGTAGCCACATGGGCCCCCAACTTTGAGCCATGATCACAGTCATCACACAGGATGAAGCAATGCCACGTCGCCATATTCTTTGCCAGTCTTTCACGGTCTCATTTTCTTCCCTAATTTCATTATTTTAAATGTATATTCACCTATTTTTATGCCTTTTAATAACTAGTCCAATAATTTAATATAGGCAATAAGTGGGGACTTGGGAGGAATGGACCTTTTTTTCATGGTTTGGGTAGGAAGCTCCACAGTTACTGTAAATTGGGGGTGTAGCCTATAGGCTATAATCATGTAGTGTAAACTCTTGGCAGACAACTGATGTTCCTGTTGGATTAATGACTAAACTTCCCATGACTGTGTGGCTTTTGATTCACCCTGCATGGCTGCAACCATGAACAGCCTAAAAATACTTTATGACCTTTAATAATAGCAATTCACAGTTGATATGGGTAATTCTGAATGGATGGCTTTGTAGGTTACCATGATGGATAATGGATGGTTAATGACAGCAATTATGTTTGGACAGGTACAGGCATAACTTGTAGTTTTTGTATTTATTCATATAGGTACTGTAAGATGTATTCTGGATGTTGTATTTGCTGGTCCAAAATGTAACATTGGCGATGTGGTATTGAAGTGTAATTTTATTTCTGCCTCTTGGCCAGTTCCCACTTGTAAAAGAGACGCAGTCTCAATGTGTTTTTACTGGTTAAATAAAGGTTAAAAAAAAAAAAAAAGTAGCGCTTGCTGGTAGCGCAGTGAGTGATTCTGATTGGACGGTTAATAAGAGGTTAATAACGCATGATATCTTATTGGATGGATTTGTAACATTGTTATTGTTTGGCAGCTCAGGGACGGATTAACCCCAACGAGGGCAGGTAATTTTTGCAGGGCCCCCATAGCGCGTGTGTGCGTCTTTTTAACCTAAATTTAACAAAATCAACAACCAATGAAGAGCCCCAGGAGCCCTTTTCAGGGCGTCAATATAGTACCGCAGATCCAATTTCCCCAAAGGGCCCCTGAGAGCCAGGGGCCCCTTTTGTCGTGTCGATTCTGATTGGATAGGCTGCTATATTAATAAGGGCGAAGAAGCAAGCAAGATACATATCCCTTCTGTCTGGCTTTTACTCAGTGTATGTGTTATGTGACTGTGGAAGGAATTCAGTAATGGAACTTATGGAAGTGGTCTTGTCTCCCAATCTGAGTGTGCTGCTGTCCTACCTACCTCCTCGTGAACCTTTAAATTCCCCCAGCTGTTTAGTCTTTTCTGTCGGGTCTATCAGTTTATCAGGGCACAATAAGCCTTTGTTTAAACGGCCTTGGGCACGCTGAGGTATGCGCCCCCATGCAGCCCCCCTCCCCTCCTCTCCCCCCGCGCCACGGTTTCCGAGGACGAGGATGGCTGGCACAGACCACAGACCAGTGAACTGAACACTGCAGAATTAAATGGTGTATCATAGTAGAACTGTAGTAGAAGCCAGGCAAGGCAGGCATGTCTGAACTTTTTGTTTTTGGCAACAGGCAGAGGGAGCTCCTGCACAGCGGAGCGGAGTGCATGTGAATGGAGGGAACGGGGAAGGGAAGGAAGGCGCTGAGCTCACGGTGCGAACAGATTTACCCAACGCAGTGCAGAGCGTTCAGTGTGACTGTGTTGGGTTTACAGCCCAGGCCGACGAGAGGGATTTACTGATGCGGTCTGGCGGAAGGAGAGGGGGAGCACACCAAACAGCCCCAAACAACGGAAAACAGTGGGTTAAAAGGGAAGGAAACTGGATAGGTGAATGCCACAGTGGACCCCCGCTAGAATATTGTACTTTGTTCTTGACAGAACACTTTTGTTAATAGATATTCGCCGCCACTTGTAGCAACAAATCCCCCTCTCCTTGGTCCAAAAAAAATCTCAGCTGTCCAATGAATGGAGTTGCTTTTTGCCTCGTTGGAATTCCTCCCTACCCTGAGAACGAAGTAAGTAATGATTGCTGTGTTGTCACTGATAATGTTTTGATTTTGTGGTCATCTATGATACGCGGAATATGGCGGACATTGTATTGGGTCTGTGCTGCTGGTCAGAGAGCGTGATTTCCTAAGAGGATTAACAGTAGTTTACATACGTGTAGCCTACACACACACGCAGCACACGCTGTAGGTTGAGAAGTTCGCTCTTCGGCATTGTATTTCTGCAGCTTCGTTCATGCTGTGCGCGACAAGAGGCGAAAAGTGTCGTTTTACGCTCTGGTATTTCAGTCTTTTCTTTTGTGTGTCCCTTTTTATCAGTGAGGTTCCAAAGGCTGTCAAAAGGGACTGGGCATCCCGAAACGTGGACGCCACATTTGTCCTATCAGTGACTAACCAGTAACCACACTAGTGTCCACTGACTCTTTCTCTTTCTTCCACCATTCGGAGTCGATATACACGTTTTGATAGCTTTATATTTATTTAATTGGGTTCTCCACGTGAGATCTAATGAGCCTACCCTGCAGTTTACCACCTACGAGGTGGTAGCTATACTGCTGCTCCCAAAACCTAAGGTGGGGCTTCCACTAGGCCAATCTAACATGAAATACCATGTAATAACCCAATTAAACACGTTCAATGGTGTGACACATGCCAAAAACACAGACTGTAGAGTTTGTTATTGTGCAGAGATCTCTGTGAAAGGTGTGTAGCCTACTTGGCTACTTTGAATGATTTATAGTATTAGTAGCCTAAAGAGATGACCAAAAGCGACTCCAGCTGAGATATTGCCATAGGTCATGGTGTAGGAGAGGTTGTCCTCTTTGGGCCTACACACAGGAGGTCTGCTTGTGTGTTTGAAAAGAGGCATCTAGAAAGGTAGCCTACAAGGCTGGCTCAGTTTGTTTGTAGCCTCCACAGAGGTCTGTGTCTAGATCTGTTTTGATTTAGGCTCAGAGGATCTTTTGACTCTGTGTGGTGCCTGCTTGTGTATTTGTGTGTGTGTGTTCTATGCATGCGTCTGTGCGTGTAGTAGGGGATGCCCTGAGGCAATAGAGTTGTTTGAACTTGACAAACTTTACAATGTGGCAGTAAGATCCTTTTTTCTCTTTGTGTTTCTAGTCCTGAGGCCATAAAAACATGTTCCAGATGAAACAAATCAATTGTTTTATAGTGTTCCACTTTGTACATTGAATTGAAATGTGCACATTACTAATATGAGGCAGAGGGACGAGCTTAAAAAATAAAGTTGCCTAAGAATTTGGAGTAGAGAGAGAACATGTAGTCCTACTATCTGTGTTTATGTCGTCAACTAAGTAATCAAATAATGACAGCTTTTATTTTCTGATCTCATGTTCTTCATGCACTCGATTACCCTACAAAGCTCTAGTGTAAGAGGTATTTGGTCTGTATAGTTAATTCTATTTTCCTAGTTAACTTGAATCCCTATGCCATAGATAGGGACAGTATGGCTTCATGCCACAGAACCTCATCGACTGTGGCCGATCTTTCTCCCTCTGGCAAAGAACAGCCTTTCCTCTTTTGTGGTCTCGTTTCATTTGAAAGGACTCGCATGTTTGTCTAGTAAAACACGTCTTATCCCTTCAAAAACATTTGAAGTCTCTTTCATCTTCAAATTTCCAATAACATACTGCAGTGCAATAAGAAATGTAACGACTAACTGTGTTCTAACTGTGAAGCGATTCCTTTGTGTACCCACAAATTACCCATCAGACCCGAAGTGGAGTTTCTAATATGATTTCGTTGGCCTAATAGTTAGCACATGGCTGCAGAACACGCTCCTTTTACCTTCAACCCCATAACGTGACCTCAGTGCCTCCTCTTCTGTTCTCTCCCTGACCCATTTCATACCTGCCCTTTGCCCCCGACTAAGTGTCACCACACACCCTAGTCTCATGCCGCAAAACCTTACGTTTCTCCACACTGCATCTCAGTTCCTTGTACCTTGGCTGCAGAAAGGAATACAGGGACATCCCTCCTCAGGGAACAACTGTACTGAAGTGCATTGCTTGTGCTTTTGATATGAAAATGAATGGTTTGTTAAAGAGCGGGTATACCGGGACCTTTCCTCTTCTCTTCCTTTTGTGGCTGGCGTCTGATTGCACATTGATTCAGTTAGACCAAATAGTGCAGAGGAAAGCCTATTTTTATACTTAAACAGCAGTTATTTTCGGAGTATTGTCAAAATCTGCTATTTTCAGCAAACAACACTGTCATAACGGGAAGAGATGACAAACATGGACAGAGAAAGGCCGGCACATGCAGAGCTGAATTTATGGCCACTTAATTCGTGAATAGGGAACATAGTGTTTAAAGGGGCTGACGAGAGTTGCCTTCGTCCAGAGTGTATCCCTGAGACGAGGCTGGGAGTGGCTTTTTATGGAGGGAGGGCATGTCCACTGGGAAACGTTTAATGTTGTTAGCAGGGCCGCTCCAGTGTTGCAGTGCAGTACTTGTGGGTGGGATCAATAGAGATGTGCCTGTAGAGAGGAGATGGGAGTCTAGGGTGGGGCAGAGGGCAGGCGGTGCAACACCATTAAGGCCTAATGCTGCCTTGTGCCACGTGATTGCCACAGCATATTGACGACGATGGGAAATATGAGAACCCTCATATGAAAATCTGAGCTGATCCAGTCGATAGCACACCTCCTTTCGTGTCCCTGTAGCACGTGTACCAGTTTGTCTGCGCATGTGTTTGTTTGTGGTCATCGATATATTGTAGCCTGCCGCAGTGCCTTGCAGCACGTTAGCATGAGTGCCGAAAAGGAGCAGACTCATACACTATCGATGACTGTGTAATTCATTACTTGACCTTCTCCATCCTCCTGTAGCCATGCTGATGATACTGACCTGGGAGCTGCCTATTTTAAGTCAGATCATAACCTTTTCATACAAGCAGCCTGCCAATGCTACATGGCCAGAATCAGCTATAGGTATAGGGGTCAAGACGTCAAACCCAGGAGCTGCCATATAGTCATTGTCCAGTCTGGAAACCTGACCAGAAGCCTTATCTATGCACAGTCACACAAAAGGTCCGACCAGCTGTATATGGATCAGTTCCTAGGAAGGAAAGACAACATCAAGTGAAAATATCTGACACTGCACAAGAAAGCCTCATTAGAAAATGTCTGAGACTCTGAATAACTTATATTAGCATGGTACGGTACAACATTATTTCGCATCTGTGGAGAAATGTATGGTAATTTTACCCCCATTTACACTGTATTAAAATGTGATCTGTATTTGGATATTATCCCTGGATAAGGAAAAACACAAATTCTGCCAGGTGATCTCATCTTAAGGAAAGCGCTCGCATGGCATGGCCAGTGTGTGGACGTCCAACCTCTCCAGACTTATCAAGCTCAGCTTCTTCTCTGCAACTGTAGAGTCTGTTCTTCTGCGTATATGGTTGTTAATGCTGGACACTGAAGCATGCCCTACAGAAGTCCCTGGATGGGTGCTCTACACCACAATGTTTATGTGCAGTATTTAACTTCAACCAGGATGAGCATGTTACAAACGTGCATCAGTGACAGTGAGGGGATGCCAATTGCCAATTGCCAAGTGATTGAGAAGATAGCAGCCACTGCCATAGACACCAGTCGATCCCAGCCAGAAACCTAGTGCTGTGGGAACCAACATGCTGGCATCGATCACGAGTGCGTCTCACACCTACCTATGTGGACTTACTAAAGAAAGATGCAGGGGCAGAAAGTACTGGTGAGCAAGCCAGACATATGTAGGATCGAGATGACTGGACAGTGGACACTATAGAGAGAGATGATGTCTGGAGTTGGTCTGACTCACTCACATGTACAGTATATAGTAGTGATCACATATCCAGATATGTATCCACAATGCAGTCTACATTTTAATGCAAAGTGTAATATATGGTCTTTAAAGTCCCAAAAAAGGTATAATTTTTGTCTCCACCAGGCCGAAGGTCCGTGTGTGTGTGCGTGTGTCCGTCCTTCCGTCCGTCCGTTACCAGCTAATCTCTGGCACCGTTGGCCCGATCCATGCCAAACTTTGCACACACACTCTCTGGATGCCAACAACGAACCTCTACCCCAAATATTCCTCAACGGCCTGTTATAGCGCCACCATGAGACCGATTTAGGCAAAACACATTTCTGTAGATTACTCGTACACATTTTATCCATACATCACACAATTCGGTATACACTATCTCCATAGTCATTGTGATCAACATGGATCTGCACCATTTCCCATCTTCCATCCTGATTGGCTAAGATTGGCTTCCAAAGCTCACATGATTGGTCCGTTTCAAACAAAATGCCACAAATCACAAACACAGTTTGCAATTTCTGTGAAATTATACACACACATTTCCACTAGGCGACATGCCACTAATCTTTTCAGCCTCACGGTGGCGCTATAACAGGGCAATTCCTGTTTTTACCTATAAATGCATCGATTTGTATACAACTTATGTATGAGCACTCCCTAGAGGCCATGGAAAAACATTTTCCCTGCATCCCTCCACATCTGCCGGTTATAGCGCCACCATGAGGCCGATTTCTGCAAAACACATTGTTTATGTTAGTTGCACAGATTTCATCCAAATCTCACGCAAATCGGTACACATGATCTCTGTAGTCATGTGATCACGACGAGTCTGTTGGATTTCTCAGATTCTACACTGATTGGCTAAGATTGCCTTCCAAAGTTTTCAGGAGTGGCCCGTTTTGTACAAAATGCTGTATGTGCATTCTATCCTCAGAGATGCTATGAGTGATCTGGCTCTGCATTTCCTAAAAAAAAATCAAACAAACCAAAAAACATGTTTATATTACTCCTAAACAAATTGCCTAACATCACACACACACACTCCTATCCTCCTGGTGGAGACCTGTGCCCAGAAGGGCACTTTTTCTAGTTCATGTCTGCAATGCCGTGTTTTCTTGTCAATACAGTATATGTGCATTGAAGTGACAGGTCTGTGGGCAAAGTGCCAGGGTTCCGGTGGGCAGAGAGAGAGAGAGTGACAGTAAAGTCTGTGTTACAGAGCGTCCTGCATCAGTCCATTAACACCACTACGATGTCTCTCACACCTTAACTAACACCCTCGTCCAAACACCACCAGCCCTCTGGCATTCCTAAACTCTGGGGCTCCAGGCGACAGCTGCGTCTTGCTGCACAACCACTCGTGCCTCACCTCCACAGTCATTAACCTGGAGAGTGTGTGTGTGTATTACACGCACACGCTCGCATGAGTTGACACACTTTAATCACTCTCATAGCCAAGTGCAGGTGCAGGTGTTCACAAACACATGCTTTACACAGCATGTTTACATTGCACGTAAACGGCCAGGGTTGCGCACGCTCACGACTCATAACAGTCGCCCCCCATACATACATGCACGCATGTATGTATGTGCATGTATGTAGACTAGACACACATGTCACATGCACACCAGCATTTGATAGCTGACTGTAGCCTAAGCTCATATATAGAATTCAGGGTCATATGAAATATGAATATGGATCTTCACTTTCAGATTTTGTATGCTTTGGTCACAGTCTTTGAAAATTATTCCCACATTCAGTTCCATATTAAGCATTCAAAGAGGCATTTGAAACATGCATTGAATAATTGGTGTGTGTGACTTCAGTTTCACGCCGCAGGACCTTGCAGCATTACTTTTCCCCCACACACACTTCACAGTGTGGTTGTAGGAGCACTAGACCTGCAGTGTTTTCCAACGTGGGGTCCGGGGACCGCCAGGGGTCCTTGAGGGAGTTCCAGGGGGTCCCTAGCTAAATGATAGTTTGGAACCAAATGGACCCTTATGGGTCTGTAACTCTGAGAGTGTACAAACTGAGCCAAATTGTCCCTAACGGGTCCATTTGGTTCCATTTGTACACTCAGAGTTAAATTGATTTTACAATATAAATTGGGGTCTCAGAGTCTGAGATAGAAATGCCATTAAATGGGGGTCTGTAGACTAATATGCATGTCAAACTGGGGGTCCTTGAAACGGGTTGAGAACCATTGCTAGAGCCGTAAAAAGCTTCTCTTATGGGGGTCCTTGGCATATCTTTTCAAATGGGGGTCCTTGACATGACAAAGTTTGGGAACCACTGCACTAGACTGACCCTAGTATTTTTGTGAGGAAGTTGTTGAAGCTGTACAAACACAGTAATAGTCTCTACAGGTGGCCGAATGAGTTTGGTCATCATTGACCTTGTTCATCATGGTATAAGGCAGTGGTTCCCAAACCTTTTCATGCCAAGGACCCCCAAGTTGACACTTTGACTAATTATCCCGCGGACCCCCATTCGAAAATAAGACCATAAGAAGATTTTTATGGCTCTAGCAGTGATTCTCAACCCATTTAATTTCAAGGACGCCCCAGTTTGACATGCATTAGTCTACGGACCCCCATTTAATGGCATTTCTCTGGGACCCCCAATTTATATTGTAAAATCAATGTTAATTTAACTCTGAGAGTGTACAAATGGAACCAAATGGACTTGTTAGGGTCCATTTGGTTCCATTTGTACACTCAGAGTTACAGACCCATAAGGGTCCATTTGGTTCCAAACTATAATTTAGCTGTGGACCCCGGACCCCACTTTGGGGAACCACTGGTATAAGGCGTGCAGTGCCTATAATGCGGCTCTGCAATTCAAAGTAAGCTAATGGTATGGTATTGATCCTCTGTTGTTAGTCAGAGTCAGTACTTTCCCTCTCCTTCGCTCTCCCTCTCTCCCCTTTTCCCCTCTCTCCCTTTTCCCCTCTCTCCCTGGAACACTCTTCGCTCAAGGTGTGCCTTATAGGATAGGATGAATAGGGGTCCTTGTATTTTTAGCGGCACTTGAAACTTGCCTGTCCTGAAAGGTGACAGATCCATTACCCAATCAATCCTTATTCCCGGCGCGGGGCAGGGAACACACATCCCCTCCTGTGTCCCAGCTGGGTGAATTTCATATGGTGTCTCATTCCCTGACGTTGGGTGGCTCCGTGTGAAACAAAGCCTCTCTCAGAAAAAGATGAGCTAATTAGATTCATGCATGATGGTCTGGACTGTGTCAGTGCCTCTTTGTATTTGTCTTAATGCATACCACTGCCTGTGTGAGTGTTTTTTTGGGGGGTGTTTTTTTTTGTTGTTGTTTATTTTCACTGGAAAATATGCGCCTGCCCTGTGCTGTATGAGGGTGACTTTATCTCATCTGTTTTGTTGAGTGCATAGGAATTGAGGACGGGTTGCATCTTGTTCGGAAATGTAGACACAACTCTGTTTATATCGGTCTGTGGGATTGCCCTGAAGCCTGGTCGACGGGCCTGAATGGGGTAGTCAAGGCTCAGGGTTTAGGGGGCCCCTCGTCATACACTTGGCCCCGGCCCCCCAATAAAGAGATGCTGAAGTGTGTCGCAGGGGCCATGATGGGTCAAGTACGGGCAGACACTTGAGTGAGCCCCATTCAAATCATAGCAAATGATATTATGTATCTTCTGCCTGTCTCTCGTGTATAACTGTGCAATGTAGTGTCTTGTCGTGTGTCTCATTTCTGTGCAAGTGAAGTGCAAGGAAGCGAACGGGGAGTGTTGTGTGCATACACGCGTGCAGTAAAGCTGTATGGCGCTCCATCATGTCTACAGCTCCAGTCAGATCATATGTGCAGGCATCCTCCTGCACAGGCTTCCTGCACAGCCGTTGGGAACAGTGTAGGAACATTGGAATGTAAAGACAGAAAGAGAGGGAAGGAGGAGAAAGGGTAGGGCAGAAGATAACAAAATGGAGAAAATCCTGGTGAGTCATTGGCAGAGAATGATGGCAGAATGACAGCTAAACGCTGTGAGTAATCCAAAGGAACTGCATGAAAAAGAAACCAGGTGCTGGCTCCCTACAGCTTTGCATAACAGACATTTCCCTCGCTGCCAACTACCAGGGTTCACCGTATGTGCTTATCTCTCACTCAAACAAATGAGTGTTTGCGTTATGTGTGTGTGTGTTATCACTGTTATGTGATATTTTTGAATGACCAACCAAGATCCTGGTAGGACTGAGGCTCAGATATCCGAACAAATGTGAGAATGATATCGTTTGCGTTTAAGTTTATTTAGGATCGCCATTAGCTGTTACACCTGGCAACAGACTTCTTCCTGGGGTCCACAGAAGCACGCTGTGCTGAAAATGGAAATGCATTCACAATGGCAAGTATATCTTGTGAAATAGAATCAATTCTGAAGCCAATCTGAGCCCCCCCATAAATCCTGTCACACTTAGAAGATGTTTGAAGCTTGACTGTTGTGCGTTGGCTGGAAATCTTAACAAGAAAGACCCCGACTATGTGTTTACAAGAAATGCATGCATGCATGCATATCACTGAAGTGATATGCATGCATGAAATGGCAGCGAATTACTGGTATATTAGATTTTGGCATTGTGTGAAACTGTAAATGTGTGCCGATTTTGTATGGCAGTATATCTGGTGCTGGCAAAATTACATCATGCTGCAAGAGTCAAATTGCCTGCTTACATTGATTGGCACCAAAGTGCGAGACACTGTTGTTCTATCAACAAAATTCTTCTTAAGAAACAATGTTGGTGTATGGTGTATTTTTAGAGAGAGATAAACCTCGTATACATTCTGGTGGAGACTGGAAAGAGACAAAGCTGTTTACCGTGTGATCATTATTACAAGAGCGAGATCATGTCTTGTTGTTTGTTTGTTCAATGAGCAAAATGCTTCAGAGCAAAGAGAAAGTGCTGCATCTGCATGGAAATGGAGTATGAAGTTAAATTAGATGGTCTGCAGATGTATTGATTCTGTTCATTAAATGCATAATTTATCCCACATGTTCCTACATTCATGTAGGATTTGTTGATTTTTAACGTTTTCTTTCCACTAGTTGAGAAACGGTGAACTGAATGACCTTTTGACCTATGATGACCTTCCATGTGGTCATTTATTGACAAGTTGGAGGTTGAGTTTTCAACAGAAAAAGGGAGTTTGAATCTCAAGCACCGGATTGTCTGGTTGAGTCATTATTATTAGGAAATTATTATTATTAGCCAATACCATTGGTTGGGATGTGTACACATGGATGCATAGCAAGTGTTACAAAAGCACTCATTTTAGCCCAACACAACAGTGGTATCCAGGTTGATTCTAAGTCAGGGTGGTGGATGGTCCCTCGTTCACAATCAGTTGAAACCCCCTGCACTATTAGGATCTAGGGATGTGAACGACTCAGTATTATTTGGCGAGTCGTCGTGTTGCTGCCATTTACTGATGTGTCGATTGATTTTTATTTCTTTGTTTCGATTTTTTTTTCAGTTGACACTTGACAGGAGAGCGCAACTGTGCATTGACTGCATTCAGCACCACAAGTTCTGCAGCTGCACCCATCATGTTTACAATTTGCATCAAAGCCACAATAAAAAATAGACATTATTTTGTAAACATTTATTAAACACAGAACCGTTGTTTGATCCGTAGGATTCACTAGCCTCGCTTAGCCAGAAGAATCTGCCATTGCAAAAAAAGAAATTAAATCCACGCAGTGATAGTCTGACTGGCTACACAAGGCTAACTCTTCTTGTGCCCAGAGTCTTTAAAATAGTGAGCGGTTGTTTCACATAGGGACAGACGCTGTCTCGCCATGTGAGCGCAACAGTTGGTTGTTTACTTCCTGCTTGGGCATAGTGTTGCGCAGAGTTGACGGCCAAGATGATCAAGGGGAAAGGCTTCCGTAAAAAAAATGTCTTTGTTTTTCGAGTCAAGATGAGCATGAGTCTAACATCGACTTTTATTCACATCCCTAATAGGATCAAAGTTGGACTGAAGGCGGAGCCTGCCACTGCTACGGTAAAGCATTGTTTATTCTCTGCAAGAGAGAAAGCCTACGTGACATCACACAGCAAAGTGGGGCTACCACACAGGCTGTGTGTCCCCAAAAACACATATTTTTTAACCCCAAATACCTAGTCTTGCATGCTTAGAGACACCCTCTTGCGTGATCATTAAGTACGGCACTGGTATATTAATCTCTGTCAGAATGACTACATAACAGCCTTTAGCGATTAAAGAGGGTACTTGAGAACGACTCTCCCTCTGCCTATGCTATGCCATCATGTAATGTCACTAATTTAGCCTGCAATATACTGGTATTTTAGTGTAAACATGGCTACTGTGTTAATTACGTTTTCTTGACCATAGGGGTTAAGAGTCATGACAGGCTCTGTTTTTCCAGCTTGGTCAGAAAGTTACAACCTCAGAGCAGAGGCTGTGATCCAACATCCTTTCACTGCTAGATAACTGGTTCATGATGCGTGTTCAGGGATTGTACTGCAGTGCTGCTGTACACCACAGAGCAGGGGAGGATCCTATTAGTTTGTGTATATGGCAGCTGGCCAGCCAGCCACTATCATAGTGACGGTGCAAGTTGATGAACTGTGAAACGCAGTTTAGACACAGCGAATGACTGTTGTTTTGTTGGGCTTTACTAGTTGGCTGACTCACTGACCCTAATTACCAGCACATCTCCCCTGGAGCTACTCCCCAAACATATGACACCCCCAGAGCTGCATGCATGTGCTGGGGGGGATCGATATTGGCCATTATTTGACTTATTTGACAATATTGCTATTACAATTTACAATTTAGGCATTTAGCAGACGCTCTTAATCCAGAGCGATTTACATTAAGCAAGAACAAAAAGCATGGGAATACATCACATATATAAAAAGCATTTTATCAAGAAACATGCGTAAGCTAAGAACGTAACTAGAACATATCTATATATAATGACACTATACATATAAGCTATACATATATATTATACTATGCTGTACTGTTATTGTGCTGTCTACATGACATGCTATAAGTCTGTCTAAGGGGGTAGGGTAAGTGCTATGGGCCATGGTGGAGTCTGAAAAGGTGGGTTTTCAAACTACGGGAGGAAGATCGGGAGTGATGCTGCAGTTCTGATTGCAACAGGAAGTGTGTTCCACAGTTTTGGGGCCAGAAGGGAGAAGAGTTTGGGACGTGTGGAGCGTTGTCCCGGCGTTTTTAGTGAGGGTACTTCCAGCTTCCCTGCGTTGGCTAATCTGAGTGCGCGGGAGGGCACTCAGATCAGCCAACAGTTTATGCAGCCAATGTTTAACTACTTTAAACGTGACGTCCAATGCGGTCCATTTTGTGGGCATGTTATTATACTAACGCTCTAGTACTGCAGATGTGCAGATTTAGATTCAGATTCACTTCTCAGTATGTATCCCTCAGGAAACTGCATTGTCACAGTTGGGGGTTAAAGGAGTAGTTCACCCAAGAAATGACTTATTTTATATCAGTTCCACACCCCATGAAGCCTTGAATTCACAGAGATCCTACTGAGTCTCCTATTGACCGATGGTCAGCAAATTATTGGCTGCAATTATTATTGCAATGCGACGGGAAAAAAAAGAAAAAATCACACTCGTATGAAGTGAGAGGCGCTCTTATCATCATACATCATCATGACGTAAAATAGACACTGTCTATTTTCTCAGACACTATGACGTAAAATTCTACATTCATTGTCTATGGGAATTTAATGTTTGTGTAGGACAAAGTTTGTGGACAGACACCAAACGCTGGAGGGGATAGTGGTCAACAAACAAACAAACAAACAAACAAGAATAAAAATCCATGAATTCAAGGCTTCATGGGGGTGTGTAATTGATAGAAAATAAGTAATTATTTGGGTGAACTACTCGTTTCAGGAGTAAGTAGTAAGTACTAAAGTGAAAGTAAGTGAAAAGTACAGAGTCCCAGGTGGGAACAGTAAAAACAATACCCCGCCTACAAAAGTGAATGTGCTTGTCGTGACAGGCCAGCAACAGAGACAGTCGACCGGGTTGAACAGTCAGGCAGGCAATTGAAGATGCTCTGGAGGTTGGGAAGAGATAATGGTGCTGTTCCTGGCTGCCTGCCTGAGGCAGAGCAGAGGAGGAGAGCGACCTCGTGTCACAGCAGAACACACTGACCCTGGGACAGCACACATCCAGCTGCTGTGTCCTATCTCAATTAATTCTTGTTCTTTCTCCTCCTCCGTTTCCTCTGCGTGTCAGTATCCTTGTTGTCTTATTCCTTATTCCGTCTTCCCTTCTAATCTTCTCTTCTCTTCATCTGTTTTTCCTCTCCAATGCGTCTCCACTTTCAGTGTTCTTGTTTTCCCATCACCACTCCCCCAGTTTTCTTCCTGTGTGTCTGATTTGAGAGGAGAGAGAAACACTGAAGTGATCTGGTTTGATCTCTCCACCGCTGCCTTATTTGGACATCACATATCGCTTCAGAAAGCACTGGATGCCCACATATTTCAGCATGGTGTGTGTATGGGGCCCTGTCTAAATATACACCTTAGGAAGATTTATGGTCTCTGCTCAGATATCACTAGTCTTCAGTTGTAAAGCATTTGTTATAGCCTAAAGCATATAGGTATTGCCTGCTGATAAGCATGAGCTGGTTGCCTTAAAAGGGTCTGCTTTTTTGAAACTTGGTATGTCTGTACGAAACACTCTGATCCCAGAATTTTGCACGCACGCACGCACGCACGCACGCACGCACGCACGCACGCACGCACGCACGCACGCACGCACGCACGCACGCACGCACGCACGCACGCACGCACGCACACACACACACACACACACACACACACACACACACACACACAGCCAGAGTTTAGTTTACAGCATATACTTAAAACTGAAATGGGTGAAACGGTATGTTTATATAGTATGTCTTCTTTGCTCTCAGCTGTGACCACATGTCTGAGTGAATTTCATTCCCATGTCAATAGCTATATGATCCTCCGGGGAGCCCAGGTACACCTCAACTGACCAGCGACCCGTAACCCGCACAATAATGTGACCTTTTGGTACACTGAGGTGGAATAAGGCATGGAAGCGTCTCTGACATTTATGTGCCCACAGCTGATTGTCCCTGCCTGCAGGAAAGGCTGCTTAATGCAGAGTGACAGGAGCTAAAGATGCAGAAAATGCCATGAGCATCACACCGGCATACAGACCATGATCATATTACACTGTAGAATCCCGAGTGTTTATTTAACGCTGAGAGTTTACACATGTAACCAAATGGACCGGTAAGGGCTTCAATTTGGTTACATTTGTAGATTCTTTGACTTAATGGATAAATGAAGACAAATGGATGTGTATATACACATTTTGCTGTGTATTTTACAGAGAGGTCAAGTATTTCGGTGCACTTAAAAAAATACTGCACAAGTCTGAACTGGTCAAAAAGTAAACACATTCACATATTCACACACACACACACACACACACACACACACACACACACACACACACACACACACACACACACACACACACACACACACACACACACACACACACACACACACACACACACACACACACACACACACACACACACAAACATAGACATGCTGTCTCAAACAGACACTATACAGCAGACACCAGTATCTCGCTGTCCTCCACAGATGTTGTGCACTGGTGGTGCAGGGCTGTACACTGCGTGACACGAATCAACAGGAAGGAGCAGGCAAATCTGCAGCAGATGAGACGATAGTGAAGATGGCTGATCCTCCTGTATTCAAAACATGTCCAGGAGGACATGCTGTATCTGCATGCCATCTCTGTCCCACCAGAAGGGGTGGGGTGCAGAGGGGGTGGGGTGCAGAGGGGGGGTGGGGTGCAGAGGGGGTGGGGTGCAGAGGGGATTGCGAAGGCAGGCAGCTCTGCCCACAAACGGTTTGCGTGTAATCTCGGGATCGGCAGCCTTATCAGTGCTCGCTCACAGTGTGGGAAGCTCAGCTCGTGTCCAGGCTAGCAGACCCTGTACTTTCGAGTCTTTTAGGTCTGCCCTTGGTCTTTCTTTTTTCTGTTTGGCACCATGGGATGGGAAGGGGAAAATCTGCTCTTATTTCAGCTTCCAGTGTTGACATATTACCGGATTAGGAAAGAGTCATAAAATGGAGTGTTTGGAGGGGAGGGGACGTTATTTGTCAGCCTCAGATTTATGCTGTACTTGGTCACGTGTGCTGTGTGTTGTTTTGACTCTTCCCACCCCTGTGGGCCTCTCTCCAGCTTCTCTGTAGTGTCTTCTCCTGTACTGGAGCTCCCAGAGGTCACTAGAAGTCTACATGCCCGCAAGTGTTGACATGGAAAACAATGAACTGACAATAAAAGGGAAGGATAGGCTAGGTTTAATAAGAAACACCAGGTGATAAGAAAGCCTTGTGTCTGGATTTCCAAACACAAGACTGGGAGGTTGTAAAAGGGGTGAATGTAAAAATGTCCTCCTTAAATGGTACTTGTTCATCGTCCACCAAAGAGCGAGCTGTGTGTGTGTGTGTGTGTGTGTGTGTGTGTGTGTGTGTGTGTGTGTGTGTGTGTGTGTGTGTGTGTGTGTGTGTGTGTGTGTGTGTGTGTGTGTGTGTGTGTGTGTGTGTGTGTGTGTGTGTGTGTGTGTGTGTGTGTGTGTGTGTGTGTGTGTGTCCGTCCAAACAGTGTGCTGTATATGAGGCAGTCTAGAGTGATGGAGGAATTCTTCAACTCGGTGTGATTGCTGGTGCATGACAGGAATGTAAAAACCAGATGACCTCAGATGGAAACTCCAGTGAGGGACAGACGAGACCTTCTAGCTTGGCCTATTAAACAGTCAGACCCAGCTTTCTAGCCCTGCTTTCTCTTCTCCTTATTTTCTTTCTTTCACTCTTTCTCTTGCACTCACTAAAACCTGATTTAATACTCGTGCATTGTTTTATGCACATTTTTCACTTGAATAAGAAAAGGGCCTAACTTATGATAAACTAGGTGTAACTCTTTCTCTCTCTTGTGTCGGGCTTGTAAGACACACTGGCCATCAGCGAGTCTCCCGACTTGGCTCACTGGCCGCCACGCCACGCCACACTACGCCACACCACGCCACGCCACGCCCCGGCCGCTGGACCGCTGCCTGGTGCGGGGCTGTCCATAACGTGCCCCTGGGTACGGTTTTAGCCATGCAGCACTGGCTCTGGAGCAAAGGCAGCCAAGGGGAACAGAGTCGTCATCCGCGAGCCCCGAAACTTATAATTTTCAACTGTTAATTACACAGAGGCAGCCATTGGGGCTAAATATACGCATCGGGGCCTCCAGGGAAGGGAAGGAAAGCGGAGGGGCTTCCAATGTCCTCTGCCCAGACAGAGAAGGGGGAGGGTGGGGGGCGGGGGCAGAGAGGAGAGGGCAGGGAGGCCTGCTGGAGCCCTGTGGTTTCTGGAGCTCTACACTGCTGAGGGCTGCTTCTGAAAACAACCAGGACAGAAAGAAAAGAGAGGGGGTGGGGGGGGGCCTCTTATTGCAATGGAGCTCATACGTGACGCTGTGATTGCTCCCAGCGGTTGTGGTCAGTACAGGAGAGAAAGAGGAGAGGAGGTGTGTGTGGAGGGGTATAGTATGAGGGGAGCCGGGTTAGTGCTTTGCCAGATGTCGTCATTGGCCCCTGTGTTGCTAGGCTTTGTGGTATACAGTATATGCACACATACTGTATGCACGCACGCACGCAACACACACACACACACACACACACACACACACACACACACACACACACACACACACACACACACACACACACACGTGTACAGGGGAGGGAGACAGATGTTACTGCTGAGAAGAAAGTGGAGCCTGGGGTTTACCTGACGAAGTCCAGCCGTTGTCTCGTGAGGGATCCCACACTGCTGGAAGAAGTCAGGATGCGGCTGTTGGAAGCTGTTTATAAGACTTGTGGTGCTGGACAAAGTATTTTGTAGGTCGTTTTACATTTTTTCCCCATTCCATTTTCCACCATCTTATTTCATGTTTTGACT
>NC_136795.1:33766815-33771815 GCF_951216825.1 Electrona antarctica
CATAGGCTCCGTGGCTCAGGGATTTACCAGAGATTAAAGTTAAAATTAACCTGAAACAAGCCGCGTCCTTTTTTTTCTCCCTCCCATCTGGACGCTTTTCTCGAATCTACTTCCCAGATTACTGATAATGTCTGTCTAGACCGAGGCAGCCTACTGTATGTTATCTAATGTGTAGTAGTGTACGTGCCAGATCAGCATCACCACATCCCAGTTGCCAGTGGCATACGTGTGTTTGTGCCACTGTTTGCCGCATAATTCTATCCGTGTGATACACTGTACAATACATAATATACTAAATGGCATTATTCTAAAGCAGACGTGCATGGTCCATGGTGGTGCAGGGTGGTGGTAGACTGGTAGTAGGTACTCCGTTAAAATGATTTATCTCTGAGAGTATTTAAATGTAAGGAGTAAGTCTCCTACAGTGGTTCCCAAACCTTTTAGCTCAAGACCCAAAAGAGAAATTAGACAAAACTAGTGCATAGTAGTGAAAATAGCAGATCTACAAGCCTGTAGAACGGCTATTCTCACTACTTCTTGTTTTCTAGTTTATGGAATTTCTTAGATTTTTGAATTAATTAAAATGTTTTGCTTTTTAGGGGAATTTTTGAAAATGTTTTGAAATAATAATTATTAAAAACTAAAATGTAGGAAGCAAAACATAAAGGGACCCATAAAAATGTGTCCACGGCCCACAAATGGGTCCCGACCCAGTGTTTGGGAACCAGTGTCCTAGACCTACCTGCACCAGGGGTTCCCAAAGTTGGGGTTGGGACCCCACATGGGGTCGTGGGACACTGACGGTGGGGTCGCGGAATTATTTTGGGTCATCACAAATATTTTTCACACCTGAATAGAATTCAACAATGAAATGCAATATATCATTACAATTTTTTTTTTTAACTTTGTTTTTATTTCAATACATTTTAAACCATGATTGTTACAAAACCTCTAGCCCCAGGCTTAATACATTACCATGTGCGACAAATGCGCACCAAACATGCACGTTCATGTGCATAAAATGACCTCTGGGGTTAGGTTGGGGACGTGGGTCTAAGCAGGATTATTTTGGGGTCGGGGGCTTATAAATTTGGGAACCCTGTCCCATGACCACCACATGAGGACTGGACTCAGATGCAGTTTTTGTGATGATAATGCCATCTTCAAGCATAGCAGCCTGTCACCAGCAGAGGGACA
The DNA here is from genome assembly GCF_951216825.1 of Electrona antarctica. Taxonomy (NCBI): domain Eukaryota; kingdom Metazoa; phylum Chordata; class Actinopteri; order Myctophiformes; family Myctophidae; genus Electrona; species Electrona antarctica. Next base: position 33,768,013 of record NC_136795.1, read on the forward strand.
GCTGAATCAGTGTGTCTGACTCTGAGTCTGAGTCCAGTCCTCCTCACAGCAGCTTGAAGTGACAAAAAAGGGCAGAATGAGACGGGTATCAACAAACTAACTAGCCTAATCTTAGGGGGGAGGCTTTAAGATTTTATTTCTGTAACAGAGTTGTGGCAATAAACCGAGATTCATATTTTTTCTCCCAAATTAGTCATTACGCCAATTGAGTCCCATGTGTATATAGTCCCTACTCCCTATCACTGCTGACCCCTATTACTGGTCTTTTCTCTTCGCAGATGAGTAAGGCTGGGGCCGAGGCTAGGTCTTGTGGAGCATGTACTTTTGATCAGTGGTTCCCAAACTTTTCAGGCTCCCAAAATAATCATATTATTGACCGTGACAAACACTTGGAATTGTCAGGGAGTTGGAATTGAGGGATTACATTAAGTTTCACTCAGTTCCAATCCACATACATGTACGATATACATAATTTGTGAAAATTGCCGATCTACAAGCAAAAGTTTTGCCTCTTTCTTATATTATTTGACAATTTGGCCAATGTATTACCAGTTCTTTAATACAGTCTGTTGATTCCTTTTGATGCAGTAATCGTATTTCTTTTTAAGTAACCTGACATTAAAGATGGAGTGCCAAGATTTTTTTCCACCCTAAAACATGATCATCAGGTATTATTATAATATAAGGAGGAATAACTTTTTCCAAAAAGTGTACAGTATTTGTTAAAATCATGCTTTTATGTGGACACGCCCACCAGTTCATTAAGTATGCCTGGTTTGCCTGGTGGGTGGTGATGGGTGGTGATCCACCTGAACTGAAGCCGCACCCACATCTGTAGTTGTATAATAAAGGGGGAGGGGTTAAGGGAGGGGCTGATAGTGTGATGTCACTATATTACTGTTTATTTCATTGGCCTGTCTTTTTCAGTCTTGGGATTGTTTTTGGCTTTAAGCCCTGGATTTAGGCCTACTTCAAGTCTGAGTGGATTACAACATTTTGGCTTAGAAATTCTCAGCTTGGAAACATTAATATCTTTGTTATGAACCTTTTGGGCATTTCACTGGGGTACTATAAAATAACTGGGCATAAAAAAAAACGGGGACATTGATTATTTGTGTACCTGTCCAAAATGTAGTCATGAGCAAAGCATCCATTTCTTAAACTGCCTGACCCAAGATCTTTTCCCCTTTTATGGGATGGCAGCGGCCTGTGTTTAGTGGAAACTTGCCAGTGTTGTGTCTGTCTGCACCTCGATTTGTCTGAGACGTGACAACCAAGCCTGCAGCTCAGCACTGCAGCAGTCCCTGTAGGCTGCAGCTAGGCCTCTGCAGCTCAGCACTGCAGCAGTCCCTGTAGGCTGCAGCTAGGCCTCTGTAACTCAGCACTGCAGCAGTCCCTGTAGGCTGCAGCTAGGCCTCTGTAACTCAGCACTGCAGCAGTCCCTGTAGGCTGCAGCTAGGCCTCTGTAACTCAGCACTGCAGCAGTCCCTGTAGGCTGCAGCTAGGCCTCTGTAACTCAGCACTGCAGCAGTCCCTGTAGGCTGCAGCTAGGCCTCTGTAACTCAGCACTGCAGCAGTCCCTGTAGGCTGCAGCTAGCCTGTAACTCAGCACTGCAGCAGTCCCTGTAGGCTGCAGCTAGGCCTCTGTAACTCAGCACTGCAGCAGTCCCTGTAGGCTGCAGCTAGCCTGTAACTCAGCACTGCAGCAGTCCCTGTAGGCTGCAGCTAGGCCTCTGTAACTCAGTACTGCAGCAGTCCCTGTAGGCTGCAGCTAGGCCTCTGTAACTCAGTACTGCAGCAGTCCCTGTAGGCTGCAGCTAGGCCTCTGTAACTCAGCACTGCAGCAGTCCCTGTAGGCTGCAGCTAGGCCTCTGTAACTCAGCACTGCAGCAGTCCCTGTAGGCTGCAGCTAGGCCTCTGTAACTCAGCACTGCAGCAGTCCCTGTAGGCTGCAGCTAGCCTGTAACTCAGCACTGCAGCAGTCCCTGTAGGCTGCAGCTAGGCCTCTGTAACTCAGCACTGCAGCAGTCCCTGTAGGCTGCAGCTAGCCTGTAACTCAGCACTGCAGCAGTCCCTGTAGGCTGCAGCTAGGCCTCTGTAACTCAGTACTGCAGCAGTCCCTGTAGGCTGCAGCTAGGCCTCTGTAACTCAGCACTGCAGCAGTCCCTGTAGGCTGCAGCTAGCCTGTAACTCAGCACTGCAGCAGTCCCTGTAGGCTGCAGCTAGGCCTCTGTAACTCAGCACTGCAGCAGTCCCTGTAGGCTGCAGCTAGGCCTCTGTAACTCAGTACTGCAGCAGTCCCTGTAGGCTGCAGCTAGGCCTCTGTAACTCAGCACTGCAGCAGTCCCTGTAGGCTGTAGCTAGCCTGTAACTCAGCACTGCAGCAGTCCCTGTAGGCTGCAGCTAGGCCTCTGTAACTCAGCACTGCAGCAGTCCCTGTAGGCTGCAGCTAGGCCTCTGTAACTCAGCACTGCAGCAGTCCCTGTAGGCTGCAGCTAGGCCTCTGTAACTCAGCACTGCAGCAGTCCCTGTAGGCTGCAGCTAGGCCTCTGTAACTCAGCACTGCAGCAGTCCCTGTAGGCTGCAGCTAGGCCTCTGTAACTCAGCACTGCAGCAGTCCCTGTAGGCTGCAGCTAGGCCTCTGTAACTCAGCACTGCAGCAGTCCCTGTAGGCTGTAGCTAGCCTGTAACTCAACACTGCAGCAGTCCCTGTAGGCTGCAGCTAGCCTGTAACTCAACACTGCAGCAGTCCCTGTAGGCTGCAGCTAGGCCTCTGTAACTCAGCACTGCAGCAGTCCCTGTAGGCTGCAGCTAGGCCTCTGTAACTCAGCACTGCAGCAGTCCCTGTAGGCTGCAGCTAGGCCTCTGTAACTCAGCACTGCAGCAGTCCCTGTAGGCTGCAGCTAGGCCTCTGTAACTCAGCACTGCAGCAGTCCCTGTAGGCTGCAGCTAGGCCTCTGTAACTCAGCACTGCAGCAGTCCCTGTAGGCTGCAGCTAGGCCTCTGTAACTCAGCACTCACTCACTGGCTGGTGTGTCCTTAAGAACTCTCTGTTGTCCTCCTTACTCATCTGTTTCCTCACATGCCGGAAGCACTGTAATGATGCAGCTTTATTGCTCCTTCTCTGATCTGTGGGGGGGGGGATATAGAATCTTTGTTTTACCAGGTCAGTGTGAGGTGATATTAAGAGATCTGGTCATTACTCTCAATACTCTGTCATCTACAGTCTGTTCTATCCTGACCCCCCCCCATCCCTTTGACTTCCCCAGCGATTGTTATCTCTCTCTCTGTGTGTGTGTGTGTGTGTGTGTGTGTGTGTGTGTGTGTGTGTGTGTGTGTGTGTCAGGGGCATTAGGTGGGTATGGGGTATTGTGTGAGGCAGGAGACAATGAGTCATCTCTCCTGAGAGATTAGTGCCGCGTGTCTCTCTGTTTATCATTGACTTATCCCAGAAAAACATCACGAGTGTGTGTGCGTGCGTGAGTGTGTGTGTGTGTTGGGGGGGGGGGGGGGGGGGAAACATCCTTTGCCCAAAGGATGTTTGCCTGGCAATCAAATGATGTATATTAGATAGGCGGCATGGGTCTGATTAATCGATTAATCGTTAATAGGATCAAAATCGATCTGTTGCAAAGGCTGTATTGTCATCCAATCCCTGCCCATAGTAACTACATTTTACAGGGTTGTGTTGAGTACAGGGCTACAGGCCTACCAAAGTGTGCCTGGTATTGGTATTGATTCTACTGTTATCATTAGCGTGATTGACGCAACATTTATGTGGATGGATATTATTTTCCACAATT